>NC_135831.1:5847644-6152644 GCF_964213995.1 Mustelus asterias
TTACGACACACGACAGCGCAGAGACGCTGAGCAGAAACTGATAGCCAAGTTCCGCACACACGAGGACGGCCTCAACCGGGATATTGGGTTCATGTCACACGATTTGTAACCCCCACAGCTTGCCTGGACCTGCAGAGTTTCACTGGCTGTCTTGTCTGGAGACAATACACATCTTTTTAGCCTGTCTTGATGCTCTCTCCACTCATGTTCTTTGTATCTTAAAGACTTGATTAGCTGTAAGTATTCGCATTCCAACCATTATTCATGTAAATTGAGTCTGTGTCTTTATATGCCCTGTTTGTGAACAGAATTCCCACTCACCTGAAGAAGGGGCTTGGAATTCCGAAAGCTTGTGTGGCTTTTGCTACCAAATAAACCTGTTGGACTTTAACCTGGTGTTGTTAAACTTCTTACTGTGTTTACCCCAGTCCAACACCGGCATGTCCACATCATGTTCAGAGTTCCAGAGCTGGTGGACTCCGGCGCAAATAGGCACAGCTGCCCTGGCTTTTTAATGAGATTCATAACTGGGACCTCTGCAGTGCACAGAGTGGGGAGAATCAGGTCTGAAGCTGCACTGAAAAACCTGTCCTGATCTCGAACAGTTTTCCCACCAATTCGGCACTTTTGGGAGAATTGTGGCCAATGTTTCTCTCAGTCGAGATGCAGGGTTGAAAATTCATTTGGAAAAGCATTTTTCTTGTGAGGGAATGATTGCATGTGTTGTCCCGCAGGCTCCCGCTGCCACAGAGGCAATGGGAGAATCTCCACAAGGGCAAAGCCCCATGGACAACATGGCCTGGAGGGGCAGCGCGCGGGATAGAGGCGAGGCTCTGATTGGAGGAGAACGCAGCGCGCGACTGAGGGGGTCGGAGCCTTCAAAACGCCCCGCCCCCTCCCAACGGTTTCTTTAAAAAGCGCGAGTGGCGCAAGTGCGCGCCAGCTACCCGGGCAGCTCTGATTGGAGGAGGAAGCAGCCCGGAGCCAGGGGGTGGAGTATTGGGCTGTCAATTCGCCCCGCCCACCAAAGCTGGGCGCGCTGGAATACCACTAGTCTCTGATTGGCAGAGAAATCAGCGCGAGAGTGCGGGGGCGGAGCCTCGAAACCGCCCGCCCTCTCCCAGCGGTCTTGACGCAAAGCGCGAGCGGCACCCGGGCAGCTCTGATTGGAGGGGAGGAGGAGGGGGCTGAGCTTTCAAAGCGACGCTGAACGTCACATAGGCCACGCCCCCTTCCTTCGCTTCCCCGACACAGCGCACGCGGTGGCTCGTCCACCAATCAGGGCGCCGCTTTCCTTTCCCGCCCGAGCCGGGATGCGCGTGCTTTGGCTGTTAACGGTTTGTTTTTGAAGCTGAGCTCGAGCTGGCCGCTTCACCCAGTCTGCACAATGGGAGTCTGCCCTCCTCAGCACTGTCCTCAAACATCTTTCCCACTCAGAGAAATGAGAGGAGTACACATGCAAAAGCCAGTTGTGGGGAGGGTTGGGTGGCTTCAACCCCCGTCAAGTGAAAGGAAGCAAAATGCAGAAAGCTAAAGAAAAAGTTGAAGGAAACTGTTGGGATCTCCAATCGAGGCCAAATCTCGGCACCATTTGCGCTGAAGAAACCCAATTCTTGTTCCTCGGACCACCTGTGACTAGAACCCGAGAAGCGGAGTGCCTCAGTGTGGGGCGATGGTCACTGGTCGTCAACCTGCCAAGTTCCACCATCCAGAAACATAGAAACATAGAAACCCTACAGTGCAGAAGGAGGCCATTCGGCCCATCGAGTCTGCACCGACCACAATCCCACCCAGGCCCCCCCCCCACATATTTTACCCACTAATCCCTCTAACCTACGCATCCCAGGTCTCTAAGGGACAATTTCTAACCTGGCCAATCAACCTAACCCGCACATCTTTGGACTGTGGGAGGAAACCGGAGCACCCGGAGGAAACCCACGCAGACACGAGGAGAATGTGCAAACTCCACACAGACAGTGACCCGAGCCGGGAATCGAACCCGGGATCCTGGAGCTGTGAAGCAGCAGTGCTAACCACTGTGCTACCGTGCCGCAAGGACAAGGGTGATGGACACAGGAATGCCCTGCACTCACCAAACGGTTCCCCATCCCTTCACCGTCGCTGGGTCAAAATCCTGGAAGTTTCTCCCTAACAGCACTGTGGGTGTACCTACCCCAACGTGAACTGCAGCAGGTTCAAGAAGGCGGCTCACCCACCACCTTCTCAAGGGACAGTTAGGGATGGGCAATGAACGCTGGCCCAGCCAACGAAACCCACATCCCACAGATGAATACATTAAAAAAACGCAGCTCCAGTGAAGGTGATGGGTGGATAAGGGATGAAGAAGTGATTGTTCTTGGCAGGTAATTTTTTCGAAGATTCTGAGGAATGACCCGATTATTTGGATTCAAACAGTCCGATATCTGCCTGATCTTGTGTCAAAATCTCCAAACGTCCAACACCCGGAACGTGTTTTTTTCTGTGAGAAATGCGGAGATGAAAAAATAGTTCAGAATTGGCCCAAAAGGAAGGATCTTTGACTAGACACTTTACAAATTGTCTTGTGACTCAACACAGGTAAGAAGCCCTCATGAAATGTGCAAGGGTGCAGCCTGTGGAGGTGCTGTTTAACCATAAACGCTAACCGTCTAACTACCAGCCCCAGATTCTTACCATGATCACTCGTCACAGCCAGAAACCCAGCTCCTACACCAAATCCAAATCCTTAAAGCTGACATTCCAACACCAGTCCCTAATCACTGACCCTGACCACTCAACCCAGATTTAATCCTAACCCCAATCCTCACACAAATCCAAAACACCCAACCCAATCCTAAACACAATCCCAACCATTCAACTCAATCTTAATCCCAATCATGAAAACATACCCTTACCCCAACCACTCAATTGAATCCTCACCATTGACACTCAACCACTTTCCCACATTGTATTCCATCTGCCACTTCTTTGCCCACTCTCCAAGCCCGTCCACATCCTTCTGCAGCCCCCCCGCTTCCTCAATACTACCCGTCCCCCTACATATCTTTGTAACCCCTAACCACTCAACCCAGTCTTAATGCTAACCCCAATCACTCACCTCAATCCTAACACCCAACCCAATCCTAAACACAATCCCAAACATTCAACTCAATCCTAATCCCGATCATGAAACCATACCCTTACCTCATCCATTCAATCAAATCCTCATCGCTGGCACTCCACCACTCAACCTTACCCATAGCTCCAGCCCCAACGACTCAACTCAATCCTAAACACGACAGTAACCATTTAACACAGTCTTAAACCCCAACCCGTAAACCCAATTAGAACCCAAAACGTAACCACTCAACCTAATCCTAACCCCTACCCCAACCACTCAATCCAATCCTAACCCCCACCACAACCACTCAATCCAATCCAAACCCCCACCACAACCACTCAACCCAATCTTAACCCCCACCCCAACCACTCAACCCAATCCTAACCCCCACCCCAACCACTCATCCCAATACTAACCCCCACCCCAACCACTCAATCCAATCCTAACCCCCACCACAACCACTCAATCCAATCCAAACCCCCACCCCAACCACTCAACCCAATCTGAACCCCCACCCCAACCACTCAACCCAATCGTAACCCCCACCCCAACCACTCAATCCAATCCTAACCCCCACCCCAACCACTCAACCCAATCCTAACCCCCACCCCAACCACTCAACCCAATCCTAACCCCCACCCCAACCACTCAACCCAATCCTAACCCCCACCGCAACCACTCAACCCAATCCTACCTCTATTTCTGACCTCTCAATTTAACCCTAACCCCAATCACTCAACCAAATGAATTTGCTGTCTGTCTTTTCATCAGTGTTTGCGAATGTATTTTATCAATAATTATTTATATATATGGGTGCATGTACATATTGTCCTAAGAACCGAAATGACTCATTAGTATCCTCTTGGGAGATTTACCTGCCATTCTTTTCTATATGGCCTATAATTGATTCTGGACTTCCATCAGCATGGTTCACTCTTACCCATGCTCTGGAGTTCCCTCATTCAGTGACGTAAACCCTACCTTATCGAGGGATGGACAATTAATGTTGACTCTGTAAGTCGTGCCCATTACCTGAGAATTATTCTTTAAGTAGTTAAAGAATGTGAAACTATTACATAGATCTACTGACCTGAGTCTCTGAAGAGCCTTTGCAGTGAGCTCAGTTTGGGATTGCTCCAGTAAAGGGCTGGCACACAGACACAAATGGGCAGATTGATCACCTTCTGTGGGAAGCTCCTATGGTTCTTAACTATCTCCTCTCCTGTGACTTTCAGCTCCTCAAACAACTGGCTGATGGGTACTACACTGAGCCCTGTTCTTGCTAACTAAATTTCACCCTGATGTTGTAACAGTCACATGGGGCCAAGCTGAGCACTGGGCTGGTGCAAAGCGCATGGAGAGAGAAATTTCTGCTGTGATTGGAGACCAAAGAGGAACATCAAGCTCATGGCCAGTGCCTGAGGGGGAAAAAATAGAATTGATTAAATTGTGGGAATGGCAAAGAAACGGAGCTAAAGGGTGAAAGAACCTGGAACCAAAGCGTGGCTGATGGAATTCCCATGGAAAGTTGAAAGAAATGGACGATAATACTAGAATAACAGTATGCAGGGAGGAGCAGAATGAATGGAAAATGTCAGTATGAAATTACACTGGGTGTGCGGGGAATAAAGGAAGGGTTGTGGTGGGAGTGGACAAAGCAACTTTATTGTCTGGTCAGGATTGGACCAGACATCAAGGGAATAGAAACTGGGAGAGCCCTAGGGGTGTGTGAAGGTCAGGAGGCCGAGGTGAGAAAGTGAAAGAGAAGCAGGTTTCAGGGAAGCTAATTTTGGACAGATCGGTGTGACAGCAGAACAAAACGCTCTAAAATCACTGATTGAGGAGAGAGGATGCCAAGTGAGAGGAGCAGGATGAAGAGTCAGTCTTGGCCAGGAGGAAGAGCTGCTTTGGACCAGGACCAGGGCTAAGACCCCCAGAGGTACTTGAAAGCCAGGAAGATAATATTTTAAAAAATCCATACACATTGAATTAAAACTATACAGACAATTTAAAGAAATGCAGATACTTCTGAATCCAGGAATTTACAGTTTTAAAATTCAAGTTGTACTGTAATCTGTATGAGCAGAGGGAGCACCATACAAGAGGCCTACAGGATCAATATAATGATCCTGAGCTGACAGGATCCCGTGGGAACTGATTCTGAAGTGACAGATCCATGACTGATTAATCCTGGGCTGCCTGCTCTTAGTGGGACCGATCCTGGTGTGACAGAATTACTGTGAACATTTTGTGTGATGCTGGAAATTCCTTTTGGATTGATTGATATATTGATATCTATTGATATAATTGGGAATTGTTACAGGGCAAGGGGAATTCTGTGTGTATATTTAAGAATGAACAGCTCCATAGAAACATATTAATCGAGAAGTATTAACATTCTGCAGTGTCCAAATGGTTCCTTCCTTTATGAAAGCTTCCTCTGTGTTGCAGTTTGAAGGGCTGCTACCAGGGGAGACGGTGCTCCAGTACCAGGGGAGACGGTGCTCCACTACCTGGCCCTGTAGACATTGTGTACAGACAGGACCTGGCTTGGTGTACTGAGGGAAGCCCTCACTCTCCTGCACAGGTTATCTTCTGAGATATTCCTTGCATTAAGTCACTGTTGGCTTGTCCCAGCATTTTGTTCTTGTTTTTCTCATTCCTCTTTGGTTTTATCATTCTGCTTGCTTGAGTTTTCCCTGATCTCCTTGTGTTCCATTGTATCCTCTGCTGTTTCCCCTCCATCTTCCTCAATCCCTTTTTAAGTTCTGAGATTCCCGACTTTGCCCTGCTTGAGCTGTACATTTTTCAGTTTGTTTGTACATTTGTCTGTGTTTTATACATTGCAGAGTTTTGATCAATGTTTATCTGTCTCACATTGATGTGGAATCAGCACCTCTGACTGGCCTAAATTTTCCATCCGTCAGATGTGGACATGTGGCTGACCCGGAAGCAGGCACAAAATGCTCTTCCGGTAGCAGTCGCTCCTGGAACACAATTTCATGTTGGCTGGCCAATTAATAGACAGCCAGTGTGAAACGCATGCTGGGAAAGGGCAGCAGATGGCTGGCATCGAGAAGCAATTGGTGCTTTGAATGGGCTCCCTCAGGGGGACAGTTGCTCTGGAGCTGTGACAGCTGTAGCTGTTTGCTGACCAACAAAAAATAAAATACGATGGAAAGCACTGGAAAGAATGTCCAGGCAGCACAATCAAACACAAACCTCAGACATAGATACCATTTTAAATTTTATTTCAGCCCTGACATTTCATCCCGCACTTTATCAATATTGCAGCTAAAAATAAAGGACTCCTGGCCAGTCAGCACACCCGCCAACCGTAAAAGTAGATGGGCCACGTAAAATTGCAATCAATTGACTCCTGAATGGGTTAAATTGCTTGCTTGATTGTTGGGGAGCACACTTCCAACTCTCGTGCATGCCCACTGACCAAAATATTGTGAGTGCACGATGAGGTCAGGTTATGCAGCTGACATTTTCTCACAAGATTTCACATGTTTTTGGGTCATGTACGCACCTGCCCAGGCAATGTAAAATTTTGGCCCATGTCTATTGAGACTTCTGATTTTGTCAGTTTGTTTCACGCAGAACAGTAAAGAGTTCTTTGCCTCATTGTACAAAATCACATATTTACAAAAAAGGACATTGCTCAATACTACAAGTATTCGAGTGGGCTGAGTTTGGTGAAGCTGCAACTACTGATAGTGCACTCACCACACATGCAGTTACAGTGCCTGTAATATCATTGCCAGCAACAACCCAGATCGCTGCCACATCAGAGATGTCACTGACTAACTCAGCCAGAAAAGAATTACGACTTGATCTGGTTTCAGCAAACAATGCTATGTCCTGTTCTGTCAAAAAAACCTGCCTCTTGAAATAAAAATGATAATATTGAGACAATTTGTGTATCAGATACTTATTGCATGAGACTGAAACGGTTCTTGTGATAACTTGCAAGATGAGACTGTAATGCTCCAGAAAGCAGCAATTTTCTAACGTGAAGGAGACAGACAGGTATTTTGCCAATTTAAATGGATAATTTTAGTAATGAGGATAGATTGGAGAGGTTGAGACTGTTCTCCTTGGAGAGAAGAAGGCCAAGTGGAGATTTGAAAGAGGTGTTCAAAATCATGAAGGGACTGGAAAGAGTAGCTCGGGAGAAACTGTTTCCACTCACAAAAGCATTGCGCAGATTAAAAGTGATTTGCAAAGGAAGAAAATGATGTGAGAATCACACAGCTCGTGGTTCAGGTCTAATATACGACCTGGAAGTGTGGTGGAGGCAAATTCAATCGAGGCATTCAGGAGGGCATTCGATGATTATTTAATTAGAAATAATGGGTGAAATTTTCCCTCCCACCACGGGAATTGTAGTGGGCGGGACACAGACCATGCAAACGCCCGTTGACCTCGGGCGGGATATTCCGGTCTTGGACGAATGCGACTGGAAAACCCCACCCATTGGGTGGGATTGTCTGGCTGCGTGCGCCCCAAGACTGAAAAATTTCTGCCCGAGCTCAGCTGACCTTTGAATTGTCCGCCAAATTTTTGATTGATTTGATTTGATTTATTATTCTCACATTGATTAGTATACAGTGAAAAGTATTGTTTCTTGCGCCTCATACAGACAAAGCATACCATTCAGAGAGAAGGAAAGGATAGAGTGCAGAATGTAGTGTTACAGTCATAGCTAGGGTGTGGAGAAAGATCAACTTAATGCGAGGTAGGTCCATTCAAAAGTCTGATGGCAGCAGGGAAGAAGTAATTCTTGAGTCGGTTGGTAGGTGATCTCAGATTTTTGTATCTTTTTCCTGACGGAAGAAGGTGAAAGAGTGAATGTCCAGGGTGTGTGGGCTCCTTAATTATGCTGATTACTTTGCCAAGGCAGCGGGAAGTGTAGACAGAGTCAATGGATGGGAGGATGGTTTGCATGTTGGATTGGGTTACATTCACAACCTTTTGTAGTTAACCATACCAAGCTGTGATACAACCAGAAAGAATGCTTTCTGTGGAGAATGCTTTCTTTTTTGGAAGCATAGAACGAGAGTAAAAGATAGAATTAGAAGGTATGCTGGATACAGCCTGCAAGAAGTCACCTTGCTCCGGTGCCATCTTGGATTTTATTTTCTGCCTCGCCCGCTACGATTCCCGCAGTGAGCGAGACAGGAAAATTTTGCCATTGTGCAAGAGTTATGAGGAATGGCACTAAATCAGGGGTTTCCAATCTGGGGGTCTGGGCTCCGCGGAAGCCTCCAAGGGAGTCCATGGCAAGACAGGCACATTTGTAAGATTTGAAAAATGTGCTGGTGAATGTATTTCTGACTCTGTGCCTCTTTGTAATTCCTAATATTTGCATAGAAATAACTTGAAAAGTCTTGTTCCATTTGATTTCTGTATGTGCACCTATTTCGCAGCAAAAATGGGGCGTCAACATTACGAGAATGCTTGGGGTTCCTTGACGCATTTGGGAGGTGACTTGGGGTTTGAGTCATGATGCACATTTGGAGAGCCAGTGCAGACATGATGGCCAAATGACCTCCATCTCCACCTGGACATTTTGGTGATTGTGTGACAGTGTGCTGCTTTACTCTGCAGCTAATCTGTGTTGTATCTTTGCTGAGGAATGTGCAATGCGACAATGTACAGGGCAGTTTCTTCCTGTTTAACCAGTGCTCTTGTGCAGGAGAAGGGCAACACCTGGCTCAGGTGAGGACGAGCAAGGGCCCTGGGCAAGAGGCTTAGGAGAGGGGCAGCAACAGGGAGGTAAAAGTGGGCAGGAGGCAATGAACGGGATGGTGAGTGGGGGGGATGGTGGGGGTGCTGGTGTGCAATGTGGGCTTGGGGGAGGCATGCTGAGTGAGAGGCAGCGAGATCTTGAGAGAGGGCTGGTGAGTGGGTGAACAACAACGGTGGGTGAAAATATATTTGCGCCAGCGGATGGAGTAGGTGCTGAGTGTGCACGAACTGTTCCTATTTGGAACAGACAGCTGTCGAGATTAATCCCCTTCTCTGCCTGGGTACATTCGAATGCACACTTTTTACCTCTTTCACTGCGAGTGAATTTTTGCATTCAGTCGTTTTTACCTCTAGGCTAAGTCTCAATTTAGTGTTAAAATGTGTTATTCTCAGCTTCCTTTTTTTGAACTGTTGATCCTAGCATGTAGGTGTGATTTGTGCAGAGGCCAAGGATAGAAGACCGGAAGTTGGCCTGGAGATTATTTGTATAATGTGGGGCGGAGGGAACAAGGCACAGAAGATAGTTTCAGCAGCAAATCAATATTTTTTAATTCACTTGAATGATGTGACCAGCAAGGCCAGCATTTAGAACCTATCTCTAATTGTCCCTGAGATGATGGTGGTGAGCCACATGCTTGACAGCTGAATAGTTTGTTCAGCCATTTCAAAAGGTAGGTAAGAGTAAACCACATAGTGAATCTGGAGTCACACACAGGTCAGATCAGGTAAGGACAGTAGATTCTCTTCGAGAAAGGACATCTGTGACATTAACATTTTATTCAAGGTTTATTTACTTAACTGAATATACATTCCTCAGCTGATGTGATGTGATTTGAACTACTTGGCAGGGAAAATGAACTCAGAAGAATCATTCCACACAAAAGCCTGAATTAATCGACAGTTTATTAAGTTATGCCAGCGGGGAGAAACCACAGGGTCAGATCATGTGCCACTCCACCGAACAAAGCAAAACATCAATTCTCATACAGTTGTTCAGCCCATCCTGGCTGGACAGACAATCCAATCACAAGGGTTACAGATTACATACATTACATATAGATCCAATAGAGTTAATAACGGGGTATCATGGAGCTGCGTGATCATCCATTAACAGATAGGTGTCTCATGTTTCCCAGAGCCCCCTTATCAACTGTCCTTCTCTATTGTACATAGACAGTCTCCTTTGTCTCAACTTAAAGTAAAGTAAAGTTTATTTATTAGTCACAAGTAAGGTCAATGCACCTAACCAGCACATCTTTTGGACTGTGGGAGGAAACCGGAGCACCCGGAGGGAACCCACACAGACATGGGGAGAATGTACAAACTCCACACAGACAGTGACCCAAGCTGGGAATTGAACCCGGGTCCCTGGCGCTGTGAAGCAGCAGTGCTAACCACTGTGCTACCGTGCCGTCCCCTTCGTCTCTACCTGTTAACAATTACTCAGAGGCAGTTGCCTGTGGACGGCTAAAGTAGGAAGCCCTGTTGAGTGAGCTGTTTTCTGTGTCTGTGTTACTGAATAGCCCCTGGAATGTGGTTAGGTCAGTTTGTCAGTTAGCCCCATGATGCTTCTCGAACTGTTATACTCCATTTTGATTAGCATCATATATTGCTGGTATGGAATGGAATATCTACGTATCTAATTAGGTGCCTTTGCCTCGGGCCCATCTCAACACAATCATGGTTGTACTATTAACTGAGAAGGGTACTCAGCCATTGGCACACAGATACCTTTGGGTGTACGCAGATTGCAGGAAGAGTGGCCTGTGTGCACTGGGACAGTTCAGGGGGCATCAGAGAATGGGGTTAGGCTTTCAGACATCATTGGAAGTCTAGCTAAGCGCAAGAAAGACAGCAGCTATAATGGGAGCGTGATCCTCAGATCTTGGATCGAGTTGTAAAAAGGATCAACATCCTCAGAGGCAGAGCCCCAGGCATGGGGAAGGCAGAGGAGAGGCACAAGTGGCAGGAGGACAAGGGAAGTAATACAATGGAGGATTTGTCCCCAAAATCAAAGCTACGTGGACATGTCAGAGAACTGGTGCTGTAGAGCCTTTGTCTATCCAGGAGGATGATCACTGAGCTCAGTGCGCTCATCGTGGAGGAACTCATATCTCACAGCTCTGCTCACCATGTCCAGGCAGTGTCTGTAACAGTCACCGTGTCCTTGAAATGTTTTGCCCATTGGTCCTTCCATGGATAAGGTGGGTACATTGGTGGTCTCTTGCAAATAACTGCACACTGCCACATATTGCAGGTCATGGTCATCCTTTCTGAGAAAGCTGGATGTCAGGCATCAGACAGATAGGGGCCCCATGGACAGAGATGGCAGTGTGTTTTGTCTCCATTGATAGATTCTCCCCTGGTACAGGGCTTATTGATTTCATCCATGTGACCATCAAAGCACTGCCTGCCCAATGAGATTCATCAACAGGAAGGGTTTCTACTCTCTCTCAATTGGTCTGCTTTCTGCATGTGGTTGTTTGCTTTCTTGGCAGCTGCCATGGCTCCTCCATCCTCTGGAAGTTCAGGATGCCATAGTCCTTCATTCCATCCCTCAAGGTTTTTGGATGGATTCTAGGGACAAACGTTATCCCTTGAAAAGATGGACACTTACCCCTTTGTACGTCTCTGAGACAGAGCCACAGAGGTCTATAACTGAAGCCATCTGCTCAGAAGAACACCCTTGAGACTTTCTGGATGGCTCTGCTGAAGGATTTCATGATTCTCCCCCATAGAGTTGTCAGGAAAAAGGAGTTTGATTTGATTTGATTTGATTGATTTATTATTGTCACATGTATTAACATACAGTAAAAAGTATTGTTTCTGCGCGCTATACGGGCAAAACATATCGTTCATAGAGAAGGAAACGAGAGAGTGCAGAATGTAGTGTTATGGTCATAGTTAGGGTGTAGAAAAGATCAACTTAATGCAAGGTAAGTCCATTCAGAAGTCTGACAGCAGAAGGGAAGAAGCTGTTCTTGAGTCAGTTGGTACCGAAGGAAGAAGGTGGAAGAGAGAGTATCCAGGGTATGTGGGGTCCTTAATTATGTTGGCTGCTTTGCCGAGGCAGCAGCAAGTGTAGACAGAGTCAATGGATGGGAGGCTGGTTTGTGTGATGGATTGGGCTACATTCAATCCTTTTTGTAGTTCCTTGTGGTCTTGGGCAGAGTAGGAGCCACACCAAGCTGTGATGCAACCAGAAAGAATGGTGCACCTGTAAAAGTTGGTGAGAGTTGTAGCTGACATGTCAAATTTCCTTAGTCTTCTGAGAAAGTAGAGGCGTTGGTGAGCTTTCTTAACTATAGTGTCGGCATGGGGGGATCAGGACAGGTTGTTGGTAATCTGGAAACCTAGAAACTTGAAGCTCTTGACCCTTTCTACTTTGTCCCCATTGATATAGGTTGGAGCATGTTCTCCTTTACACGTCCAGAAGTCGATGACAATCTCCTTTGATTTATTGACATTGAGGGAGAGATTATTGTTGCCATACCAGTTCACCAGATTCTCTACCTCATTCCTGTACTCTGTCTCATCATTGTTTGAGATCCGACCCACTACGGTGGTGTCGTCAGCAAACATGAAAATCAAATTAGAGGGGAATTTGCTGCAGAGTCATCGGTGTATAAGGAGTATAGTAGGGGGCTGGGAACACAGCCTTGTGGGGTACCGGTGTTGAGGATGATCGTGGAGGAGGTGTTGTTGCCTTTCCTTATTGATTGTGGTCTGTGAGTTAGGAAGTTGAGGATCCAGTCGCAGAGGGAGTTTTAATATCTCTTGCTTTTGGAATATCATTGTCGTACTGTATATACTGGAAAACAATTATTGGCTGTGCTTGGTTGAATGGGATTTGAGACATAAAATGTGCAATGGTCAAGCATCAATAAGAAAGGTGTGATATTGCTTGTGATGTTAGTGTGCCTTTAAGAGATTTTTAAAAATCATGTTCTCTCACAGCTTCAGTGTTTTTCATTGTGGCACCGCGTTGTCTCTCGAAGTCCTCTTATTGCGACTTAAATGGGGTTTGTTTATTTTTACTTTGGGATCTTTTATGACTCAGCATTGTTAGGAGGAAGAATAATTGGCAGACAAGAGCTCTTTCATTTTTAATTTTGAGCTGCAGGTTTTAGTTTTTAGAAGGGACATCAAGTTGGAAAGAAGTGTCTCTCTCTCTCTCTGGTTTTGGAAATTCTGCTGGTTAGTTGAAAGCAAGGTTTATTGCCTTCCTGTTGTAAAGAATCTGCTGTTGGTGGCTTGACCAGAGTCTCTCCCTGGTGTTCTGGGAAGCTGTTCTGACTTCAAATTGTTCTGAGTGTATCAAGAAAACTGCAGCATTTATCTAAAGGATTCAGTTCCAGTATCACATGAGCATTAGTCTTTGCTGTGTTAAACCTGTGGAAGGTTTAACACAGCAAAGTTATTGAAGCCAGGATTTCTTTGGAAAGGTTCAAAAAGCATTGTTAACTATGACAAGGTGTTCTTGCATAATTTTTAAAATTTATTTGATTCAATGTTTCACTTAAATATAAAATTGATCTGAGAAGTTACTTCTGATTTCAGAAAGCGTCCTCATAGGACACAAATTTCAAAACTGTTCTGACAGCTGATTCAAGTTTCACTTTGGGATTTGGGCAGCTTGGCCCTTCGCATCTGCAGTGCCACAACAGATATGCTTGAAACCGTCCAAGATTCTCAAATAAATACACAATCACTTTGATGGGAGAGATTTCTCATGGTGTTATTATCAAAACAAACTTTTCAAGATCAAAATAAAAATGTATATATCAACGCAAACAAAAGCAGGCAATATGAACATATTAGAATTGATAAGTGGAGTCAACCGTATTAATCTGTGGCCTCTGGAATTTCACCTACAAAAGAAAAAAAATTATTTTTCTCCGAGTAAGTGAAACTTGTAGTTACATGCATTTCCTATTATCTACAAGGGCACTGCTGCCACACAGCGCCAGGGACTTGGGTTCGATTCCTGGCTTGGGTTGACTGTCTGTGTGGAGTTTGCATGTTCTCTCCATGTCTGCGTGGGTTTCCTCTGTGTACTCTGGTTTCTTCCCACAGTCCGAAGATGTGCAGTTTAGGTGGATTGGCCATGCTAAATTGCCCATTAGTGCCCCGAGATGTGTAGGTTAGGGGGATTAACGGGGTAAATACGTGGGGTTACGGGTATAAGGCCTGGGTGGGATACACTGTCGGAGAGTCGGCACAGACTCAATGGGCCGAATGGCCTCTTTTTGCACTGTAGGAGTTCTATGAAATTCCTATATCCACATTTATAATGGGAACTGAACATGTCACACTGTAACTACTCTCTTCATCCAGTAAGTGCTGCATTGCTTGCACAGTCACAGGACTTGGGGGCAGGAGTAATCCATTCAGCCCTTTAAGCCTGCTGCACCACTCACTAAGATCACAGCTGACCAGAATCTAATTGTGGTCTCCTGTTTACAGTTTCATTTCCTATTGTCACAATTTTTTGGTCACATTTTTATGTTAAAATTTAACATTGTAGGTAGGGTTGGAGGAGCCTCAGTCCCTGAACTTGTCCAACAGGTTTGAGATTCTTGCTCCCTGTGTGGACAGGAACGGGTACTGCGGGCAGGATGAGCAAACTGACCACAGTACTGTGGTACAGGGAGCCATTCAAGTGGGGGGAGAAAAAAGAAATGTAGTCGTAATTGGGGAGAGTGTAGTTAGGGGCATTGACACTGTTCTGTGTGACCAGGATCGAGAATCCCGAAGGTTGTGTTGCCTGCTTGGTGCTCGGGTTTGGGATATCTTATCTGGGCTGCAAAGGAACTTGGAGTGGGAGGGTAAAGATCCAGTTGTCGTGGTCCACGTAAGTACCAATGATATAGGTAGAACAGAAACAGAGGTTCTGCTAAGGGAATATGAACAGCTAGGAGTTAAAAAGCAGAACCGAAAAGGTAATAAACTCTGGAGCCACGAACTAATTGGCACAGGGTCAATTAAATTAAGAAGGCTCAAAGATTGGTATGGGAGGAATCAGTTTGAATTCATGTGACATTGGCACCAGTATTGGGGAAGAGAGGACCTATCCCAATGGGAATCATCTGAATCATGCTGGGACCAGAGTCTTGACGAATTGTATAACTAGGGTTGCAGATAGGGCTTTGAAGTAAATAGTGGTGCGGAAGGTTCAGTTGCATGGAGAATTAGAAAATCAAAGTTAAAGGAGAGGATAGAAATGCAGGTTAATGATGAGGACTTTCAACTAGTTAAAGGAACCGAGGGCTCAGGAGGGGTTAGTAAAGTTTCCAGACCACATAATAGAAAAGAGAGTATGGAAGGTGGCACGAATCTAACCTCAGGCAGAGCAAAAAGGGTGACAAGTATGAGAAGGGAGGTGGTCAATGCAGGACTGAGGGTGTTGTACCTAAATGCGTGCAGTATACAGAACAAGGTAACTGAGCTTGTTGCGCACATTGAAATTGGCAGGTACGATGTTGTGGGCATCACAGAGATGTGACTGCAAGGTGATCAGGGCTGGGATCTAAATATCTAAGGATATATGTCCTATCGAAAGGACAGGCAGATGGACAAAGGGGGCGGGATTGCATTGTTAGTCAGGAATGAAGTTAAATCGATAGCAAGAAGCAATATAGGATCAGAAGGCATAGAATCTCTGTGGGTAGAGTTGAGGAATCGCAAAGGTAAAAAGATCCTGATGAGAGTTATGTACCGGCCCCCTAGCAGTAGTCAGGATGTGGGGCAGAAAATAAATCAGGAGATAGAAAAGGCAATATTACAATAATCATGGGAGACTGGGAAAATCAGGTAGGTCGTGGATTCCAAGATAAGGAATTTGTGAAATGTCGAAGAATTGGTTTTTTTGGAGCAGCTTGTGACAGAGCCGACTGGGGAACAGGCAATTCTGGATTTGGTGATGTGTAATGAGGCAGACTTGATGAGGGAACTTCAGGTGAAAGAACCCTCAGGGAGCAGTGACCACAATATCATAGAATTTACCTTGCAGTTTGAGAGGGAGAAGCTGGAATCAGATGTAACAGTATTACAGTTAAATAAAGGTAACTACAAAGAGATGAGGGAGAAGCTGGAATCAGATGTAACAGTATTAATTACAAAGAGATGAGGGAGGAGCTGGCCAGAGTTGATTGGAAAGGGAGCCGAGCAGGAAGGACAGTGGAACAGCAATGGCAGGAGTTTTTAGGAGTCATTCGGGAGGCACAACAGAAATTCATTCCAAGGAGGAGGAAACATGCTCGGAGGAGAACGAGGCATCCAAGGCTGATGAGGGAAGTCAAGGACAGCAAAGAAGCAAAAGAAAAAGCATACAAAGTGGCGAGGATAATGGGAAGCCAGCGGATTGGGAAGACTTTAAAAGCGAGCAGAGAACAACTAAAAAAGCAATCAGGGGGGTGAAGATGAACAAAGAACAAAGAACAATACAGCACAGGAACAGGCCCTTCGGCCCTCCAAGCCCGCGCCGCTCCCTGATCCAAACTAGACCATTCTTTTGTATCCCTCCATTCCCAGTCCATTCATGTGGCTATCTAGATAAGTCTTAAACATTCCCAGTGTGTCCGACTCAACCACCTTGCCCGGCAGCGCATTCCAGGCCCCCACCACCCTCTGTGTAAAATACATCCTTCTGATATCTGTGTTACACCTCCCCCTGCCTCACCTTGAACCTATGACCCCTCATGAACGTCACCACCGACCTGGGAAAAAGCTTCCCACCGTTCACCCTATCTATGCCTTTCATAATTTTGTACACCTCTTTTAGGTCACCCCTCATCCTCCGTCTTTCCAGTGAGAACAACCCCAGTTTACCCAATCTCTCCTCATAACTAAGCCCTTCCATATCAGGCAACATCCTGGTAAACCTCCTCTGCACTCTCTCTAAAGCCTCCACATCCTTCTGGTGGTGTAGCAACCAGAACTGGGCGCACGATTCCAAATGCGGCCGAACCACCGTTCTGTACAACTGCAACATCAGACCCCAACTTTTATACTCCATGCCCCGTCCTATAAAGGCAAGCATGCCATATGACTTATTCACTACCTTCTCCACCTGTGACGTCACCTTCAAGGATCTTCAAGGATCAAGGATGAAATATGAGTGTAAGGTAGCTAATAAAATAAAAGAAGATAGGAAGAATTTTTTTCAATATATAAAAGGTAAGAGAGAGGCAAAATAGACATTGGACCACTGGAAAATGAGGCTGGAGAAGTAATAATAGGAAACAAAGAAATGGCAGAGGAACTGAATCGTTATTTTGCCTCAGTCTTCACTGTGGAAGACACCAGTGGGATGCCAGAGCTCCAGGAGAATCAGGAGGCACAGGTGAGTGGAGTGGCCATCACTAAAGAGAAGGTTCTGGGAAAACTGAAAGGTCTGAAGGTGGATAAATCAACTGGACCGGATGGACTACATCCCAGGGTTCGAAAAGAAATAGCTGAGGAAATTGTGGAGGCATTGGTAGTGATCTTTCAGGAATCACTGGAGGCAGGGAGGGTCCAGGAGGACTGGAAAGTAGCTAATGTAACACAGCTGTTTAGGAAGGGAGGGAGGCAACAGACGGTAAATTATAGGCCGGTTCACCTGACTTCGATCATTGGCAAGATCTTAGAGTCCATTATTAAAGATGAGATCACAGAGTACTTGGAAGTGCATGATAAAATAGGACTGAGTCAGTACGGCTTCGTCAAGAGGAGGTCATGTCTGACAAATCTGTTGGAGTTCTTTGAGGAGGTAACAAGGAAGTTAGATAAAAGAGAACCAGTGAACGTGATTTATTTAGACTTCCAGAAGGCCTTTGACAAGGTGCTGCATAGGAGACTGTTAAATAAGTTAAGAGCCCATGGTGTTAAGGGTCAGATTCTGGCATGGATACAGGATTGGCTGACTGGCAGAAGGCAGAGAGTGGGGATAAAGGGATCTTTTTCAGGATGGCAGTTGGTGACTAGCGCTGTGCCTCAGGGGTTGGTGCTGGGATCACAACTTTTCACAATCTACATTAACAGTTTGGAAGAAGGAACTGAAGGCACTGTTCCTATGTTTGCAGGTGATACAAAGATATGTAGAGGGACAGGTAGTATTGAGGAAGGGGGGGCTGCAGAAGGACTTGGACAGGCTAGGAGAGTGAGCAAGGAAGTGGCAGATGGAATACAATGTGGAAAAGTGTGCGGTAATGCACTTTGGAAGGAGGAATGGAGGCATAGACTATTTTCTAAATGGGGAAATACTTAGGAAATCAAAAACACAAAGGGACTTGGGAGTCCTTGTTAAAGATTCTCTTAACGTTAACGTGCAGGTTCAGTCAGCAGTTAGGAAGGCAATACAAGAGCAGGGATGTACTTCTGAAGGTGCATAAGGCTCTGGTCAGATCCCATTTGGAGTATTGTGAGCAGTTTTGGGCCTCGTATCTAAGGAAGGATGTGCTGGCCTTGGAAAGGGTCCAGAAGAGGTTCACAAGAATGATCCCTGGAATGAAGAGCTTGTCGTATGAGGAACGGTTGAGGACTCTGGGTCTGTACTTGTTGGAGTTTAGAAGGATGAGGGGGGATCTTATTGAAACTTACAGGATACTGCGAGGCCTGGATAGAGTGGACATGGAGAGGATGTTTCCACTGGGAGAAAAAATTGAACCAGAGGGCACAATCTCAGGCTAAAGGGACGATCCTTTAAAACAGAGATGAGGAGGAATTTCTTCAGCCAAAGAGTGGTGAATCTGTGGAATTCTTTGCCGCAGAAGGCTGTGGAGGCCGGGTCATTGAGTGTCTTTAAGACAGATACAGATAGGTTCTTGGTTAATGAGGGGATCGGGGTTATGGGGAAAAGGCAGGAGAATGGGGATGAGAAAAATATCAGTCATGATTGAATGGCGGAGCAGACTCGATTGGCCAAGTGGCCTAATTCTGCTCCTATGTCTCATGGTTTTATTGTGAATGCTCATGTAATCCTGTAAACGGAAACACTCCATGCGGTCCCAGTGGCATTCGGAGCAGACTATGTTCTTTACATCACCTTGCATCACTGCATCCTCTGGCAAAGCTAAGGACATGCCATGGGATGTCTGATAGCCTGTTGAACATTTGTGGGTTGCATTATCATGCAAGCAAGCTTTTGTTCCTGTCTTTTTGAAAGAAAAGAACACCAATATTTTGTGCTGGTTTTCCTGACCTTTATAACCTGTCCTGTTCTCAGAGTTACAAGCAGTGGCCAATTTGAGATCACTTGCAGCGGTGTGCCATGATCTTTTAACTAGCCCATTATTTTATCCTAATCAAGTAATGATTTAGCCACAAACCTCCTCAGTCAAGGAGACAGATTCTCTTGCCGGTCTCATATTAATGATGAAATTGTCACACGATTCTCCTTCATTTGTTATATCTGCATTATAAACATATAAATGGGCCATTAAGTCAGGAAAGAATAAAATGTGACACAATTCACATCCAGAGTGTCTCAAAGTGATTCACAGCAAATTAAGTACTTTCAAAGTTGCCTCGTAGGAAACACGAGTCAATGTGCACATGTTAGATCCCACAAATATGATGTGATAAATGACCAAATAATCTGAAAAATGTTGATTCAGGAAGAGTAAGTAGTCTCACAACACCAGGTTAAAGTCTAACAGGTTTATTTGGTAGCACGAGCTTTCAGCGCGCTGCTCCTTCATCAAGTGATCACCTGATGAAGAGCAGCGCTCCGAAAGCTCATGCTACCAAATAAACCTGTTGGACTTTAACCTGGTGTTGTGGGACTACTTTCTGTGCCTACCCCAGTCCATCGCCGGCAACTCCACATCATGGACGCAGGAAGAAACATTGGCCAGGACATTAGGGAGAACAGACAACTCTTTGAATATTGCCATGGGATCCTTGATGCCACCTGAACTGTTGACTGGTATATTATGGTTGGTATATCATCACAAACAGGGTAACAATATTTCAAGAACATTGATTCATCAGGTTGGCAATGATATCCATTTACCTCTCTTGTTAAAATAGTGGATTTGGGATCTTCTACAAATATGCTGCTGTGTTTCATTTCTAGCATTGTACAGGGGAACATCAGCTGCAAGGCCTTTGTCAAAGCAACTATTCGGTTAGCAATTGAATAATTCTTTAGCTTTTCAGCTTTTGGAATACTATTTGTATTTAGCTACTGCCATCACATTCAGGGTGAACAAAACTGGTGCACTGATGTAACCAGCCTGGCCACTGAAAGCTATGGAAACAGGATCAGTCATCTTTTGCTTCATACAAAATTGAAGAAACTGGAAGTGATTCTGGCATTAAATTATATTCCGAAGGGAACACACACTGGGCAGTGGTTTTACAAAAGGTTCTGGAGAGGAGAGCAGCTGGCAAATGCAGGTTATTCTCCCAATTGCGCACAGTCCTCCACGCTGCAAAGAAAGGAATGGCAGGTGGTAAGAGAATGAGTAGACAGGCACAGTACTCTCTCCTTTCAGAGTTGGAGGAATATGGAGCCATTTAAAAATGATGAGTGGACCCAGATTCCTGGACTCCTGCACCATTTATGGTTCCCCCAATTTTCACTGGCACGAGTTAAGGTTGCGGGTAGTGAGCTTGCATCCTTCACTCCTGACCTGTCTTCATTGTGGGGTCGGCATCTCATGAACCCTAGAGTCAGACCAGCTTCTAGTTCACTCATTATTCATGCTTGGCCTCGAGTCCAGACTTAGAGAAGGATTAACTTTGTTTATAAAACTGGAGAGAAATGTTGACTATATTTAACTGAGAGCTATATGAGGTTATAATATGCATTTTCTGTGATCTCTTTTCTCAATGTCTCAGTGTATTTATATACAAGGGTATAAGGTGTCATGTGTGTCTAGCTTTTGTTATTAATACTTTAATGGCCTTTGATTGACACATTTATAGGGTTGTAGCAACATCAGTTTTTAGAATGGGTGTTTTTCAAGCAGTTTACACATATCGTGTTCGTGGAGTGTTCATTAATTCTGACTATCATGTTTATTGGATGAATGAACATGAAAAAGCCTCAAGTCGTCATGGAGGATATGAGGAGCCTTTGAGGTGGGTGAGAGGAATAAATTGGTGTTGAGTTGATGTTTGGTTACATGAGTTGGCATGGAGGGTGCATGTGGACTATGATTGCAATGATGGGATGTGAAGGGTGAGGGCAAGAAGGCCTAAAACATAATCAAATAACTGGAACCAAGTCCCAGATTACCCAAGTGGGCATTTTAACGAACCTGCTGAGTACTAGGTTGCTCCTGTAGCAACCTCCAATTTACATATGGTGTGGTAGACCTGACTCCATCCCGCCATTCCCCATATCAAATACTTTGCCTTTGTGCTACTTTAGACTGAGGTGGATCTGTCGAGTTGTGAAATTGCCTGACTTGAGCTAAAATGTGAAAATGCGACTCAAAATTCCAGACTGATAATCCTTCCTCAGTAATGAAGTCAGACAGAAATGTGATAGGTTCTGAGAAAGAGCATTGGTGAAGGTGTGGAAGAACAAAAAGGAAGATGTCTGATAGGTTGCAGGGTGAGAGAGTTGATGCCAAAAGGTTTAATGGAACAAAATCAAAAGGAAATGGTCATGGGTATAATCAAGAAACAAAACGGCGGGAACTTTACCGTCCCGTCCACCATGGGAATTGAAGCAGGTGAGGGGCAGACCATGGAAAGGTCCATTGACCTCGGGTGGGATTTTACGGTTTCGGGACAAGCGAGGCTGTAAAGTCCCGCCCAACATTTTTCCAGATGAGGTGTGAATGTCTGAATAGCAGCTATCCAAATGCAAATTGGAGGACTAAAGAAAGAAATGAGGAAACCAATCCAGACTAAACCAACCTCTTGCTCTTTTTTGTTTTGATTGTGTTTGCTGGTTTGGTTTTTTCTTGTTTCTATTCTGGCAGGTTGGAAAATAGGCTGTTAAATCCAGAATTGAGGCTTAAAATGCATCTAATCTGGTTTTCTAATTTAATTTTTCCACATTAATTGAGTTTGCCAACAAAGGGGCACCTGCTTGCCTACAATCCCGCTCAGCTGACATCTGGAAGAGGAATATCCTGACCGAACTTCAATTTCAACGAAATTTAACACACCCCCTGCACCTAAATCTGGAATCCCTTTCCTGGGAATGTTTTGTTCACAAAGTTTAATTTAAGTTATAAATATTTCGTTCAATGGAAAGTCACGTCCAGAAAGTGAAATAAAGGGAGGGAAAGAAAGATGGGATTAAGAGAGATTGATAAAAGTGGCAGGAAGAAAAAGTTAAAAAAATTATTTTAGCTTTTTATTGTTTTCAAATATCCAACAGCAATTAAAATCTGAAGAAATGAGAGTCCATATTTGTTAAAGTTAGTTTTCAGTGTCAGAGAGGGTGGAATTAAGACTCAACATGCCTTTAAAAATGTGCTTACAGTTGAATGGACAAGACCTAAGTTTTTTTTCTGTTTTCAGTAAGGATCTAGCATGTAAGCACCTCAAATTTATCTGTGTGTGCTTTAATGCCCAACCGCTCCACGAGATACAGCTGGAACAAAACTTGTGCAAGAGTTGGGCAACTCAGATAGCAACGTCCTAATTTGCAATTGCACATATGCAGATGTTGGACTTAGAACATAGAACATAGAACAGTACAGCACAGAACAGGCCCTTCGGCCCACGATGTTGTGCCGAGCTTTATCTGAAACCAAGATCAAGCTATCCCACTCCCTATCATCCTGGTGTGCTCCATGTGCCTATCCAATAACCGCTTAAATGTTCCTAAAGTGTCTGACTCCACTATCACTGCAGGCAGTCCAATCCACACCCCTACCACTCTCTGCGTAAAGAACCTACCTCTGATATCCTTCCTGTATCTCCCACCACGAACCCTATAGTTATGCCCCCTTGTAATAGCTCCATCCACCCGAGGAAATAGTCTTTCAACGTTCACTCTATCTATCCCCTTCATCATTTTATAAACCTCTATTAAGTCTCCCCTCAGCCTCCTCCGCTCCAGAGAGAACAGCCCTAGCTCCAGAGAGAACAGCCCTAGCTCCCGCAACCTTTCCTCATAAGACCTACCCTCCAAACCAGGCAGCATCCTGGTAAATCTCCTCTGCACTCTTTCCAGCGCTTCCACATCCTTCCTATAGTGAGGTGACCAGAACTGCACACAATACTCCAAATGTGGTCTCACCAAGGTCCTGTACAGTTGCAGCATAACCCCACGGCTCTTAAACTCCAACCCCCTGTTAATTAAAGCTAACACACTATAGGCCTTCTTCACAGCTCTATCCACTTGAGTGGCAACCTTTAGAGATCTGTGGATATGAACCCCAAGGTCTCTCTGTTCCTCCACAGTCTTCAGAACCCTACCTTTGACCCTGTAATCCACATTTAAATTAGTCCTACCAAAATGAATCACCTCACATTTATCAGGGTTAAACTCCATTTGCCATTTTTCAGCCCAGCTTTGCATCCTATCTATGTCTCTTTGCACCCTCAACAGCCCTCCACCTCATCCACTACTCCACCAACCTTGGTGTCATCAGAAGATTTACTGATCCACCCTTCATCCCCCTCCTCTAAGTCATTAATAAAAATCACAAAGAGCAGAGGACCAAGCACTGATCCCTGTGGCACTCCGCTAGCAACCTGCCTCCAATCCGAAAATTTTCCATCCACCACCACCCTCTGTCTTCGCTCAGACAGCCAGTTACCTATCCAATCGGCCAACTTTCCCTCTATCCCACACCTCCTCACTTTCATCATAAGCCGACCATGGGGGACCTTTTCAAAGGCCTGACTAAAATCCATGTATATGACATCAACTGCCCTACCTTCATCAACACACTTAATTACCTCCTCAGAAAATTCTATCAAATTTGTGAGGCACGACTTGCCCTTCACGAATCCGTGCTGACTATCCCGGATTAATCCGCATCTTTCTAAATGGTCGTAAATCCCATCTCTAAGGACCTTTTCCATCAATTTAACAACCACCGAAGTAAGACTAACCGGTCTATAATTACCAGGGTCATTTCTATTCCTTTTCTTAAACAGAGGAACAACATTCGCCATTCTCCAGTCCTCTGGCACCATCCCCGTGGACAGTGAGGACCCAAAGATCAAAGCCATAGGCTCTGCAATCTCATCCCTTGCCTCCCAAAGAATCCTGGGATACATTTCATCAGGCCCAGGGGACTTATCGACCTTCAGTTTATTCAAAACTGCCAGGACATCCTCCCTCCGAACATCTATTTCCTCCAGCCTATTAGCCTGTAACACCTTCTCTTCCTCAAAAACATGGCCCCTCTCCTTGGTGAACACTGAAGAAAAGTATTCATTCATCACCTCGCCTATCTCTACTGACTCCATACACAAGTTCCCACTACTGTCCTTGACCGGCCCTAACCTCACCCTGGTCATTCTTTTATTCCTCACATAAGAGTAAAAAGCCTTGGGGTTTTCCTTGATCCGACCCGCCAAGGACTTCTCGTGTCCCCTCCTAGCTCTCCTAAGCCCCTTTTTCAGCTCATTCCTTGCTAACTTGTAACCCTCAATCGAGCCATTTGAACCCTGTTTCCTCATCCCTACATAAGCTTCCCTCTTCCTTTTCACAAGACATTCCACCTCTTTCGTGAACCATGGTTCCCTCACTCAGCCATTTCCTCCCTGCCTGACAGGGACATACCTATCAAGGACATCCAGTTTTTGTTCCTTGAAAAAGTTCCACTTTTCATTAGTTCCTTTCCCTGACAGTTTCTGTTCCCAACTTATGCCCCCTAATTCTTGCCTAATCGCGTCATAATTACCTCTCTCCCAATTGTAAACCTTGGCCTGCCGTACGGCCCTATCCCTCTCCATTGCAATAACAAAAGACACCGAATTGTGGTCACTATCTCCAAAGTGCTCTCCCACAACCAAATCTAACACTTGGCCTGGTTCATTTCCCAGTACCAAATCCAATGTGGCCTCACCTCTTGTCAGCCTATCCACATATTGTGTCAGGAAACCCTCCTGTACACACTGCACAAAAACTGCCCCATCCGAACTATTCGACCTACAAAGGTTCCAATCAATATTTGGAAAGTTAAAGTCCCCCATGACAACTACCCTGTGACCCCTACACATATCCATAATCTGCTTAGCAATTTCTTCCTCCACATCTCTGTTACTATTTGGGGGCCTATAGTAAACTCCTAACAACGTGACCGCTCCTTTCCTATTTCTAACCTCAGCCCATATTACCTCAGTGTGCAGATCCCCCTCGAAGTGCCTTTCCGCAGCCGTTAAACTATCCTTGATTAACAATGCCACTCCTCCACCTCTTTTACCAGCTTCCCTACACTTAGTGAAACATCTATACCCCGGAACGTCCAACAACCATTCCTGTCCTTGTTCTACCCACGTCTCCGTAATGGCCACAACATCGTAGTCCCAAGTACCAATCCACGCCCCAAGTTCAGCTACCTTGTTCCGGATGCTCCTTGCATTGAAGTAGACACACTTCAACCCACCTTCCTGTCTACCGGTACCCACCCTTGACCCTGATACCTTCCCCAATACCTCACCACCCTCACTGACTTCCAGACTACAACTCCTTTTCCCACTCCCCTGACAAATTAGTTTAAACCCCCCTGAAGAGCCGTAACAAATTTCCCTCCTAGGATATTGGTGCCCCTCTGGTTCAGGTGCACCCCGTCCTGTTTGTACAGGTCCCACCTTCCCCAGAATGTGTTCCAATTATCCACGTATCTGAAACCCTCCCTCCTACACCATCCCTGCAACCACATGTTTAACTGCACTCTCTCCCTGTTCCTCAACTCGCTATCACGTGGCACCGGCAACGTACCAGAGATGACCACATGTTTTGTCTTGGCTCTCAGCTTCCAGCCCAGCTCCAGAAATTCCTGCTTTAAATCCCCGTCCCTTCTCTTACCTATGTCATTGGTACCAATGTGTACCACGACTTGTGACTGTTTCCCCTCCCCCTTCAGAATCCGAAAAACACGGTCTGAGACGTCACGGACCTTGGCATCCGGTAGGCAACATACCATCCGTGAGTCTCTTTTGCTGCCACAGAACCTCCTATCTATCCCTCTAACTAACGAGTCCCCAATTACTATTGCCCTCCCGCTCTGCCCCTTACCCTCCCGAGCCACAGAGACGGACACAGTGCTGTAAAGTACTGTAAAGGCCAAAAAAAAAACACACACTGGCTGACTAATTAAATAAATAAACAATTCAATTAATCTCTCACCAGCACTGCTGCCTCCAATCATTCCCTCAGCTTGCTCCAGTGGAACAATGAGGTGGACTTGCTGTCCACTTTACTTTCTCATAATGATGTGAGCTGATGATCTCGCCATTATTCTGATAAAAGTCCACAATACTTAATCCTTTATGGAAGTCTGACCTCTGTTGGAATGATTGGTTTATAATCTGATTTTGCGTTATTGACCCATTCACTTTAATAATAATCTCCAAGCTGCTGTTTATCTCAGTGAGTTTTGTTCTGAAACTGTTCCCTCAACATTGCCAGCTTTTCCATACCAGTGTGTTTTTGACCATTCTATTGCCAGCATATTTGTGTAAAATCCCAATAAAATTAAAAGATGTGATAAATATCAACATTACTGTCAAAGCTTGTGGCCTCTGGGTTAGCCACAGTGATTGCCCCAGGTTTGTGCCATTCAAAATCATCTTCTGCCCACTTCTCCGATACAATTTTGCTTTGTTCGTCCTCCCTGTTAAAAGACACAAATGTCAGACAATTGCACTTTGAATAAAAGGGTAATTAAACTATTTTGTAGGGGATTAGTTGACCAGATGGGTTGACACGCTTGTTCTACTCCTCGCAGCACCTTAGCAATTTGGTTCAAGAGACCACAGCAATGTCTGGTGTGGGAACTGGAAATGCTGCATATTTCAATCCCACTGGGAAGGGTGTGAACAGCAATGACAGGGAAACATTGTGGCCTCTGTGTTCCCGGCCAAGTCTCACACCATCCTGATTGGAACGTGGATCACCATTCCTTTACTGTCACTGGACCAATATCTTGGAATTCTCTATTCAACAGCAAGGAAAGTTCCAGTGATGGAGAGCTCTGGGAACCCGAGATACAAAGTCATTTATTTCCCCCAGCTTGTTATGTCTCAAATTCCTCTTGTACTCTATCCTAAAGTACTATTTTCTGAAAGACATTTGAATGAATAAATAAAACTTTCTGCCATCACCCCAGGGGGCCTGTTCCATGGATTGACAACTGGCGAACTGAAATTTCTGCTGATTAATTTTCAATTTTCCTTCTTTTCAAACACAGGCCATATCCTGTGCTTCTACTGTACACACCAAGGTGAAAGAACTTGTCACCATCTAAATTATCTATTGCCTTTAGAATTTGAAAAATGGCACTGAGACCATCTCTCTTTTGTTTGTTCAGTTTATGCAATTTCTCCTCATGATCCAATCGCTCCATCATTCTGGTATATTCTTTCTGTATCTTAATAACTGAAATATCCATTCTGTGCTGTGGCAACCAGAATGGCACATAGTATTCTAATGGAGTTGTGACATTGTCCTGACGAAACATATCTGGGTTCATGTAACCTGAGTCTCTCCTGGTCTGGATGGTTCTATTTCGTGATGTGGAGATGCCGGCGTTGGACTGGGGTAAGCACAGTAAGAAGTCTCACAACACCAGGTTAAAGTCCAACAGGTTTATTTGGTAGCAAATACCATAAGCTTTCGGAGCTTGCTGCTCCGTCGTCAGATGGAGTGGTCTCTGTTCTCCAACAGTGCACAGACACAGAAATCAAGTTACAGAATACTAATTAGAATGCAAATCTCTACAGCCAGCCAGGTCTTAAAAGGTACAGATAATGTGGTTGGAGGGAACATTAAACACAGGTTAAAGAGATGTGCATTGCCTCCATCTACCAGGTACACGGTACATACTCTTGCAACTCGGCCAACGTTGTCTACCTGATACGCTGCAGGAAAGGATGTCCCGAGGCATGGTACATTGGGGAAACCATGCAGACGCTACGACAACGGATGAATGAACACCGCTCGACAATCACCAGGCAAGACTGTTCTCTTCCTGTGGGGGAGCACTTCAGCAGTCACGGGCATTCAGCCTTGGATCTTAAGGTAAGCGTTCTCCAAGGCGGCCTTCACGACACACGACAGCGCAGAGTCGCTGAGCAGAAACTGATCGCCAAGTTCCGCACACATGAGGACGGCCTAAACCGGGATGTTGGATTTATGTCACATTATCAGTAACCCCCACAGCTTGCCTCTGGTCTTGCATAATCTCACCAGCTGTTCTGTCTGGAGACAATACACATCTCTTTAACCTGTGTTTAATGTTCCCTCCAACCACATTATCTGTACCTTTTAAGACCTGGCTGGCTGTAGAGATTTGCATTCTAATTAGTGTTCTGTAACTTGATTTCTGTGTCTGTGCACTGTTGGAGAACAGAGACCACTCCATCTGACGAAGGAGCAGCAAGCTCCGAAAGCTTATGGTATTTGCTACCAAATAAACCTGTTGGACTTTAATCTGGTGTTGTGAGACTTCTTACTGTGGTTCTATTTCAACAGGGCCAGAGGCAGTTGTCAGACTCTTGGGGCTGAATCTTCTGCACTTAAATCCCCACTGTAATAATGGGACAATTTTAAGTCTGGTACCTGTTTCACTAACTGGTGCACTTTGCCAAGGCTGTTTCCCTGAGCCATGGTTTCAACAACCCAACCAATCACGGAAGGCAAGCAGGATGACATTTCTACCCTGCTGACGGATTTTTAGCTCAAGTATTACAAGGCTCACCAGTAACGGACCAAGCTAGAGTCCCAGGCTAACCACACGGACTCCCACCAACTATGACAAGGTCTGCAAAACATAACAGGCTACAAGACGAAGGCATGTAGCATCAATGGCACCAATGCGCCCCTCCCTGATGAGCTCAACACATTCTATGCCCGTTTTGATCAAGAGGTCAGCGAGTGCATGCCTTCCACCCTGGAAGCCAGGGCCGAACCAGTATCTGAGGTCACCAACGCAGACGTCAGAACAGCCTTTTCGAAAGTCAACCCACTGAAAGCGACTGGTCCGGATGGGGTCCCCAGACGAGCACTCCGATCTTGTGCGAAGCAGCTGGCAGGGGTATTCACAGACATCCTTAACCTCTCTTTACACCAATCTGAAGTCCCTGTCGGCTTCAAGAAGACGACCATCATCGTTGTACGAAAGAAAAGCCAGGCAACATGCCTTAATGACTATCAGCCAGTGGCTGTGACATCCATCATTTTGAAGTGCTTCAAAAGGTTCGTCATGACACAAATCAATTCCGGTCTCCCAGATTGGCTGGATCCACTACCGTTCGCCTATCACTGCAACAGGTCCACAGCAGATGCCATCTCCCTGGCCCTACACTTAACCCTGGAACACCTGGATAACAAAGACACCTATGTCATACTCCTATTTATTGACTACAGCTCAGCGTTCAACACCGTTATTCCTCCAAAACTCATCTCCAAACTCTGTGTCCTGGGGCTCGGCTCCTCCCTCTGCGACTGGATCCTCGACTTCCTATCCCACAGACTGCAATCAGTAAGGATGGGCAACGACACCTCCTCCACGATCATCCTGAAAACCGGTGCCCCATAAGGCTGTGTCCTCAGCCCCTTATTATACTCCTTACACACCTATGACTGTGTGGCTAAATTCCCCTCCAACTCGATTTTCAAGTTTGCTGATGACACCACCTTGGTGGGTCAGATCTCAACAATAATGAGATCGAGTACAGGAAAGTGATAGAGAATCTGGTGAACTGGCGTGAGGACAGTAATCTCTCCCTCAATGTCAGCAAAGCGAAGGAGACAGTCATCGACATCAGGATGCGGAGTGGAGGACATGCTCCTGTCCAAATCAAGGGAATAAAATGAAATGGTTGAGAGCTTCAAGTTTTTACGTTCAGATCACCAACAACCTGTCATGGTCTCTCCACACCAATGCTATAGTTGAGAAAGCCCACCAACGTCTCTACTTTCTCAGGAGGCTAAGGAAATTTGAAAGTTATGTTAAAGTTTATTTATTAGTCACAAGTAGGCTGACATTAACACTGCAATGAAATTACTGTGGAAATCCCCTCGTCGCCACACTCTGGTGCCTGTTTGGGTACACTGAGGGAGAATTCAGCATAGCCAATCCACCTAACCAGCACATCTTTAGACTGTGGAAGGAAACCAGAACACCCAGAGGAAACCCACGCAGACATGTGGAGAACCTGCAGACTCCACACAGACAGTGACCCAAGCCGGGAATTGAACACGGGTCCCTGGCGCTGTGAGATAACAGTGCTAACCATTGTGCCACCGTGTCGCCCCATTGGCAAGTGTGCTACGGCTCTCACCAACCTTTACAGATGCAACACAGAAAGCATTCTTTCTGGCTGTATCACAGCTTTGTGTGGCTCCCGTTCTGTCCCAGACCGCAAGAAACTTCAAAGGGTTGTGAACGTAGCCCAGTCCATCATGCAAACTAGCCTCCCATCCATTGGCTCTGTCAACACTCCTTGCTGCCTCGGAAAAGCAGCCAGCATAATCACACACCCCGGACATTCAGTCTTCCACCTTCTTCCATTGGAAAAAATGCAAAAGTCTGAGGCTCAAGAACTGCTTCTTCCCTGCTGCCATCAGACGTTTGAATGGACCTACCTTATATTGAGTTGATCTTTATCTACATCCTAGCTATGACTAACACTACATTCTGCACCTTCTCCTTTCCTTCTCCCCCATATACTCTATGATTTGATTTGATTTGATTTATTGTCACATGTATTAGCATACAGTGAAAAGTATTGTTTCTTGCGAGCTATACAGACAAAGCATACCATTCATAGAGAAGGAAACGAGAAAGTGCAGAATGTAGTGTTACAGTCATGTCTAGGGTGTAGAGAAAGATCAACTTAATGCGAGGTAGGTCCATTCAAAAGTCTGACAGCAGCAGGGAAGAAGCTGTTCTTGAGTTGGTTGGTACGTGACCTCAGACTTTTGTATGTTTTTTCCGATGGAAGAAGGTGGAAGAATGTCCAGGGTGCGTGGGGTCCTTAATTATGCTGGCTGCTTTGCCGAGGCAGCAGAAAGTGTAGACAGAGTGAATGGATGGGAGGCTGGTTTGCGTGATGGATTTGGCTACATTCACGACCTTTTGTAGTTCCTTGTGGTCTTGGGTAGAGCAGGAGCCATACCAAGCAGTGATACACCCCGAAAGAATGCTTTCTATGGTGCATCTGTAAAAGTTGGTGACAGTCGTAGCTGACATGAATTTCCTTAGTTTTCTGAGAATGTAGAGGCATAGGTGGGCTTTCCTAACTACAGTGTCGACATGGGGGGACCAGGACAGGTTGTTGGTGATCTGGGCACCTAAAAACTTGAAGCTGTCGACCCTTTCTACTTCTTCCCTGTTGATGTAGACAGGGGCATGTTCTCCTTTACACTTCCTGAAGTCAATGACAATCTCCTTTGTTTTGTTGACATTGAGGGAGATATTATTGTTGCCGCACCAGTTCACCAGATTGAACAATATGCTTTGTCTATTTAGTCTGCAAAAAACAATATTTTTCACTGTATACCAATACATGTGACAATAATTAATCAAATCTAATCAAATCAAAAGCACTTTTGACTTTTGTCATTGAGACAATCACAGGAATAGAGAGGATTTCTAGGAAGGCTGTTCCCCAGGTTTCTCACTCTTATCTGGAAGTCCTGCTGTGGGATATGAAGGGCTGCAGAGAGAAGTGAACCCTGCTAAGAACAGGAGGCAGAGTACAATCTGTACAAACAAACTGGCATGAATGGATTGGCTGAGGAAGTCAACAGCAGAATTTTGGTTCCTCTATTCTGAAATCAGTGCAGCAAGCGGATCTAGGACCTCAGTGGGATGACAGGTGAGTGCCATAATACTTTCAGATCACAAGCCCCACATTCTGATTTCTCAGCGTTGTCGTGCACAGCACTCCTCAGAAAATACACTTTTCAGCTCCACTCATTCCTTTCGCTGAAGGCCTCCCTCATCTCCATCTGAGAAGCTGACCTTCAGCTTATTAGCTGTAGTGGCATGGTGGCAGAGCGGTTAGCACTGCTGCCTCACAGTGCCAGGGACCTGGGTTTGATTCGTGGCTTCGGTCACGGTCTGTGTGGAGTTTGATTTCTCTCCGTGTCTGAGCGGGTTTCCTCTGGGTGCTCTGGTTTCCTCCCAGTCTGAAAGACGTGCTGGTTCGGTGCATTGACCCAGACAGGCACCGGAGTGTGGCGACTAGGGGTATTTCACAGTAACTTCACTCTCGTGTTAATGTAAGCCCTACTTGTGACTAATAGAAAATTAAATATTCATTATAAAATAAATGTTGTTCACTCACATCTAACAGTCACCCTCCAAAAATGTTGTTCATACATCTGCAGCACACAAGTATTATGAACACACACATATCGCTTTCCTTGCAGTAGAAGAGATCAGACAACTTGATGAAAGGTAGAGACTGGGAAGGTGGTCGGGGAGGGTTGTGGTTTGGGGAGGTCAGTGGGGAATTTTGGTTGTGGTTGTCAGCAATAAGCACCTCCTTGGTCACCAACAATGTGCCCTCTGCAAAGGAGGTCATTTTCCAGGAGGCTGCAGATGTCGGCAGCAAACCTCCGGTGAAAGCCTGAACCTCTTGAGGCATTGGTGCTCAGACATGTTGGGAGAGCTGACCCTCTCCCTGTAGATCCTATGTTGGGAGCCTTGCCTCCTCCCAGCCAGATCTCTTTGTCCATTGTCATGTCCCTCTCCGTGAACGTGTGGCTGAGGAGCAGACATTGGGTTCTGCTCTGCTGCTGGTGGTGCTCTTGACGATTGTATTGTTTCTCCTCCTGCCCACCCTCAGATGGTGTGAGGTGGAGGCACATGAGCTACTCTCACGCTACAGTGAGGGCTGGCGCAGAGAAGTGCAGCTGTAGGTGGGTGAATTACTAGGCCGGTGAAGTGCCTTCCAAGAGTTTGACAATCAGCTGTCATGCAGTGATAGCATTCTCTGGAAAAAGAAATACTTTGGCTGCAAGAGGGCCAAGCCTACCCCTGGAAATGCACCCTGGGGAGAGCCAGGAGGGAGAGATAATGATGGGATCCTTCCACAACATCAATTTAAGGGGATTTAACTCACTGCATGCATGCAACCTTCCTGCATTTGGCTGGGAACATTTCTTTCTTGATGTCTTTTGTGAACTCCCTGCTTTTTGTTTTAAGTTTGTTTTTCAGGATCTAAGATGCAAATACACAGAGCCAATGGTTTAGTATTTTAGATGGTTATATTTTACTGTACCTTTTCCTGTGGTCTTGTTTTGTGGCCTTTCGAAACCATGTCATATAGGCTATTAGGGCCAAAAGGCCCAGAACAAGCAGAATCAACATTGCTGAGAAACCACCGATCAGTCCATTCTTATGAATTGCAATGGTACAGGAATCGCCAAAGTACCAGTAGCCTGCAGACAAGTCACAGCTGGGAAAAAAATGAAGAGAATATTCACTGTTACCAGCAGATCACTCGCATCCTTGTTTTTGCAAAATCAAGGAGCTGAGGACAGGTGGTTATTTCCATGTCACACACTAAGGAGACAATTTCATAGTCCCGTGCAGTGTATTTGCAGGTGGAGTGTGGCTTGCAGGAGGATATGTAAAATAGCTGGCTGATTCCTTACCTGTTCACCCCTGAGGTTGTCCGCTATAATACCCGAGATGGGCAAGACATTGGCCAGCCTGCCCACACTTAGGCCTATTAAGACCTTCAAGTGGCCAATTAATGGCAAGTTAAGGGACAATTTGCATCCCCACTGCAATAATATGTGCATCAGCGGAAGGAGCAACGGAGAGCAGCCTGCCACAGCACCATCTCAGGTGAAAAGGTGAGAAGCAAAGGTTCTGCTTTAGCAGAGTACCCAGTTGGGCGTCCCATCCAAGATGTTAGCCCCCCTCTGCCCTATTTGTGACTCACACTCGAACTCCAGAACCTAACCCCCACTGCCACACCCCTACTTAGGGTCTTCAATTCCTTCCTGACCAAGAGCCCTGGTGTTACCTCAAAGCCTGGTGGCTATGGATCCTCTCCTCGGGACTGCTTGTAGTCCCATCAGCAGCCTCTGCTGAGTTCTAGCACTGCTGAGACTACTCAGCTGCTGGCAAATCAGATTCCCCAAGGGGTACAAATCTCACAATTACCCCATTAAGGCCACCACAGTTTATTATGACTTTGGGCACCCCTTTAACAGTTGATTGGCTGGCGACCGACTTTTCTGCCAGGGATGCAAACAAAATGCCCTACGATAAACTTCAGTCCGCAATGTATCATTGTGTGCTTAACCTGATGTATCCCTTTAGTCAAATAATCGTAGTTTTTCTGAGTTAATAAGAAGTTAAATATTGAGGTAAAGGTGCATTAAACCTAATGGTTCCAGTCTTGGCTACCTCCGATTTCTCATCTTTATGCTGCCCTTGGTGACATGATACAAATTCACATTGTCAGTCTCCACATGGAAGCTGATGATACCCAGCTCCACCACACCACCTCTCTTAAACAGTGTCAAAGAACAGCTTCAGACCACATCTCTGCACCATCATCAAGATGCCTATTTCCACATTGATAACATTGCCTCAAACAGCCCCTGCCTCAGCTCATCTGCTGGTGCCCTCATGCCTGCCTATATTGCTCCACTCTTGATTCATCTAATGCACTCCTGGCCTTCCTCCCACCCTGTACCCTTCATAAATTTGAAGTCATTCTGAACTCTACTGCCCATATCCTAATTTGCATCAATTATCATCCACCCATCATTCATCGGCTCCCAGTTAACTCTTCATTTGGCTCAATGTTGTAGTTTGTTTAAATAATACCCCTTATGAACTTTTGAGATATATTGTTCCATTAAAGACAGTAAATAAATACTCCAATCCATCATCCCTTTCCCACGACTAGCTGGGTAAGTTGTATGGCACTAGGGCTGTGCAATATTTATGTTTTTTTCTTTTTATAATCCTTGCAATTATAATGATGGTTTCTATCATATGGTATCCTTCACTCTTCTCATAGCTAATACGAGTAGCACCACTGTGGGGAGGTGGGTGGATGGCTTGGTGTCGAGGTGGGAGCAAAGCCCTACAAATCCTCACAGTTGATGGGGAAACCCCTTTAGAACTATCGGTGTTGTGTATTTCTTTTCTGTATTTTTGCTATTTTGGGGTCTATGAATCTCTGACAGATGCCTGTAAGGGTCCAGTCAGAGGGTCATTGTTTTATATCAATGGCGCTTCCAGTGTGGCTGAAGGTGGGGAAGTATACTTTGGTGCGTGCCTGAGCATGGCAAGAAAATCTCTGGCTGACCACCCTCCCCTATACCTGTGCCAATATCCCAGATTCTGCTTGGCTGAATACGCAATGGCTGTCGCTACTTTGAAAATCCTGTAATGTGTGGGGAATACATTTGTTTAGATGGAATGCATCCCTCATCAAACTCCTTTGATGGAACGGGGGAGACTTTACCTGAAATATCACGAAAGAGAAGGACTTGATGGATGATGAATCTGGCAAAAGATGTGTAGATAGTTTGAGTCATGTTGAGATCAAAAAGGAGGAGATATTGGGGTTCTTGAGAAACATTAAGGCAGACAATTCCCCAGGGCCTGATGGATATATCCCAGAATACTGAGAGACGCGAGGGAGGAAATTGTTGGGGCCTTGAGAGAAATCTTTGTATCCTCACTGGCTACAGGGGAGGTCAACACAGTAAGAGGTTTAACAACACCAGGTTAAAGTCCAACAGGTTTATTTGGTAGCAAAAGCCACACAAGCTTTCGGAGCTCCAAGCCCCTTCTTCAGGTGAGTGGGAATTCTGTTCACAAACAGAGCATATAAAGACACAAACTCAATTTACATGAATAATGGTTGGAATGCGAATACTTACAACTAATCATGTCTTTAAGAAACAAAACAACGTGAGTGGAGAGAGCATCAAGACAGGCTAAAAAGATGTGTATTGTCTCCAGACAAGACAGCCAGTGAAACTCTGTGGGGGTTACAAATAGTGTGACATGAACCCAATATCCCGGTTGAGGCCATCCTCGTGTGTGCGGAACTTGGCTATCAGTTTCTGCTCAGCGACTCTGCGCCGTCGTGTGTCGCGAAGGCCGCCTTGGAGAACACTTACCCGAATATCAGAGGCCGAATGCCCGTGACCGCTGAAGTGCTCCCCAACAGGAAGAGAACAGTCTTGCCTGGTGATTGTCGAGCGGTGTTCATTCATCCGTTGTCGCAGCGTCTGCATAGTTTCCCCAATGTACCATGCCTCGGGACATCCTTTCTTGCAGCGTATCAGGTAGACAACGTTGGCCGAGTTGCAAGAGTATGTACCGTGTACCTGGTAGATGGTGTTCTCACATGAGATGATGGCATCTGTGTCGATGATCCGGCACATCTTGCAGAGGTTGCTGTGGCAGGGTTGTGTGGTGTCATGTTCACTGTTCTCCTGAAGGCTGGGTAGTTTGCTGCGGACAATGGTCTGTTTGAGGTTGTGCGGTTGTTTGAAGGCAGGAAGTGGGGGTGTGGGGATGGCCTTGGCGAGATGTTCGTCTTCATCAATGACATATTGAAGGCTCCGGAGGAGATGCCGTAGCTTCTCCGCTCCGGGGAAGTACTGGACAACGAAGGGTACTCTGTCCACTGTGTCCCGTGTTTGTCTTCTGAGGAGGTCGGTGCGGTTTTTCGCTGTGGCGCGTTGGAACTGTTGATCAATGAGTCGAGCGCCATATCCTGTTCTTATGAGGGCATCTTTCAGCGTTTGGAGGTGTCTGTTGCGATCCTCCTCATCCGAGCAGATCCTGTGTATACGGAGGGCTTGTCCGTAGGGGATGGCTTCTTTAACGTGTTTAGGTCACGGGCATTCGGCCTCTGATATTCGGGTAAGCGTTCTCCAAGGCGGCCTTCGTGACACACGACGGCGCAGAGTCGCTGAGCAGAAACTGATAGCCAAGTTCCGCACACACGAGGACGGCCTCAACCGGGATATTGGGTTCATGTCACACTATTTGTAACCCCCACAGAATTTCACTGGCTGTCTTGTCTGGAGACAATACACATCTTTTTAGCCTGTCTTGATGCTCTCTCCACTCACGTTGTTTTGTTTCTTAAAGACTTGATTAGTTGTAAGTATTCGCATTCCAACCATTATTCATGTAAATTGAGTTTGTGTCTTTATATGCTCTGTTTGTGAACAGAATTCCCACTCACCTGAAGAAGGGGCTTGGAGCTCCGAAAGCTTGTGTGGCTTTTGCTACCAAATAAACCTGTTGGACTTTAACCTGGTGTTGTTAAACTTCTTACTGTGTTTACCCCAGTCCAACGCCGGCATCTCCACATCATGACTACAGGGGAGGTCCCAGAGAATTGGAGAATAGCCAATGTTGTTCCTTTGTTTAAGAAGGGTAGCAAGAATAATCCAGGTAATTACAGGCCGGTGAGCCTTACATCAGTGGTAGGGAAATTATTGGAGAGGATTCTTCGAGACAGGATTCATTCCCACTTGGAAATAAGTGGACGTATTAGTGAGAGGCAACATGGTTTTGTGAAGGGGAGGTCGTGTCTCACGAACTTGATCGAGTTTTTCGAGGAAGTGACGAAGATGATTGATGAGGGTAGGGCAGTAGATGTTGTCTACATGGACTTCAGTAAGGCCTTTGACAAGGTCCCTCATGGCAGACTGGTGCAGAAGGTGAAGTTGCATGGGATCAGAGGTGAGCTGGCAAGGTGGATACAAAACTGGCTCGGTCAAAGAAGTCATGATGTGGAGATGCCGGCGTTGGATTGGGGTAAACACAGTAAGAAGTTTAACAACACCAGGTTAAAGTCCAACAGGTTTATTTGGTAGCAAAAGCCACACAAGCTTTTGGAGCTCCAAGCCCCTTCTTCAGGTGAGTGGGAATTCTGTTTGTGAACTATTCTGTTCACAAACAGAATTCCCACTCACCTGAAGAAGGGGCTTGCAGCTCCGAAAGCTTGTGTGGCTTTTGCTACCAAATAAACCTGTTGGACTTTAACCTGGTGTTGTTAAACTTCTTACTCGGTCAAAGAAGACAGAGGGTAGCAGTGGAAGGGTGTGTTTCTGAATGGAGGGCCGTGACAAGTGGTGTTCCTCAGGGATCAGTGCTGGGACCTTTGCTGTTTGGGATATATATAAATGATTTGGAGGAAAATGTAACTGGATTGATTGGTAAGTTTGCGGACGACAAAGGTTGGTGGATTTGCGGATAGCGATGCGGACCATCAGAGGATACAGCAGGATATTGATCAGTTGGAGACTTGGGCGGAGAGATGGCAGATGGAGTTGAATTCAGACAAATGTGAGGTAATGCATTTTGGGAGGTCTAATACAGATAGGAAATATACAGTAAATGGCAGAACCCTTAAAAGTATTGATGGGCAAAGGGGAACTGCGTGTACAGGTACACAGGTCATGAAATTGGCAATGCAGGTAGAGAAGGTAGTCAAGAAGGTATACGGCATGCTTGCCTTCATCGGCCGGGGTATTGAGTTTAAAAATTGGCAAGTCATGTTGCAGCTTTATCGAACCTTAGTTAGGCCGCACTTGGAATACAGTGTTCAATTCTGGTCGCCACTCTACCAGAAGGATGTGGAGGCTTTGGAGAGAGTACAGAAAAGATTTACCAGGATGTTGCCTGGTATGGAGGGCATTAGCTATGAGGAGAGGTTGGAGAAACTTGGTTTGTTCTCACTGGAGCGACGGAGGTTGAGGGGCGACCTGATAGAAGTCTACAAGATTATGAGAGTCATGGACAGAGTGGATAGTCAGAAGCTTTTTCCCAGGGTGGAAGAGTCAATTACAAGGGGGCATAGGTTTAAGGTGCGAGGGGCAAGGTTTAAAGGAGATGTACGAGGCAGAGTTTTTACACAGAGAGTAGTGGGTGCTTGGAACTTGTTGCCGGGGGAAGTAGTGGAAGCGGATACGGTAGTGACTTTTAAGGGGCGTCTTGACAAGTACATGAATCGGATGGGAATAGAGGGATATGGTCCCCGGAAGGGTAGGGGGTTTTAGTTGTCAGGCAGCATGGTCGGTGCAGGCTTGGAGGGCCGAAGGGCCTGTTCCTGTGCTGTAATTTTCTTTGTTCTTTGTTCTTTGTTCTTATCACACAGTCTGCATTATCTCGAACTTAAGACACAGATTTGACCCTGCTATATCTTTACAGTGCCAAGAATACAAGGTGGGTGTGAGGGTCTACCCACATTGCTTTTGGCCATGTGTCAAAATTAAATCCTGATGGTTTAGTTTCCTTAAAGAGCTTGAGAAGTTATCCTGACATTGGCAGTATGGGAAAATATCATATGATTATGATTGGTGGTGGGTCTCTTTAATTTTGTTGGGGAGCGCGTTGTGTAGGTTGTGTGGCTTTTATCCTCAAAGGAGGGTGTAGTGTGAGTTTTCTTAAGTGGGAGAAGGTTGGCATGGCTTTGTTTCAGGGTGAGGGGTGCCTCAAACTGACAGAGGCAGTTTAACCTTATTCTCAATGAGATGGCTCGCTTCCTCTTGATGCTAAGGTTTCCCTGGTGGGGAAAAAAGTCCTGTTGTCTCCGCAGCCGAAGGAAATAGTTTCCTGCAAGAAGTTGGACTTCACATTGTTTGACTTATTCCTACAAGGATCTGCGTAAGTTATGCAGCTCTGTCTCTATTACCCTGTAAGTGAGTGTGTGCACCTTTATGTCATGTACTCATGGCATTATCCTGTTATCTTGTCATTTGCCTATCTCTGGAATGCCCTTTCATTGTTTGTATCTATGGAGGCACCAGTGACAGTGAATAATGAATAATTTGAACCAACTGCACTGGTGTTTGTTTGTCTTTTCTGAATGGATATGTGGAAAAATTATTATGCTACAGTGTACCAATCCTTCGAGGTTTGTTGTGTTAATTGTAAAAATGGGAAGAATCTTCAATAAAAATATATTTTAAGAAGTTGTTGTTGAATCGGTTCAGTTAGAAGCTAATTGTTCAGTTAGAGGCTAATTGTTTGGCTAATGGTGTGTTAGAGGCTAATCTAATAATAGAGAGAAAGAAACACTTCTTTGGCTCGTGAGGTGGGTAACTTGAGTGCAGAAATATCCCAACTCGCTGGATTTGCCGCGAGAAAAAGTACACTGAATTACAAGATTTTCACTCGAGGGGCACCCGGTGCAGGATGGAGTTAGGCCCGCAAACCTTGGAACCAGATGTGGGGATGCTGATGCAAGCTGGTTAATAGGTCTGCTCCAGTCCTCTGGGTCTTCATCCCACTTGTTTTCGAATATTTTAGGCCCTCTAGCCCCCACCTCTCACATCCCCTTTTTACTCCTGTGCCAAATTCATGCAACTCATGCCCTTTACCCATCTCCATGCCCTTTCATACCCCCATGTCAACTCAATGCCAACTCACCCAATATTCGCCATGGACAAACCTCAGGAGGCGTGTGAAGATAAAATGAACTTGTCAAAATCTAATATAGCTCTCAATATACAAACTCGATAATGTAAAAAAAAACATTTATGAAAGCATCAAAGTTTGTAACGTTCCTCAAGTGATTAATTCCTTTCAAAAAATATGCACATTTCTGTTCATGTTCCTTATCCTTGTCATCAAATTGTGAACTTAGAGTTCCCTGATCAGATAATTGTAGCTTTTGAAACTCAGCCAAACTTTCACAATGAATAGCCCTTGGGCAACAAATAACTGTTGAAACTGCACAGACAAATGATTTACAAACTGGCCTGTGAATTAAAGTAGAGGTTGTTGTTAACAATCACTGACAGCTACAGCCAGTTTTTTTACAGTCTAAAGAGCAGAGCATTTCAAACACTTCACATCATGACAGTTAAAGAGACCTCAGCTGCCTTTCAACATCTACTCCATCAATTTGTGACTCTCACACTGAAGTTTAATGCACTTACAACAGCCAAAATGGCATCTGTTTGAACTCAGCACTAAGATCAAAGAGCCCGCTGAGTTTTTGTTCCCTGATTTTTTTGAATTACTCTCCTGCTGTCTTTTCCCTACCAGCCAAAATGTGATCTGTTGGTTATAGGGGCAGACCTTCCCCATCCAGGTCCCACCCGCCATTTTTAATGGTTAACAGAATCTTCCCAACACAATGAAAGGCCCTTTGATTCTACAACAACTCTCACTGCCTAAGGACATCCTAAAGTGCTTTACAGCCAAAGAAAACCTATTGAAGTGTAATAATTGTTGTGGCTCAGGAAATAGAGTTGCTAATTTGTGCACATTAACATCCCACAAACAGCAATTAGATAGTAAACAGGAAATTTGTTTTGCTGATGTTCGTTGTGGATTAAATATGGACTCTGTCACTGGGGAAGAACTCTCCTATTTTTGTTAGAAATAGTGCAACAGCTTCTTTTAAATCTACCTGAGAAAGCAGATGGGGCCTCGGTTTAACATTCATATGGGTGGAAGTTTTGGGGGTGCTGCATTCCTTCAGTACTGCATTGAAATGCACTACAATGTGATTATGATGAGATATGGTGGAGATTTAAATGATTGTTCAGCCTTACTAGCATTCGGGTCCATTATTTGTCATTGCACATTTTCCATCCCCACATTTCAGAGAATCATTTCTTGCTTCATGACAGGTTGAAGCACAGATGGCCTTGCCTTTGGTCAAGATCAGTTGGTAATATTTCTTTAAGTTCTCAGGAACCAGTGAACCACATTTATCTGTTGGCAGTAAAAAAGTACAAGTTGAAATTGGTCATTAACAGACTAAAAATCTTATCCCTGCAACTCACTACCTGCCAGCTGTTTCCAATATCAATCTCATCAATGTTTGTACAAAGTGAGGCAAAAACCTGACAGCGGAAAGTATAGCTTTGTGAATAGCATGTGTATGCGGAGAAAAGGGTCAGAATTTTTAGCTTCCGATGGGGGTGAGCATGGAGGTGGGCGGACATCGAGCCAGTTTGCTGACAGCATCCCGCTCTGGTCCATTTTCCTGTTGGTGGATTGGGTGACAGCAGGATAGCCATATAATGGATATTATAAACAAATTGAGGGTTATAGTCGGAAGCCAAGTGGAATTTTCCATTTGGCCTGCAGGCTTCCCGAGGCATCAGGGCCTCGGCCAACCGTCTGGAGTTGCCCCTCCGACCCCAGCAGCATATGAGGGCCAGGCTGGTACTAAGGCCCTCTCCCAATTTTCCCGTCTACAATGTTGGCCCTGTGCTTGGTATGTATTTTATTTAAAAGTGTAAAAGGACAGAGAGAGGGAACTTTCATCTTGAAATGTATCCTCTGCTGAAAAGCAGGCTACTATTTTCTTCAAGCTGACAGGCTTTCTGTTGGAAAATCGCTCCCTGGTGTCCCACAAGCAGGATAAAGTTTATTTATTCATGTCACAAGTAGGCTTACATTAACACTGCAATTAAGTTACTGTGAAAATCCCCTAGTCGTCACACTCCGGCACCTGTTCGGGTAACACTGAGGGAGAATTTAGCATGGCCAATGCGCCTAACCAGCACGTCTTTCAGACTGTGGGAGGAAACTGCAGCACCCGGAGGAAACTCACGCAGACACGGGGAAAATGTGCAGACTCCGCACAGACAGTGATTCAAGTCAGGAATCAAACCCGAGTCCCTGGCACTGTGAGGCAGCAGTACTAACCACTGTGCCACCGTGGCCTCATTTGACCTTGACCTTGGGGTGCTGAAGCTCTTGGGGAAGATTCAGCCTAAGATTTTAAATACTTAATGGACTACTCATCTCCTGCCTGTACATTTAAAATCATGGAATCTTATATGACAGAAGGAGTCTCTTTGGCCCAATATGCCTTGAAAAGAGGTATCCAATTCGTCCCATTGACCAGTACTTTCCCCATAACGGTGCAAAGTTTTCCAGTTCAGGGAGTTGTACAATTCATTTATAAAGTTATTATTCAATCTGCTTCAGGTAGTGCATTTCAGATTGTAACTCGTTCAAACGCAAAATAATAAATTCTCCTCTCTCTCCTCAGGTCTGTTTACCATTAATCTTAATTCTGCATCTTCTCTTTATCGATTCTTCCCATGATGTGCCAAAAGTATTAACAAATATGTGTGCATAAATACATTTATATTCCTAACAAGTTATTCTACCAGCATTAATACTGCAGCAATAAATAACAAAACGTCCACCTCTTACCAATTATAACTGGTTTTTGAACCTTTGTGTCAGAACTGTCAAATTGGAATCCAGTGCAGTTACCTGGCGTTTAAAATAAAAGATCATGTCAATCACTGCTTATCACAAAATATTAGAAGATGATTCATAGTCTGTGCTGGATTGGGAGTTTTCTTTTCTGATTTTGGTGCCTATCAAAGTAAGGAATATTAGCACTGGGGAATGGAACACAGAAAAGTTCTCTCTGCACTGTGCGATCACACAGTCCCAGGGCATTCATAAAGAACAAAGAAATGTACAGCACAGGAACAGGCCCTTCGGCCCTCCAAGCCTGTGCCGATCCTGATGCCCGAACTAAACTAAAAAAACCTTCTGCCCTTACTCGGTCCGTATCCCTCTATTCCCTCCCTATTCATGTACCCATCCAGATGCCTCTTAAATGTTGCTAATGTGTCTGCTTCCACCACCTCCTCTGGCAGCACGTTCTGGACACCCACCACTCTCTGTGTGAAAAACTTCCCCCACACATCTCCTTTAAACTTTCCCCCTCTCACCTTGAACCTGTGACCCCTGATAATTAACACTTCCACCCCAGGAAAAACCCTCTGACTATCCACCCTCTTGGGTTGGAGTAATGTAAAAGCTCCCTTTATATTGTCTCATCAAACGTTTCCAGTTTACGAACTGCACAGGATACCAAGCAAAGCTCCTTTTTACACCAGCAGGTCCCAAACTATGGGTCACAACCCTAATTGTGAGACAGAAACAGTGAATGGAGTTGCAAAAAATGAAATCATGGTGCTCTCCCTCCCCTTTGTATTGACCAAACAGTGTGAAGTAACCAATCACAAGGTGGACTCCCAGTTTTGGACATTTGATTGGCTGCAATGTTCTAATCAGGTGTTCTGTAATGAAACTATGTGTCCATGTAAATATATCAAACGTTTCACGGAGTGGCAGTGATTGAGGTGGATGCTGATTTAGTGACCAGCAGCTTGGTCTCTGTGGGCCCTGGATTTTAACCGGAGATTTTCAGACAGGCACTCTTTACTATAATACCTGAATTTTAATATGATATACATCATTCTGTTGTCCTGTTGCTGTTTTGGTTTTGTTGATGTTTCCAGTTAATTTTCAATGGGGGGTCACGTTGGAAAGTAGTTTGGGAAATGCTGTTTCACACTGTGCCATTAAACACTCTTAGGGCATGTATGACAGGTATAGGCTTTTTTTAAACAAAGTAATGTTTTTTCTACAATACTCCAGAAAACACTCCTAAGCCACAATGTACAGGATTAAATACAAAATAATATAGTACAGGATTAAATACAGAATAATACAGTATCGGATTAAATATAGAATAAACACTATCCCTATCAAACACTCCCAGGACAGGTACAGCACCGGGTTAGATACAGAGTAAGGCTCCCTCTACACTTCCAATCAAACACTCCCAGGACAAGTACAGCATGGGGTTAGAAACAGAGTAAAGCTCCTTCTGCATTGTCCCCATCAAACACTCCCAGGACAAGTACAGCACAGGGTTAGATACCGAGTAAAGCTCCCTCTACACTGTCCCCATCAAACACTCTCAGGATAGATACAGTACGGGGTTAGATACAGAGTAAAGCTCCCTCTGCACTGTCCCCCATCAAACATCCCCAGGACATGTACAGCACGGGGTTTGATACAGAGTAAAGCTCCCTCTACACTTTCATCAAACACCCACAGGGAAGGTACAGTGCAAATTATATACAGAGCACAATTCCCTCTCTACTATCCCATCAGCAGTCCCAGGGCAGGTCTGATGACCAATGGCAGCCATTTGTCTCATGACGCAATGGTTTGTGCCTTGGTTTTATCACCGAATGTAGCTGAGGAGTCTCACACTGGCATGGCAGCCTCTGCTGCATTTGCTGCAGATGACGACAGTGAACTGAGAGGGTGCAGGACTCACTGGACTCTGCTTTCTCTGGACAGGTTCAACACAGATTAGAGACAGTAAAGCATCCTCTGCACTATACCATGAAATACAGCCAGAACATGGACAGCACAGTTTAGATAGAAAAAATCCTTATGCAGATATTTTAAAGACCATCACCCAATACACTTGGGAGTTTCAGGTTTAACTCCTACCTCCTGTTGAATTGATGCAATTTGTCGTTTTCAGATTTTTTTCAATTTTTTTAGCGGTCTCAGCAAGATAGTCTGTAGAAAATTCTTCTGACTTAGTTAAGATAATGATTACATCATGATCAACAATGATGCTGCCCTCTCTATGGAAGAAAAAGGAAGGCATTTTAAAACCACTGAAATTTTAGCTGCCTGCCTTACAAACAATGAAGGGTAACTGCTGGGTAACTGTCGAAAAGTATTGCTTTTGTTGTATAAGGAGTGGAATGTTGGCTGGGATGAGGCTCTGGTTCTTCTTCAATGGCACCATAAGTCTTTCAATGTCAAGGGAGCTGCAATCCAAGCATAATATCTGCCACATTAAGCTCAACTTCAGTTTCTCATGTAATCCTCAACTTTGAATTCCAGGGTTTGAATTTTGATAAGCAGAGAAGGAGTTCTATGCTTTCATCAAAATGGCACCAGAGATCCGATTCTGGGAGACCCACCCCTGAACCTGTCATCCACCATGTTTGCCAGGGTGGGATGTACTTTGACCATCTCTGGTTCATTCAGGACACAGCATACCTAACAGTGCAGCTGCCTTCGAACAGAAGCAATTTCTGTGATTTCCAAAACATGGCTTGTGGAATTTAAACATTTGAGGAAAAGGTCTGATCCTGGTGGAGTTCTTTGAAGAGGTCAGTTATCCCTTTGGGAGAGGTTCGGTCCCTATAAGAGAGGTAAGGCAGCCCAGTGTGAGGGCCTTTGGATCTGTTAAAAGTTGACATGTATATGTGTAAACAATGGATAAGGTTTGTGGAACTGTCAAGCTGTCAAGTCAACTACATTCCCAAGCCCTTTAAATTTTTGAAAGAAACTATCCAGCCTGCGGTGAAAAAAGGGGTGCTTGCAATTTACCATTTGTTGATGGAGGGATCAGTTTATCTGACTGCTTTCACAATTGACCATTATCACACGGGGGTGTCTGCAAGTTCACAGTTTGATCGACAGCTCCAAGTGGTTATAAAGACATTAGAGGTGGGATTTTACGGCCTCGCTTGAGCGAAACTGGAAATTCCCGCCCAGGATCAATGCACATTTCGTTGTCCGCCCCTCACCCGCTCCGATTCTGTGGCGGGCAGGGTGATAGAATTCTGGTGTCGCTGTCTTTGACGTGGAGCTATGAAGACAAATGCTTGTCTTCAAATAAGGGATTATGTAATTATAGAAATTTAATGTTACCAATGAGAGTCTTTTTTAAATCTAGTGAAGTCTACAACAGATACTTAGAACTTTATTTTATTTCATCTCACCATGGCTCCTGAGGTCTTCTCATGGTAGGTACTGGGTGAGCTCGTATGGAGGATGTAAAGATAAAAGCTATGCGTGGGAGTCAAGTGAAAGGTGCAAGATATTACCAACTCTTTCCTTTTCTTTCCTGAGACCAGTTATGACAATGTGATCAAGGGGGACGATTCTCCGGGGCTGCCAGCCCCAGCCATGATTCCCAATGGCCTGTTGAAGAGGGTGAGGGGGCCAAATCAGGATTCCCGCCAGGGATCAAACCCGTTGCAATGTGTCCAAGCCCACTGGCGGTGATACCAGGTTGGCACTAGCAAGGTATGGCCTGAAGGGGGCAAGGCCTGACGGGGGGGCCTGAAGGAAATGAGCATTTACTACCCTATATTGGAGTGTTTCTCTTGTGCGGGGGCGGGGGGGGGTGGTTGCGGGTGTGCATTTTACAACCAAAGTGTGATTGAATCCCATCTGGTTAGCACTGTCAGCACCAGCAGGAAACACTTCAGGGATGACCTTACCAAAAAAATTCCAAGTGCTGAACGAGTGTGAAAACGGGAGTTTCAGACCTGTTTATGCGGTGAAGGAAAAGATTAAATCTCATGACACTTTGTTCAAAAAATGAGGCACAATCTGATTCTCGCCAGCAGGGGTAGGGGACAGGGCCTAAGCTCGCCGGCAAGCTGGCTGCAGACTGTCAGAGGGAGCTATTGCACATGTGCCCTCATCTCCCAGTGCACTGTGTCAAGAGTACAAAGTGCATTGGGAGATTGTTGCTCATCTAATCCCTTCCCCCTGAACATGACACCCCATCCCTTGATCCCCTCCCCTCCGATTCGGCCCCCCAATCACCTCCCCGATTTCCGCCTCTGGCGTTTCGCCACCTAAGTTCATGCCCCCTCCCCCTGATCATTCCTGATGCAGAGTGCGCAGCCCCCACATGCTGCATCCCCTTCAGGTCCCGCCCCGTTGAGGCCCTGCCCCTCCCCCTTGGCACTGCCCCTCCCTTTGGGTTCCGCCCCGTGGCACTGCCCGGTGCCCGGTGGGAAGTGTTAGGGTGCCCAGTGGGCAGTACCAGCATCTCAGGCTGGCAGTCTAAGGCTGGCATTGCCCAACTGGCACTGCTTGTCCCTGCCCCCAACCAGTTGTCTGGCCTCAATGGCCTCCGGTCCCACTGGTGAGGCCATCATGTCAGGTCCCTGTTGCTGCGGTCTGTTAGTGATCCTCGCCGGTGAAGACCTCCACCGGCGAGCCCGTTAAGGTAAGTTAGCCCAGCTGAATCCGTCCCGGCCTCACTGAACATTAAAATGAGGTTATGAATATTAAAATCCGCCCCGCACACTTCCATGGCGATGAGGCTGATTACGCTGGTAGATCAGGGCTGGTAAGATCGCGAGAGGTGAGAAACGGGGCATGAACTGGATTTTACACTTCTCGCACGATCTTACTGGCTCACCATGCCAATTGACCAGCGTGATGAGTTAATAAGATTGATAAAACCCTTCGGTTTTCCTGCTGACAGCAGCAGTTAGTTTTTAATTGGGAGAATCACACTCAAGGTTTTTTTTAAGTAGCTCAATAAGGTACAAACTGAAAGGGTGTTACCTTATGCTTCTTATCTCCACTCCTTTGTATCCATCTATGTCTCTGTACATGATGTCCATCTTGAAAGAGAAGTAAAGACAGAGCATTGTGAATGTTGCTGTATTTAAATGTACATTGCATTTTATTAAAAGGAGTCAGGACAATGTTATGGCTGCTCAGAATTGTTCAGAGGAATTAATATTTCCTCCCAGCCTTAAAAAAAAATCTGCATCTTTGTGGAGATTCTGGGCAATGCTCTCAATCCCACCACTTCTGCCTTCCTCATTGTGTCGTGCTCCTTACACTCATGAGACTGAAACTAACTTTCAGGGGTTGCAGTATAATATAACCCGAATAAAGCAAATCCAGCAGATTTCTGGTCTAAAACACCAGAAACATCTGAAACAGCTGAGCCATCAGAACTGAATGTCTTCCAACACAGCCAATAAGAAGTCTCACAACACCAGGTTAAAGTCCAACAGGTTTATTTGGTACCACGAGCTTTCGGAGCGCTGCTCCTTCATCAGGTGAGCCAATGTACATAATGCAGCTGACAAGTGCCCTGAGAACCAACATGCAGGCAGTTCTTCTCCAAGATTCGAAAAGACCTCCTTCCAACTAAATTCTCAGCTTAACTGAGAAGACATCAGGTCTGCACTGACATGGAGATCGAGTTATAAATTGCATTTTTATAATTATGGCTTTAATATCTTTTGAATATGTGGTAGTGTGAGTGAGGTGAATAATTGCAATGTTGCATGTTAAGCATCCAGGGCAGGTGTGTGATAATAAAAGCCTTCTTTATTTTTAAAAACCACAAAGCCTGCTGCTGGAATTTATTTTAAATAAGGGAAAATCAGAGTGAGGGTAAGGAAAAACAGATGCCTGACATACAAACATCATTATTATGGATTGGAGGGAAACACCATTCTATTCATAACAATAGTGTGCTGGAGTTTCTGGGGAACCACTGTGGGAAGATCCCATCTGTGCCCATTTTTACTCAGCGACACTGATGGCAGGTGCGGTTTGGGGACAGGAATTATGCCAAAGAACAGGAGGGTGGCGTAAGTTCAAGAAAGGCGCAAGCCATTATCTTGGTTGTGAGTAATTTTTAAGTCCGCAATACATTTGAGCATTGAAGAGGATTGAGTAAATTGAGAAGAACACCTTGAACTTGGCCCCTGATTCACTTAACGATTAATAACTACATTTCTCCCCAAATCCCCACAAAACAACTGTGTGTGTGAATGGGTTGGATATTGTATCTGTAGATATTCAGAAGGCCACCTGAGAGAGATCAGTGTGGGTTAAAGTCATTGATATTAACGGGGATAGAGTTGCATTGGTGGAGAGATGGCTTGAGACAAGTCGGGGAAAAGTAACCTTTTTGAATACAAATCTATTGCTTTTCATGAAAAAATATTTGAAGCGAGACACAAAAAGAATAATTTTAGAATATGAGATGGACAAATTAGTTTCAAACAGAACAATGAATGATATGATTAGATAGGTTATTGGATAGATGGATTGATGGCAACTAACATTCAATGTAGTGAAGCATGAAGTAGGACATCTTATTGAAGGAGAAAATTCAATGGGCGATATTTCAGATCCTTCCTGCTGGTGGGATCTTCCGGTCTGGCCAAAGGCAACGCCCCGCAGTGGGATGGGTGAGCCATGGTAAGCACCATAGACATCGGCGGGTCTGGAAGACTCCACTGGCAGCCAATGGTGGGCTGCCTCCGCCGCTGAAAAACATACCGCAGTGGCGGGTGGGGAGGCTGGAAAATTCATTCAATGCTAAATTATAAGATCCTTGATGGACTGGGAGAATTTAGACAGAAAAGGCTTTTAACAGGTTAAGTGTGGTTGTGTACATATGGGCAATGCATGTGAAAACAGGAAGTAATGTGGGATTGATGCAAGATCACAGTTGGAATATCATGTGCAGTTCTGGGGACCAACCTGTTGTTTAAAGTCACGTGAAAAACGTTTGTATTCGACAGATGCGGTGTTGTTCAGCTTGTCAGAATACTCTTCACTTGTTATTCGGACAGAAACATCGACAGTGGCTTCAACACTTTCTGTAAAGCATCACAATACATTTTCATTCATCATTAATCAGGCAAAATCTTACCTGAAACCAAAAGAGAAAATGCTGGAAAATCTCAGCAGGTTTAACAAAGCTTTGTCAAAGGTTGTCTGGACTCGAAATGTCAGCTCTTTTCTCTCCTTACAGATGCTGCCAGACCTGCTGAGATTTTCCAGCATTTCCTCTTTTGGTTTCAGATTCCAGCATCCGCGGTAACTTGCTTTTATCCAAAATCTTACCTGAGATGGGTGATCAGGAGAATTGTTTTGACACAGAATTGGAATACAATGGCAGATAGACTAATAGAACCTGATTATATCGTAACTTGTGGTTTATACATGCAGTTGATTGTATTTTTAAAGTTGGGCTATCAGGTAAAGAATAGGGGATTGGTTATATCTTACAAAGAGTTAGCACAACCATGATGGGCCCAATGGCCTCTGTTGTCAGCTTCTATGTTTTTAAACAAGTGCTGGCAGTAAAAATGACTTGAAAACTGACAGAACGGAGACTCAATCCAGGACTTATTCTGGAAGTCCACACAATAATGTACCTTGAACATGTTTTTGTAACTTGTTGGTTGGAGGGATGACGTAATTTTGATCCACACATAGTTCCCCTGACGTAATTTTGATACATACTTAGTTCCCCTGTCTCTCCATGCTACAGCACTCTATTAGGAAGCTTTGTTTATGGATATTTGAATTTACCACAAGCTCAGTTTGCTTTCTTCCAGATGCTTTCTGATCAGATTGATATCACCGTTGAGCTGCAGCACATTGCCTTGTATTCTGGAAGTTCATTGAAATGTAATTAAATGGACAAAACTCAGTTGGATCTTTTTCTGCTATTCACAGCGTCAGCCGTGGTTCAGTAATTATACCCTCACCTCTGAGTCTGAAGTTGTGGTTCCAAGTCCCACTCGAAAGACAAGTGCTCATAATTATGGCCAACACTCATTCCAGGACTGAGGGAGTATTGCATTCTCAGAGATGCCTTCTTTAAGGTGATATACTAAACTTTGGCCCCATTTGCCTCCCGAATGGACGTAAACCAGTGCTGGGCAATCTTGTCTAGTGAGTGGTCCGCATTAATGGCCTTCCTTCATCTCAGTGGGCCGCAAAATTGAAATTGGGCTTTTTCACTATCTATGATCCTTGAATAAGATCGAATACATTTCATGCACATTGAATATTTCACAAGTTATCAAAAATGCTGAATCATTTATATATTTATGGAACTGTCATCAACTTCAAATGGTTAAAAGATAAATAAACATTTACGCTTGATTGGACGCAGAGGGAGCGCGCACTCTCACAATGAATGTTGTGAAAAATCAGCATTCACCTTGTTTCACGTGGCTTTACTTTACGTGCACATTACTTCAAACATACTGGTTGGAATAAAGCTACATGGATGGAAACCAGTGGAATGTGGCAATACTGCTTAAGCAATGGCCAATAAAATGTCTTGTGGGCCGCACTCAGAGCCTTGATGGGCCACACGCACCCCCCAGGCCACAGGTTGCTCACCACCGGTGTAAACCAAACCAAGGGACTATCTGGAGAAGAACAATGAGTTCTTCCAGTGTTCTGGTCAAATTTACCCTTCAGTCAACAGATATAACAGATGATTTGACCATTCATCCTATTGCTGTTTGTGAAAGCATGCTGTGTGCAATGGCCTACTCCTGTTCCTGAATAATTACACCTTCAAAGCACTTTGTAAAACACATTGCAATGTCCTGACCTTGCAAAGGTGCTGATGGATTGCGAGTTTTCCTGTCTTTTATATCATTATTATTATTATTTAACCTGAAGGGGAATATTTTGGTTTCCTCATGTGCAAGGACCCAACTCTATATTTGATGCAGCAATATAAGCTGCTGAGAAATGTCAACCCAACTTTAGTTTCTGGAAATGTGGTCTTGAGTGTACACTGTCTTCTTCAAAGGACACATCCCCTCACTTAACTAAACTCAGAGAACCTCCGACCCAAGTTGGCAAGAGGGGAACAACAAGATATGGAGTATAAAGAGATCTTTGTAAAAATGTTGGAGAAAGTTGGAAGTGCACAAACAGACAAGAAATACCACTGTTAATAACTGGTAGAGGTCAGAATGATACCAGAGATTCGGGGCTTTAATTAAGTGAATAGACCAGAGAAATCAGGATTAATCTTTTTAGATCCGAGAAGGTTATGGGAAGATTTAATAGAGGTGAACAAAATTTTGAAGTTTTGCTGGTAAAGATAGGAAAGGGTCAATAACCAGTGGAGAGAGATTTAAGAGAAGAGTCAAGGGACAGAAGAGAATTTTTTTATTTGGAGAATTATTACAATGCGGATTGCATTGCCTGAAAGTGGAAAGGAAGCAGTTTCAATCATAACTTTGAAAAACAAATTGGATTTATTGTTGAAAAAGCGGAAAGTTCAGGGCAGATGGGCACAGGAGACTGAGATTAATTGGATAGCTCTCTCAAAGAGGCAGCACACGCAAAACGGGCCAAATGGTGTAGGCACACTCACAGTACTGTTTGAGGGGGATTTAGGATTATGACCCAGCAACAGTGAAGGAACAGTGACATAGTCCCAAGTCAGAATGATGTGCGGCTTGGAAGGAAACTTCCAGGTGGTGCTCGCAGGCATATACTGCACTTGTCTTTCTGGGTGGTCGAGGTCATGGGTTTGGAAGGTGCTGTCAAAGGAACTTTAATGAATTTCTGCAGTGGATCTTGTAGAGTGCCTGAAGATGAAGAAGCGTTAAGATGTGGGCAGCTGGAGTGCAAACAAGGGAAAGTTGTGCCTCAGTTATTTAAATCCTAATTCTAGAGTCTGTGACGAATCCTGGTCAGTGAACTCAGGAAGAATATATTTATCTGGGTTGCGGATGCAATGCAGATTGATCAGAACGATACCGGAGTTTTGCAGCTTAAATGATAGAGTCTGCTTTCAAAAACTTTCCTTGTATTCCTTGGAGTGAAGAGAATTGAGAGGTGATCTTATCGAGGTGCTTCTAATGTCAAAAAGATATCCGAGGATAGATATAGAAAAATAATCTCCTCTGGTGGATAACCCTGAATATGACAATGCTTCAGCTTAAAATTCAGAAGCAAAACTGGAAGCAGTTTTTCAGTCAAGGATCATAGAAATCTGGAATATTCTCGTTATGGGGGGGAGAGAGGGGGGTGTTGGTGGTGGGGCAGGCTGGAGGATATCGTGAAATCTGATACAGCTGTGTTTTATCAGGTAAAGGTATCGAGGGAATTAGAGTAAACTCACAAAGCAATAGCATCAAAAAGCAAAATTAGTCTTAAACTTACCAACTTCAATGGTATCATCCAAAAACTGACAAAAGTCCCCATCGTAGTTATCCGGGCAATCACATTCATCTCCATCCCAGCTCCCTCCATTCTGACATGGATTTGTTCCTTTAGCAAGAGATAATAATAACGTTTCACATTATACACGGGTTATTGAAAAGGTTCATGAGACAACAACGTTCAATATTTTTTATTTTCCGATTTCTGTCTCCCTCTGCTGCAGAAATGTATTTGTATTGGGGCCTTGCTCAGCGGCCACTCTCATCATTCTCTACTAACACTCTACTAACTCACCATTCTTCACAAATAAACTTGGACAGTGGCTTCAACTGGCATTTTGACACTGGAGGGTATCAGATGATGTAGGTCAAACTGGATAATAGAGGTCAAAATGATACAAACTGGATAATAGAGGTCAAAATGATACAAACTGGATAATAGAGGTCAAAATGATACAAACTGGATAATAGAGGGCAAGTTGATACAAACTGGATGTTGGAGGGCAAGATGAAGGGAAACTAAGGGAGGTCAAACTGGATAATTAAGGTTAATTGGATAATGGAGGACAAATAGTAAAATTGAGGACATGGTGTATAAGTTTATTTATTAGTGCCACAAGTAGGCTTACATTAACACTGCAATGAAGTCATTGTGAAAATCTCCAAGTCACCACACTCCGGCGCTTGCTCGGGTAACACTGAGGGAGAATTTAGTACGGCCAATGCACCTAACCAGCACATCTTTAGGACTGTGGGAGGAAACCGGAGCACCCGCAGGAAACCCACACAGACACAGGGAGAACGTGCAGACTCCGCTCTGACAGTGACCCAAGCCGGGAATTGTACCCGGGTCCCTGGCGCTGTGAGGCAGCGGTGCTAACCACTGGGCCATTGTGCCACCCAAATAGAGGATGAAAGGAGGACAGGATAGATAATGGAGAACACAGTCAACAATGGAGGTGAATCTGAATTGTTGAAATCAAACTGGATAATGGAGGCAGAAAATAAGAATTGGAGATCAAAACTGTTCATAGAGGGCAGGCATGCAATGGAGGGCACACTGGAGAATAAAGGAGATGCTTGGTAATGTAGCATAAACAAAATATGGAGGCAAAATAGATAATGAGTGTAAAATGGATAAAGGAACCAAACATGAATAACAGAACAACTGGACAAGGGAGGTAAAATTGGTTAATGAAAGAAAGGATGGATAATGGAAGCGAAATTGGATAATGTGGATAACGTGAATAACAGAGGTAAATCTGGACAGTAGAAGTAAAACTAAGACAAAATTGATAATGAAAACAAAATCTGATATTGAGAGGCTGAATGGCTAAAGGAACTCAATAATGGAGGACAACATAATATGAAATGGATAATGGAGGCAAACTGCAAATGGAGAATGAATTGGAAAAGATGGCGGACTTGCTCTGTGGACTCCTCTTGAATGGTATGACAGATACCATGACCAAAGAAGTCACTCTGACAGAGCCTCTGGAAGCTGCTCGAACTTTTTTTAAAAACAGCTTCCGGTTGGGGGTGTGTGGGTGGGGGGATCACGTGATATAAATACAGGATTGGCCGTGTTTTCGCAAGCTGTGGCACTACTCATCTTTTATCCTGATACACAACCCGTAATTATCCTCTCATGATGTACATCATCTGTGCTATGTTCCGAGGAGACACTGGTTAAAATTTGGCACAGGGGAGCTGAGTTAAGTCAAGAAAATCCTTGTTTGATCGAGGTGGTCAGAGTTGGCGGTGTGGGCCTCAGTTCGCAATGGTGGTTTCACTAGTGAACCGGCTTATGCTTCGGTGATGCTGTATGCATCGAGATGATGGCCACCATTATGAGTGAAGTTGAGGATGATGGTTTCAGCTCCCCAGCTCAGCTCATTTTGATGAACTGTGAGAAATCCTAAAGGGAATGGATGAAGTGGAGAAGAGAATTTTGTCCGTCGAGAGGACAATTTCCTCAGAGATCCTGCTGCATGCTACGTTAAATACCTTGGTTGCTTTGGGGAGATGGGGCTGGTCTCCCGAGGTGAGCATGGGTGAATTCTCAGCTGAGTTTGAAAACCGACTGCCATGCTTTCAAAATCCCAATTTGAGGGCTGGGTATCTCACGTTTAATAGAGCAAATTGTATCTGGTCTTCGAGGCCTGGGGCCTGTCGAAGGCTCCAACTACTGGTCTTAGGTTGTCTTGTCCTTTGTGTTCATCAAGGAGGGTAGGAGGCAGCCGAACGCGTCGGGTTCTTGCCACCCACTGGGGCCTCGGGATGACGACATGGTGGAGGTGCAGAAGCTTCGCTGAAGCTCTGCATGGATCCTGGATGCTACCCGACGATCCTGTAATGGCTCTGCCCTTTTCAACCTCTGTGGATGGTCATATTATAATCCAATTCATCTTTAATCCTTAACTTTGTTCCCTAATGATTATATTTCTGATTGTGTGATTTTTTTTTATCCTGACAAGGGTGTAGAAGAGCTTGTCGCTGATTATACTGCAAAAATCAGGACTGTCTATTATTTCTCTTTGATGGTATTTGTCCATTGGTCTGCCTGGAATGAGGGAGGCCATAGTCTAATGTGCATTGGCATTTACATTCAATCTTGGTTTTGATGAGTGGTACTGGGGAGCGGGGCGGGTGGGAGGATCTGCTAAATCTTGGAGTTCAGTGTTTACAATGCGAAGATATTTCCTTGTCTGGTGATTGTTTGTGGGTTTCCTTCATTCCATTGCGGAGTATGCTCAGCTGCTTGTATGACATGAGGGTTATGCGGTATTTACCTGTTTATTTTGCTATCTGCCGTAATCCTTGCATTTCCACCAAGGGAAACAATTTTCAGTACCCTTCACTTTACCCTTTAGATAAGCTGAGTAGTGCCACAGCACGATGGCACGTGGGTGGTTCAGTATAGAGATGGTTGGTATGGTCTGATAAGTCCTCGTAGTGGGTGAGGAAAATCCCATGTTAAAACTTTTGGGATCGGGTTTTTCTTTTATACTTTTGTTGTTTTGGGATTAAGGAATCCTTGCTTGTTTCCTATGAAGGTACAGACAAATCTTGTATTCTGGAAAAGACTGGGTGCTCCCTCCCCCACCCCCCACCCCTCCCCCCGCCACCTAGATGTCCCCTTTTGGGGGCTTCTGGATTGCTCTTCTTTTTGAGACTTGGTTCCCCTGGGGATGTAGTATCTTGTTGGTTGTGGGGCTTGAGTGTGAGTCTCACTGCTTCGGTTCAACATTGTCGGACACTTTCATTGGTTGGAAATTGGATGAGTTAGAGGAGTAGGCCGCCTCCTCCAAGTGGACTTATATGTTCACTTCAACCGGAATTTTACTGGCCCGCCCGCCATGGGAATTGGAGCAGGCAAGGGGCGGACCATAGAAAGGTCCGTTGACCATGGGTGGGATTTTATGGTTTTGGGACGAGTGAGGCCATAAGTCCTACCTTCCAGTCTGTCTAGCCCATAGGATAGAATCATGGAATCATACAGTGCAGAAGAGGCCCTTTGGCCCATTGAATCTGCACCGACATGCAAGAAACACCTGGCCTGCCACCTAATCCCATTTCCAGCCTTGAATTCTATGACATTCAAGTTCCTGCTCATCCAGGTACTTTTTAAAGGATGTGAGGCATCCCGCCTCTACCACATTCCCAGGCAGCACTTTCCAGACCCTCACCACCCTCTGGGTAAAGAGTTTTTCCTCACATCCACCCTAAACCTCCTGCCCCTCACCATGAATCTATGTCCCCTCGTGACTGACCCTTCAACTAAGGGGAACAGCTGCTCCCTATCCACCCTGTCCATGTCCCTCATAATCTTGTACACCTCAATCAGGTTGCCCCTCAGTCTTCTTTGCTTCAATGAGAACAACCCAAGCCTACCCAACCTCTCTTTATAACTTAAATGTTCCATCCCAGGCAGCATCCTGGTGAATCTCCTCTGCACCTCCTCCAATGTAATCATATCCTTCCTATAATGTGGTGACCAGAACTGCACACAGTACTCTAGTCATGGCCTCACCAAGTTCTATACAACTCCAACATGACTTTCTTGCTTTTATAATCTATGCCTTGATCAGGGTTAAATTCTATCTGCTGCTTTGACCATTCTGTCCATGTCTTCTTGTAGCCCAAGACACTCAGCTTCACTGTTCACCACCTTTGTCCATAACAGGCTTAACTTGTACCATGCTGTGATCGCTATCACTAAAATGCTCGCCCACCATCACCTCAACCACCCGTCTGGCTTCATTCCCCAGAATTAGGTCCAGCACCGCTCCTTCCTTTGTTGGATCCTCTAAATATTGATTTGAAAAGTTCCCCTGTACACATTTCAAGAAATCCACTCCAACCAAGCCCTTAACACTATCCCAGTTAATGTTGGGAAAGTTGAAATCACCTACTATTGATTACCCCATTGTTATTATATTTACACACCGCAGCGAATTGTGCACATATTTGCTCCTCAATTTCCCGCTGACTATCTGGGGGTCTGTAATAAACACCTCGCAATGTGGCTGCCCCTTTTTTATTTCTAAGCTCTACCCACAAAGCTTCTTTCAATGCTCCCTCCTAGATGTCATCTTTCCTTACTGCAGTAATACACTCCATAATTAATAATGCAATGCCTCCTCTTTTAGCCCCCGCCTCTGTCTCACCTAAAGATTCTATATCCTGGAAGGTTGAGCTGCCACTCCTCCCTCAACCATGTCTCTGTGAAGGCTACTATATCACAATTCCACATGTCAATCATTGCCCTTAACTCATCTGTTTTACCTGTAATACTCCAGACTGGCCTTATTCCCTTGAAACTGAATATAGCTTCAATCCCGTTGACTTGATTATTTAATGTATGATGCTGTGCCCTTATTGTGCTAATAGTCTGTGACCTCTCCCCATGCCAAGTTAGTTAGTTTGGGTAGCATGGTGGCACAGTGGTAAACGCTACTGTCTCACAGTGCCAGGAACCCAGGTTCGATTCCCAGCTTGGGTGACTGTGCGGAGTCTGCACATTCTCCCCGTGTCTGCATGGGTTTCTTCCTGGTGCCCCGGTTTCCTCCCACAGTCTGAAAGACATGCTGGTTAGGTGCATTGGCCATGCTAAATTCTCCCTCAGTGTATCTGAACAGGTGCCGGAGGTGCAACTAGGGGATTTTCACAGTAACTTCATTGCAGTGTTAATGTAAGATACTTGTGACACTGATAAATAAAGTTTAAACTCCTCCCAACAGCACCAGCAAAACTAGCAAGGATGTTAGTCCTGCTCTGGTTCAGATGTAGACTATCCTCAAAAATAGTCCCGGTGATCCAGGAATCTAAAACCCTCTCTCCTGCACCAACTCTTAAGCCATGCATTCATCTGCAGTATTCTCCTAATTCTGTGCTCTCTGGCACATGGCACCTGGAGTAAGCCAGAGATTACACTCATTGCGGTCCTGCTTTTTAGTCTACTGCCTAGCTCCCTGAATTCTTGATGCAAGATCTTAGCCCACTTTCTACCTATGTCATCGGTGCCAACATGTACCATGATCTCTGTCTTATCACCCTCCCCCTTCAGGATACCCCGTGACATCCCGGACCCTAGCACCAGGGAGGCAACACACCATCCTGGAATCACATTGATGGCCACAGTAGTGCCTATCTCTAACCCTGACCATAGAATCCCCTATTACTATTGTCCTTCATCTCTTCTTCCCCTTCTGTACAGACAGGCTGATTGTGGTGCCAGAAGCTTGGCTCTATCTGCACTCGCTGGAGGAACCAGTGCCTTCACCAGCCTCCAAAATGGAATACCAGTTTGCGAGCGAGACCCTGCCTGTTTCTCTTGGACTGTTTGGTGGTCACCCATTCCCTTCCTTCCTCAGGTTCCATCAGCTGCGGTGTGACACCTCTCTAAACATGCTATCCACAACGTTCTCAGACTTGCGGATTCTCCACAGTGTCCCAAGCTAGAGCAAGAGGAGCAAACCACAGCTTCAAGCTCTCCTGCCATGACTAAACCCTTTTAAGTTTAAAAACTTTAGAAGGCTTTTTAAAAATAAATAAAATAATTCTCTACCCTTTCTTAAACAGTGACTTAGAATTTAATATAGTTTGTAAATACCCACCAGGACTTACCAATCAGCTGCTCCCATTGGGAAATTAATTCATGGCAATAGTGACTGCAAGGACACTCTTCCCAGACTTCTCAAGGTTTTTGCTCCCCTCGGGGAGGGGGTTGGGGAGGTGGTGGACAGGGGGGGGGGGATGGTGGCGGAGGGTGTCCTGTATCCTTCCTGAGAAAGTGTATGCTGAAAGACCACGTCTATTGGATAAACCTGATGCGCCTCTCTCTTTGGGGTTTCCTTTCTTTATCCGGTGGGTGGGGTGAGGTTTTAATTTGATATAGTTAATCCTCGAGGGTTTCCCTCACCTTGTCAGGAGGAAGAGAGTCATATCTCTCCCAGAGATACCCTGTGGATGGGTCTTGATGATTCTTCTTCTTGTCATTATAGTTTCATTGGTGGAAAATGGTTTTCCGGTGATGGGGACCCTGATCAGTGGCCCTGATATGGCTGGCAAGGAGGGAGGCTTGTAGTGTTGCGAGTCTAGGTCAGGTGTATGAAACCTTTGCTTACTGGTTCCTGTATACAAGAATGTACTGATGGCGGTATCCCAGTGTTCCCCTATTTCAAGATTATCCTTTCATTGTTTGAAGGTTCTGGAATGTTGAGTTATATCCCGGTTGGTTGTATATTACCCCGTAAGTGATTCCGTATACTGCAGAGGAGGGCATGCACCATGGGACCATGTGCTCGTGAAATTCTCCCCTCTTTCTGATATCATTTCTTGTTCCATTTGAGAGGAGATGCTGACTACAATGATTGCAGTGATTGATAATTTGAACCATTTGTGTGAATATTCGCTGGTCTTTTCTGTATATTTATTTGGATTAACGATTTCTCTGCACTGTACTAGATTTTGTGGAATTTTTGCCTTTTTGAAAATGAAGAACTTTCGGTAAAAACATACTTAAAAAAAAAGCTTCCACAATTATTTTTGTAAAAGCAAAGAATAAATCCGACCTACTGCCCAATCCATTTTATTCCAAAGCATACTTCTCCCTTTTGTGAATACCACATTTGGATTTCCCACCCCACCTCTTTGGAGAGGTGGTGTTGATTAGTCCTTGATAGATTACCTCTTGTCAGGTGGATGTGACCAGTGCGATTGCTCATCCTCATTACAGTAATTATCAGGTATCTCGGCCTTTTGGCTAAGATGCAAATGAGATCAAGCCTGGGGGGGGCGGAGACGTCTGCCTGCTCCAATCAGCTTGGCTCATGTAGATCAGGCCCAGGACAGGGTAGAGGATTGCATACCCTGTCTTGTCAGCCTGGATCGGAAACGTCTCAACTTGTTGAGACTCTGAATTGGGCTTGATTTGATTGAATTGGAAAAGTATTTAAAAAAATTATCAGGTATCGTGTCTAAGGCTGATCACTTGCAATTGCACAAATATACTCAACATTATTAGAAAATTCTAAAACTCATGAGAGTAGAACTTGCATAAAAATATTTTAGAATGTCTGTATTAAGTCAAACACTTCATAAATAATGTTAAGGAAATACCTGTTGCAGCAGTTGTTGTAGATCGCATGGTGGTAGTTGTAAGAGTTGTCGGTCGAATTGGGGTAACTGTTGTCTTGATCTGCTTAGTGGTAGTCGGTGTGGTGGTATTCGGTGTGTTGGTATTCGGTGTGGTGCTAGTTGGTGTTGTGATAGTCGGTGTGGTGATAGGGGAGGTGGAAGGGGTGGTAGAGGTGATTTTGGTGATGAGTGTGGTTGTATTTGTGGGAAGTGTAGTGGAGCGGGTTGTGGTAGTGACGGCTGAGGTGGGAGATGAGGCGGTGGTGGCCGAGGCAAAGGCAGTGGGGATGGTGGCCGAGACAGCGGCAGAGGAGGAGGCTGCAGGGGTGGGGGCGGAGGTGGAGGAGGAGGAGTCAGTGGTAGTTGAGATAAAGGAGGAGTCGGTGGTGGCCGAGGTGGAGGAGGTGGAGTGGTCGGTGTTGTCCGAGGGGGAGGTGGGGGAGGGGTCGGTGCTGTCCGAGGGGGAGGTGGGGGAGGGTCGGTGCTGTCCGAAGGGGAGGTGGGGGAGGGGTCGGTGTTGTCCGAGGGGGAGGTGGGGGAGGGGTCGGTGCTGTCCGAGGGGGAGGTGGAGGAGGGGTCGGTGCTGTTCAAGGGGGAGGTGAGGGAGGGGTCGGTGCTGTTCAAGGGGGAGGTGGGGGAGGGGTCAGTGCTGTCCGAGGATGAGGTGGGGGAGGGGTCGGTGCTGTCCGAGGATGAGGTGGGGGTGGGGTCGGTGCTGTTCAAAGGGGAGGTGGGGGAGGGGGCGGTGCTGTCCGAGGGGGAGGTGGGAGAGGGGTCGGTGTTGTCCGAGGGGGAGGTGGGGGAGGGATCAGTGCTGTTCGAGGGGGAGGTGGGGGAGAGTTCGGTGCTGTCCGATGGGGAGGTGGGGGAGGGTTCGGTGCTGTCCGAGGGGGAGGTGGGGGAAGGGTCGGTGCTGTCCGATGGGGAGGTGGGGGAGGTGTTGGTGCTGTTTGAGGGGGAGGTGGGGGAGGGGTCGGTGTTGTCCGAGGGGGAGGGGTCGGTGCTGTCCGAGGGGGAGGTGGGGGAGGGGTCGGTGCTGTCCGAGGGGGAGGTGGGGGAGGGGTCGGTGCTGTCCGAGGGGGAGGTGGGGGAGGGGTCGGTGTTGTCCGAGGGGGAGGTGGAATCGGGGTCGGTGCTGTCCGAGGGGGAGGTGGGGGAGGGGTCGGTGTTGTCCGAGGGGGAGGTGGGGGAGGGGTCGGTGCTGTTCGAGGGGGAGGTGGGGGAGGGGTCGGCGCTGTCCGAGGGAGAGGTGGGGGAGGGGTCAGTGCTATTGGAGGGGGAGGTGGGGGAGGAGTCGGTGCTGTCCAAGGGGGAGGTGGGGGAGGGGTCGGTGCTGTCCGAGGGGGAGGTAGGGGAGGGGTCGGTGCTGTCTGAGGGGGAGGTGGGGGGGGGGTCGGTGCTATCCAATGGGGAGGTGGGGGAGGGGTCGGTGCTGTCCAATGGGGAGGTGGGGGAGGGGTCGGTGTTGTCCGAGGGGGAGGTGGGGGAGGGGTCGGTGTTGTCCGAGGGGGAGGGATCGGTGTTGTCCGAGGGGGAGGTGGGGGAGGGGTCGGTGCTGTCCGAGGGGGAGGTGGGGGAGGAGTTGGTGCTGTCCGAGGGGGAGGTGTGGGAGGAGTCGGTGCTGTCCGAGGGGGAGGTGGGGGAGGAGTCGGTGCTGTCCGAGGGGGACGTGGGGGAGGGGTCGGTGTTGTCCGATGGGGAGGTGGGGGAGGGTTCGGTGCTGTCCGAGGGGCAGGGGTCGGTGCTGTCCGATGGGGAGGTGGGGGAGGGGTCGGTGCTATTCGAGGGGGAGGTAGGGGAGGGGTCGGTGCTGTTCGAGGGGGAGGGGTCGGTGCTGTCCGAGGGGGAGGTGGGGGAGGGGTCGGTGCTGTTTGAGGGGGATGTGGGGGAGGGGTCGGTGTTGTCTGAGGGGGAGGTGGGGGAGGGGTCGGTGCTGTTCGAGGGGGAGGGGTCGGTGCTGTCCGAGGGGGAGGTGGGGGAGGGGTCGGTGCTGTCTGAGGGGGTGGTGGGGGAGGGGTCGGTGCTGTCCAATGGGGAGGTGGGGGAGGTGTTGGTGCTGTTTGAGGGGGATGTGGGGGAGGGGTCGGTGTTGTCCGAGGGGGAGGTGGAGGAGGGGTCGGTGCTGTTCGAGGGGGAGGGGTCGGTGCTGTCCGAGGGGGAGGTGGGGGAGGGGTCGGTGCTGTCCGAGGGGGAGGTGGGGGAGGGGTCGGTGCTGTCCGAGGTGGAGGTGGAGGTGGGGGAGGGGTCGGTGCTGTCCGAGGTGGAGGTGGGGGAGGGGTCGGTGCTGTCCGAGGTGGAGGTGGGGGAGGGGTCGGTGTTGTCCGAGGGGGAGGTGGGGGAGGGGTCGGTACTATCCAATGGGGAGGTGGGGGAGGGGTCGGTGCTGTCCAATGGGGAGGTGGGGGAGGGGTCGGTGTTGTCTGAGGGGGAGGTGGGGGAGGGGGCGGTGCTGTCCGAGGGGGAGGTGGGGGAGGGGGCGGTGTTGTCCGAGGGGGAGGTGGGGGAGGGGTCGGTGCTGTCCGAGGGCGAGGTGGGGGAGGGGTCGGTGCTGTCCGAGGGGGAGGTGGGGGAGGGGTCGGTGTTGTCCGAGGGGGAGGTGGGGGAGGTGTCGGTGTTGTCCGAGGGGGAGGTGTGGGAGGTGGTCGTGCTGGTACTGTTCGATTTAATCCTGGCTGTGGATGTAAAAAGAGATTACATAAATAATCTGTATCTATCCAACATAATGCAGAATTTTAACAATCGTAAGCTCATTCACATTGTTGTACAAATGCTTTGCGCCAAAAGTGATTACTGCAAGACTTCAGCTACGGAATCTTGGTCAGTGACTTAACCACACTTGTTGATCACAATGCAGGCATCACATCGAATGTAATGCTTGATGACTGCTGATTACTGTGATTTATTCATGTAGCCAGTACTTTCTGAGCAGTGGGTGTCCTGATATACGATGAACTCAATTCTTGTTAATGCAGCAACACCTCTTGTGGTGGAATGTTTCTGTGGTTAATATAAGAAAGAAATGGACAGAGAGTGGGTGAGCTGCAAGTTACACATGCTGCATCAGTGGGCTCAGATTGTACTTACATCCATGTACAGCTGAGCCTAGAAAAGCTGCAATGTGCTTTCCATCGAAACAGAAGTGTCGTAACTGATGCAGCATTGGAAATGCAATCATTTGGTGCTCAGTAAGATTTTGCAAACTTTAATTAAAGTTTGTTGGGATCCTCTAGTAATGGACAAAGGATAAATATTGACCAGGACAGTGTTAGAAACCCTTATCCTCTTTGACAACTTACCTTTACAAGCTGAGGAAAAGCAGACCTATTTGGGAGCACCTCGAATCAAGAGCAGTTAAATAGAAGGCGCGGTTCAGGCCTTCACTTACCTTTGAAAGCTGAGAGGAAACAGACCTGCTTTGGAGCACCTGGAGACAGGAACCTTCAGGAACAGACTGAGTTTGAAAAAATAGTCTAACACTGACAGCACTGAAAAATGGTAAATTGATTGCTTGGTGGGGAACATCTTTAGGGACTGTCTGTCTGTAAGTAACTGAAAATTAAAAAAGTGAACTTTTTTTTCGTAAAGGTAGCCACTGAAATTTATTTAAGTGACACAGGCAGAAGGAAAGTATAGACATGAACAGCTCAGCCAGGTGGAACATGCGTATCACCACAGATGCTTACTTTAATCTAGATGACCACATGTGCAGAGAATGTCTGGCTGCAGAAACTTGAGTTTTGGAACTCAAGCTGTAGTGTTAGTCTGTTCAGTACTGAAAGAGTTAAGGGGGGATTGGGGGAACAGTACTGCTCATTTTATCATGCAGAGAGTCATATGATGGTGGAATGACTGGAGTGACCGTCTGATAAAAGGTAGGAAGATAGCAATTAGTCAAGCCTATACCTTGGCGATATGTATCTCATTGTCTATTACCCATAGACATTAATATTCAGCCATATAAAGCCTCTGGTCCACTTTGTGAGACATATTAACACCCTTCATAACATGATGACAGCTGTTGAAGGGCCCCAAGGTATGAAGAAGTAAAGAAACTGGAACATGACCTGAGCAAATTGTACCTAATTTGAAGCCACAGCTGGAGGTCACCAAAAAATGCTCCATTTCAGAGATTACTGAAGAGCAATTCACTGTGCAGCTAGAAAGGATTCCACTGCAGCATGTGGTGGTCCATTGCCAAACCTGATCAAATGCAGAGTCAAGGGACTTAACCAGATCACAAAAAGGTCAGCAAATTAATAAATAACAGACTGAATCAGCAATAATCAGGGACTGGCATACCAATCATTTTAAAGAGCACAGCTAGAAGAACGCTGCAGCCTGGGTCCACAGTTGGCGCCATAACACATGTTGGCCAAGTATAAATGGAAGGTTTTAAAAAATTATAACAGAAGTCAGAGCAAAAAAAGACTTCCATTTGATTATCCAAGCTTAAAAAAGCAACTAGCTGGCCAAACGGGCGGCACGGCGGCACAATGGTTGGCACTACTGCTTCACAGCGCCAGGGAGCCGGGTTTGATTCCAGCCTCAGGTTACTGTTTATGCGGAGTTTGCACATTCTCCCCGTGTCTGCGTGGGTTTCCGCCGGGTGCTCCGGTTTCCTCCCACACTCCAAAGATGTGCAGGTTAGGTTGATTGGCCATGCTAAATTTTCCCAACTGTCAGGGGATTGGCAGGATAAATATGTGGGGTTACGGGAATAGGGCCAGGGTGGGATTGTGGTCGGTGCTGACTTGATGGGCTGAATGGCCTCCTTCTGCACTGTAGGATTCTATGATTCTATTGAAACGGGCTGGTTAGAGGTTTTCCTGTAGAATCACTTAGTTTTAGAAATGGCTCTGTAATCACAATAGGAGCCCACCAAAATCTGAGAATCTTGGGAAGAAGAGGAAAAGTTAGTTACTGCAACGCTATTTTGAACATAAAATTTTAAAGCTATACTCGCCTGTGTCAATAAAAAAAGCAACAAATAATAAATTAACACTACCAGATCAAATTAACCAAACTCAAAATTGAGCATCATGGATAAGATTTTTTTAGATTACAGGAGTACATCAAGATTAAGCAGAAAATCAGAGGAAGTACAATACATTTTTATACTTGTTTGGTAAAATTGCTGATGAAGAAACCCTGCTACAAGGCATTGATGAATCCTCAACCGCATTTGATGAGATATTGAAAACTTTTGATAAATATTTTAAACTTCCAGGTTGTTGAGAATGCCAACATCAAGAAAAGGTATAGAACACCCCCGATAAAACACCAAAAGGGCACAGAGAGCCCATTGTGAAGGAGACGATCCCCAAGCAAAACGCAAGTCGTCTCAGACCATTTCAGCACACTGAAGAGCATGAGCCAGAGCTTGGTGCTGAGGAAAGAGGAAGCTGAGAAGCAGCCCGAAGGTTTAAAAATATAACTTTCTGAAAATACCGACACATTACCCAAAATGCGATGGCAGGTGAACAAAAGTGTTATAGTAAACACCTTCCTATTTGCATGTATATACTGATGCCTTTCGTGGGTATGAGCATGTATGAGTGATGTGATTGGTAGGGCAGACTTTTGTGAGTTCAGTGTTACCAAGAGGGACTTAGGTAACTAGCTGCCTCCAGTTCTGAGTCCGTGCTGTACTGTATTTCAATATTTTTAGAAGTAAAGAAGATTGAATATCACAATGCATTTGACTGCCTTTTTGTGGCCAAGTTATCACAAACAAAATGGAGGAATAGCAGGACCAAATTGACAATTACAAGAAAACTCAAGCTTCACTAAGCAAAGGGAAACCTGTTGATTGAGCTTCATTTGCTCCAAGAATCGCCAGGTCACAAATTGTTATCTGGAAAATTACGAAGAGAAGCATGATTAATTTGATAGCACTCTGAGAAGACTCAGCAATGTTCTATATTCTAGGAGGAAGTCAAGAGGTACAAGAAAGAGACTGAACAAGCTGAATGAAAAAGAGGACGAATTGAAAGGAAAATCTCTAGAGCTTTCCAAGCTGTGAGCGGACAATGAAGCTACAAGGAGCTTGATTACAGAACTGGTAGAAGTAGGGAACCCTGGATGACTTGGGATATAGAGGCCCTGGTCAAGAAGAAGGAGACACATGACATACAAAGGCAGCTGGGATCAAGTCGATCTGTTGATGCGTATAGAGGGTGTAGGAGTAGAGTGAAGAGAGAAATCAGGAGGGCAAAAAGAGGACATGAGATTGTTTTGGCAGATAAGGCAAAGGAGAATCCAAAGAGCTTCTACAAATACATAAAGGGCAAAAGAGTAACTAGGGAGAGAGTTGGACCTCTTAAGGGTCAACAAGGTCATCTATGTACGGATCCACAAGAGATGGGTGAGATCCTAAATGAATATTTCTTATCAGTATTCACTGTTGAGAAAAGCATGGATGTTAGGGAACTTGAGGAAATAAATAGTGATGTCTTGAGGAGTGTACATATTACAGAGAGGGAGGGGCTGGAAGTCTTAAAGCACATCAAGGTAGATAAATCCTCGGGCCCTGCTGAAGTGCATCCCAGGACACTATGGGAGGCTAGGGAGGAAATTGTAGGTCCCCTAGCAGAGATATTTGAATCATCAATAGTCATAGGTGAGCTGCCTGAAGGTTGGAGGGTCGCAAATGTCTGCAGCGAGCGGTCGGAGGGTGGAGCTTTTGTTTGCTAATGAAAAATGAGAAATTAACACTGGAGTGTCACTCACAGGAAGTAGAAGGCTTGAAGCAAGACTTGAAGCACCTAAATGATAAATTTGTCGACGCAATTTCAACAAAGAAAGATTTTCAATTGGAACTTGATGAACTTCCGGAAGCCTCTATTTAGTTTCATGAAGAATGCTTGGAACAGGAGATGGAATTGCTACAATGTTGTGGCCATTACGGAGATTTGGTTAGAACAGTGACAGGAATGGTTGTTGGAAGTTCTGGGGTATAGATGTTTCAGTAAGAGTAGGGAAGGTGGTAAAAGAGGTGGTGGAGTAGCATTGTTAATCAAGAATAGTTTAACGGCTGCGGAAAGGCAGTTCGAGGGGGATAAAGAACAAAGAACAAAGAACAGTACAGCACAGGAAACAGGCCCTTCGGCCCTCCAAGCCTGTGCCGCTCCTTGGTCCAACTAGACCAATCGTTTGTATCCCTCCATTCCCAGGCTGCTCATGTGACTATCCAGGTAAGTCTTAAACAATGTCAGCGTGCCTGCCTCCACCACCCTACTTGGCAGCGCATTCCAGGCCCCCACCACTCTCTGTGTAAAAAACATCCCTCTGATGTCTGAGTTATACTTCGCCCCTCTCACCTTGAGCCCGTGACCTCTCGTGATCGTCACCTCCGACCTGGGAAAAAGCTTCCCACTGTTCACCCTATCTATACCCTTCATAATCTTGTATACCTCTATTAGACCTCCCCTCATTCTCCGTCTTTCCAAGGAGAACAACCCCAGTCTACCCAATCTCTCCTCATAGCTAAGACCCTCCATACCAGGCAACATCCTGGTAAACTTTATCCTTATCTCAAGAGGCTTGGAATACAAAAGCAGGGATGTACTTCTGAGGCTTTATAAAGCACTGGTTAGGCCCCATTTGGAGTACTGTGAGCAATTTTGGGCCCCACACCTCAGGAAGGACATACTGGCACTGGAGCGGGTCCAGCGGAGATTCACACGGATGATCCCAGGAATGGTAGGCCTGACATACGATGAACGTCTGAGGATCGTGGGATTATATTCATTGGAGTTTAGGAGGTTGAGGGGAGATCTGATAGAAACTTACAAGATAATGAACGGCTTAGATAGGATGGACGTAGGGAAGTTGTTTCCATTAACAGGGGAGACTAGGACGCGGGGGCACAGCCTTAGAATAAAAGGGAGTCACTTTAGAACAGAGATGAGGAGAAATTTCTTCAGCCAGAGAGTGGTGGGTCTGTGGAATTCATTGCCACAGAGGGCTGTGGAGGCCGAGACGTTGAGCGTCTTCAAGACAGAAATTGATAAATTCTTGATTTCTCGAGGAATTAAGGGCTATGGGGAGAGAGCGGGTAAATGGAGTTGAAATCAACCATGATTGAATGGTGGAGTGGACTCGATGGGCCGAATGGCCTTACTTCCGCTCCTATGTCTTATGGTCTTATGGTCTTAAACCTTCTCTGCACTCTCTCTAACGCCTCCACGTCCTTCTGGTAGTGCGGCGACCAGAACTGGACGCAGTACTCCAAATGTGGCCTAACCAGCGTTCTATACAGCTGCATCATCAGACTCCAGCTTTTATACTCTATACCCCGTCCTATAAAGGCAAGCATACCATATGCCTTCTTCACCACCTTCTCCACCTGTGTTGCCACCTTCAAGGATTTGTGGACTTGCACACCTAGGTCCCTCTGTGTTTCTATACTCCTGATGACTCTGCCATTTATTGTATAACTCCTCCCTACATTATTTCTTCCAAAATGCATCACTTCGCATTTATCCGGATTAAACTCCATCTGCCACCTCTCCGCCCAATTTTCCAGCCTATCTATATCCTGCTGTATTGCCCGACAATGCTCTTCGCTATCCGCAATTCCAGCCATCTTCGTGTCATCCGCAAACTTGCTGATTACACCAGTTACACCTTCTTCCAAATCATTTATATATATCACAAATAGCAGAGGTCCCAGTACAGAGCCCTGCGGAACACCACTGGTCACAGACCTCCAGCTGGAAAAAGACCCTTCGACCACTACCCTCTGTCTCCTATGGCCAAGCCAGTTCTCCACCCATCTAGCCACTTCTCCTTGTATCCCATGAGCCTTAACCTTCTTAAGCAACCTGCCATGTGGGACTTTGTCAAATGCCTTACTGAAATCCATATAGACGACATCCACGGCCCTTCCTTCATCAACCGTTTTTGTCACTTCCTCAAAAAACTCCACCAAATTTGTAAGGCACGACCTCCCTCTTACAAAACCATGCTGTCTGTCGCTAATGAGATTGTTCCATTCTAAATGCACATACATCCTGTCTCTAAGAATCCTCTCCAACAACTTCCCTACCACAGACGTCAAGCTCACCGGCCTATAATTTCCTGGGTTATCCCTGCTCCCCTTCTTAAACAACGGGACCACATTCGCTATCCTCCAATCCTCAGGGACCTCACCCGTGTCCAAAGAAGCGACAAAGATTTCCGTCAGAGGCCCAGCAATTTCATCTCTCGTCTCCCTGAGCAGTCGAGGATAGATGCCACCAGGCCCTGGAGCTTTGTCAGTTTTAATGTTCCCTAAAAAACCTCACACTTCCTCTCTTGTAATGGAGATTTTCTCTAACGGGTCAACACCTCCCTCCGAGACACTCCCGGTTAACACGCCCCTCTCTTTCGTGAATACCGATGCAAAGTATTCATTTAGGATCTCCCCTATTCCCTTGGGTTCTAAGCATAATTCCCCTCCTTTGTCCCTGAGAGGTCCGATTTTCTCCCTGACAACTCTTTTGTTCCTAACGTATGAATAGAATGTCTTAGGATTCTCCTTAATCCTGCCTGCCAAGAACATCTCGTGACCTCTTTTTGCCCTTCTAACTCCCCATTTGAGTTCTTTCCTACTCTCTCTGTATTCCTCCAGAGCTCCATCTGTTTTCAGTTGCCTGGACTTAACGTATGCCTCCCTTTTCATTTTAATCAGATCCTCAATTTCCCTGGTTATCCACGGCTCTCGAATCCTACCTTTCCTATCTTTTCTTTTTACAGGCACATGCCTATCCTGCAGCCTTATCAATAGTTCCTTAAAAGACTCCCACATGCCAGACGCGGACTTACCCTCGAACATCCTCTCCCAATCAACATCCACCAATTCCTGCCTAATCCAGCTATAGTTAGCCTTCCCCCAATTTAGCACCCTGCCCGTAGGACAGCACTCATCCTTGTCCATTCCTATCCTAACGTTAACAGAGTTGTGGTCACTATTTGCCACACGTTCCCCTACCGAAACTTTGACGACCTGACTGGGCTCATTTCCCAGAACTAGGTCCAGTATAGCCCCCTCTCTAGTCGGGCTATCTACATACTGTTCCAAAGAACCTTCCAGTACGCATTTTACAAATTCCTCCCCGTCCGGACCCCCAGCTCTAAGCACTTTCCAGTCTGTGCCAGGGAAATTAAAGTCCCCCACTACAACAACCCTATTTTTTCTGCACCTATCCAGAATCTCCTGACATTTCCTTTCCTCCACTTCCCGTGGGCTGTTGGGTGGTCTGTAGTACACCCCCAGCATAGTGACTGCACCCTTCCTGTTTCTGAGTTCCACCCACAGCGACTCAGTACATGACCCCTCTAAGTTGTCTACCCTCTGCACCGCGGTAATATGCTCCTTAACTAATATCGCTACTCCCCCACCTTTTTTAGCCCCTCCTCTGTCTTGCCTAAAACACTTATACCCCAGAATATTCAGCTGCCAGTCCTGTCCTTCTTTTAACCAAGTTTCCGTCACCGCAACCACATCCAAATTCCGCATAAGCATTAAGGCCCTAAGTTCGTCTGTTTTACCCGTTACGCTCCTCGCATTGAAGCAGATGCACTCCAGACCTCCAGGCCCACTCAGGTCATCCCCCTCCAGAGTGCTCCTCTTCTTAGCTAGCCTTGCCCTGGCCCCCAGCTCGACCCCAGCCTCAGTATTTACTGACCTACTGTTTTGTTCCCCACCCCCCTGCCACACTAGTTTAAATCCTGCCGAAACACTCTAGCAAAACTCCCAGCCAGGATATTTGCTCCCTTCCAGTTGAGGTGTAACCCATCCTTTCTGAACAGTTGCCATCCTGACTTGAAGATTTCCCAGTTATCTATGAATTTAAACCCTCCCTCTTGCACCAGTCCTTTAGCCACACGTTCAACTGTAGAATCTCCCTGTTCCGAGCCTCACTTGCACTAGACACTGGGAACAGTCCAGAGATTGCTACCCTGGAGGCCTTACTTTTTAGCCTAGCACCCAACTCCCTGAATTTCTCTCGTATGACCCCCCTGCTCTTCCTACCTACATAATTTTCACCAATGTGTACAATCACATCTGTTTGACTACCTTCCTTTTTAAATATGCTTCCTACCCTCTCGGAGACATCCAATACCCCGACACCAGGGAGGCAGACTACCATCCTGGATTCTCATTCACTCCCACAGAACCGCTTGTCCGTGCCTCTAACCATTGCGTCCCCCACAACTATCGCTCTCCTAAACCCCTTCTTTCCTTTCCGGACCCCTGAGCCTGTCTCCGTGGAGGCGATCTGGTCCTCGTGGCTTACCCCTGAATGGTCATTCCCCTCCACAGAATCCAAAACAATATACCTATTTTGGAGGGGGACAACCACAGGGGATCCCTCCACAGACTGCTCACTCCCTTCCCTTCTCCCATCTGTTGCCCATCCCTTTCTTTTATGGGAGACTGCCACTGGCGTACTTTCTGGCACATCACCCTTCTGACTATTACCCCTCCTAACTGTGACCCACGTGTCTTCCTTCCGAGACCCTGGTGTCACTACCTGACTATAACTTCTATCTATTAATCTCTCATTTTCCCGAACTAAACTGAGTTCATCGAGCCTCAGCTCCAGCTCCCTTACACGATTCTTCAGGAGTTGCAGTTCCACACATCTGGCACAGTTATGGACTTCCGGGAGGCAAGTTGTCTCCAGGAACTCCCACATCCCACACCGAATGCAGTATACTGGCCTCCCACTCATACCAGCCATGTCCTTTTTAGTTTTTGGGAGATAAAACAAAAAAGGGGGTGTAACAGAAGAAAAACAAACAACCTTCCTCGCCTTCGCCGAAGCCCTGTGAGCCAAATCCCTTATAGCTCACACTCTGCTTCCCACACACTCCACTGCCCGCTGCCGACGCTGCCCGCTGTATACTGCATCCTACCTTTTATACTTCACGCGCTTAAAAAACCCTTCCCAGACTCCTTAGCAGCCCACTTCCAGTTTTCACTTTAAACTTAAAATTCTACTGCAAAAGTAAAGGCCAAAAAAAAACACACACTTAGCTGACTAATTAAATAAATAAACAATTCAATTAATCTCTCACCAGCACTGCTGCCTCTAATCACTCCCTCTCAGCTTGCTCCAGTGGGATCTGCCTACTGAGGTAATATGAGCTGAAGTTAGAAATAGGAAAGGAGCGGTGACGTTGTTAGGAGTTGTCTATAGGCCCCCAAATAATAATAGAGATGTGGAGGAAGAAATTGCAAAGCAGATTATGGATAGGTGTGGAGGTCACAGGGTAGTTGTCATGGGTGACTTTAACTTTCCAAATATTGATTGGAACCTTTATAGGTCAAATAGTTCGGATGGGGCAGTTTTTGTACAGTGTGTGCAGGAGGGTTTCCTGACACAATATGTGGATAGGCCGACAAGAGGTGGGGCCACATTGGATTTGGTACTGGGAAATGAACCGGGCCAAGTGTTAGATGTGGTTGTGGGAGAGCACTTTGGAGATAGTGACCACAATTCGGTGTCTTTCGTTATTGCAATGGAGAGGGATAGGGCCGTATGGCAGGGCAAGGTTTATAATTGGGGGAGGGGTAATTATGATGCGATTAGGCAAGAATTAGGGAGCATAAGATGGGAACAGAAACTGTCAGGGAAAAGCACAAATGAAAAGTGGAGCTTGTTCAAGGAACAAATACTGGGTGTCCTTGATAGGTATGTCCCTGTCAGGCAGGGAGGAAATGGCCGAGTGAGGGAACCATGTTTCACAAAAGAGGTTGAATGTCTTGTCAAGAGGAAGAAGGAAGCGTATGTAAGGATGAGAAAACAAGGTTCAGTTGGGTCCATTGAGGGTTACAAGTTAGCAAGGAATGAGCTGAAAAAAGGACTTAGGAGAGGTAGGAGGGGGCATGAGAAGTCCTTGGTGGGTTGGATCAAGGAAAACCCCAAGGCTTTTTACTCTTATGTGAGAAATAAAAGAATGGCCAGGGTGAAGTTAGGGCCGGTCAAAGATAGGAGTGGGAACTTGTGCATGGAGTCAGAAGAGATAGGAGAGGTGATGAATGAATACTTTTCTTCAGTGTTCACCAAGGAGAGGGGCCGTGTTTTTGAGGATGAGAGTGTGATACAGGCTGATAGGCTGGAGGAGGCAGATGTTCTGAGGGAAGATGTATTAGCAATTTTGAAAAACCTGAAGATCAATAAGTCCCCTGGGCCAGATGAGATATATCCTAGGATTCTTTGGGAGGCAAGGGATGAGATTGCAGAGCCTTTGGCTTTGATCTTTGGGTCCTCACTGTCCATGGGGTAGTGTCCAGAGGACTGGGGAGTGGCGAATGTTGTTCCTCTGTTCAAGAAAGGAAATAGGAATGACCCTGGTAATTATAGGCTGGTTAGTCTTACTTCGGTGGTCGGTAAGTTAATGGAAAAGGTCCTGAGGGATAGGATTTACGACCATTTAGAAAGATGCAGCTTAATCCGGGATAGTCAACACGGATTCGTGAAGGGTAAATCTTGCCTCACAAATTTGATTGAATTTTTTGAGGAGGTAACTAAGTGTGTCGATGAAGGTAGGGCAGTTGATGTCATATAGATGGATTTTAGTAAGGCGTTTGATAAGGTCCCCATGGTCGGCTCATGAAGAAAGTAAGGAGGATAGAGGGAAATTTGGCCGATTGGATAAGTAACTGACTATCTCATAGAAGACAGAGGGTGGTGGTGGGTGGGAAATTTTCAGACTGGAGACCAGTTACCAGCGGTGTACCACAGGGATCAGTGCTGGGTCCTCTGCTATTTGGGCTTTTTATCAATGACTTGGAGGAGGGGACTGAAGGGTGGATGAGTAAATTTGCGGATGATACCAAGATTGGTGGAGTAGTGGATGAGGTGGAGGGCTGTTGTAGGCTGCAAAGAGTCATTGATAGGATGCAGAGCTGAGCCGAAAAATGGCAGATGGAGTTTAACCCTGATAAGTGCGAGGTGATTCATTTTGGTAAGACAAATTTGAATGAGGATTACAGGGTCAAAGGTAGGGTTCTGAGGAATGTGGAGGAATAGAGAGATCTTGGGGTTCATATCCACAGATCTCTGAAGGTTGCCACTCAAGTGGATAGAGCCGTGAAGAAGGCCTATAGTGTGTTAGCATTTATTAACAGGGGGTTTGAGTTTAAGAGCTGTGGGGTTATGCTGCAACTGTACAGAACCTTGGTGCGACCACATTTGGAATATTGTGTGCAGTTCTGGTCACCTCACTATAAGAACATAAGAACATTAAGAAATAGGAGCAGGAGTAGGCCATCTGGCCCTTCGAGCCTGCCCCGCCATTCAACAAGATCATGGCTGATCTGAAGCGAATCAGTTCCACTTACCCGCCTGCTCCCCATAACCCCTAATTCCCTTTTCGATCAGAAAACTATCTACCCGTGATTTAAACATATTCAACGAGGAAGCCTCCACCACTTCAATTGGCAGAGAATTCCAGAGATTCACTACCCTCTGAGAGAAGAAGTTCCCCCTCAACTCTGTTCTGAACCGGCCCCCCCTTATTTTGAGGCTGTGCCCTCTAGTTCTGGTTTCCCTTCTAAGTGGAAAGAATCTCTCCCCCTCTATCCTATCTAGCCCCTTCATTATCTTATATGTCTCTATAAGATCACCCCTCATCCTTCTAAACTCCAACGAGTACAGACCCAATCTGTTCAATCTCTCCTCATAAGCCACACCCCTCATCTCCGGTATCAACCTGGTGAACCTTCTCTGCACTCCCTCCAAGGCCAATATATCCTTTCGCAAATAAGGGGACCAAAACTGCACACAGTACTCCAGTTGCGGCCTCACCAGTGCCCTGTACAGTTGCAGCAAGACCTCCCTGCTTTTATATTCTATCCCCCTCGCGATAAAGGCCAACATTCCATTCGCCTTCTTGATCACCTGTTGCACCTGCAGACTGAGTTTTTGCTATTCGTGCACAAGGACCCCCAGGTCCCTCTGCACAGTCGCACGATGTAATTTTTCTCCATTTAAATAATATTCCAATTTACTATTATTTCTTCCAAAGTGGATAACCTCACATTTGCTAACGTTATATTCCATCTGCCAGATCCTCGCCCACTCGCTCAGCCTATCCAAATCTCTCTGCACACTTTCCACGTCCTCCACGCAATTCGCTTTCCCACTCACCTTCGTGTCATCAGCAAACTTGAATACCCTACATTCAGTCCCCTCCTCCAGATCATCTATGTAAATGGTAAACAATTGAGGCCCCAGCACCGATCCCTGCAGCACACCACTGGTCACCAACTGCCAACCAGAAAAGCACCCATTTATCCCAACTCTCTGCTTCCCGTTAGATAGCCAATCCCCAATCCACGCCAACACCTTACCCCTAACTCCGTGTACCCCAATCTTCTGCAGCAACCTTTTGTGAGGCACCTTATCGAACGCCTTCTGGAAATCTAAAAACACCACATCCACCGGTTCCCCTCTGTCAACCGCACTAGTGATATCTTCATAAAAGTCCAGTAGATTCGTCAAACACGACTTTCCCTTCATGAATCCATGCTGCGTCTGCTTGATCGAACCATTCGAACATAAGAAGGATGTGGAAGCACTGGAAAGAGTGCAAAGGAGATTTACCAGGATGCTGCCTGGTTTGGAGGGTAGGTCTTATGAGGAAAGGTTGAGAGAGCTAGGGCTGTTCTCTTTAGAGCGGAGAAGGTTGAGAGGCGACTTAATAGAGGTTTATAAGATGATGAGGGTGATAGATAGAGTGGATGTTCAGAGACTATTTCCTCAGGTGGATGTAGCTGTTACTAGGGGGCATAACTATAAGGTTTGTGGTGGGAGATATAGGAGGGATGTACGAGGTCAGTTCTTTACTCAGAGAGTGGTTGGGGTGTGGAATGGACTGCCTGCTGTGATAGTGGAGTCGGACACTTTCGGAACTTTCAAGCGGTTATTGGATAGGCACATGGAGCACACTAGAATGATAGGGAGTGGGATAACTTGACCTTGGTTTCGGAAAAGGTTCAGCACAACATCGTGGGCCGAAGGGCCTGTACTGTGCTGTACTGTTCTATGTTCTATCAGGACAGCTTGTTGAATACAGAGATAACAATCAAAACTGATGAAATTCTTGAACTTGGGTCCAATCCAAAGAACGTGAAGGATGAGATGTGCAGTATGGAAGAGGACATCTAGACTTTGAAAGCAAATAGGGAAAATTCTAAGAAACAGATTGAGGATCTAATGAGTGAATTGAAAGAGTCTAAGGAGCAGCGAGTGACCATGGAAGAAAGATTACAAAAGGAACTAAATGCCCAGGTGAAGTTGCTAAGCTTGTATAAAGGTTCCACAGTTAACTCTACAACAAAGACAACTGAAACAGCAGTGTAGTTACTGTGGGGAAGAAAAAGATGAATAAGTTTAATAAGGAGTCACATGATAATAAACTGTGTATAGAGAAAGTTTGATAGAAGCCAGCAGGAATATAGCACCTAGTTATCCGTACTTTAAAGCTGTGTATATTTTGTGTGTTACCAATAAATACTTAGGGCGGGATTTTCCTGCCGTACTCGCCCCAAAACCGCAAACCCCCGCTCGAGATCAACCGACCTTTGCATGGTCCATCTCCCCGCCCACTGCGATTCCTGTGGCAGGTGGGACAGGAAAGTTCAGTCCTTAATGTTCAATCACACAAGCCTCTGAATGTCTTGCGAGACCTACTGACAACTCTTACAACAAACCATAACATGTGGAAAGTCGTGGGTGCTTCCTGATGACCACATGTCATAGAAATCATAGAAACCCTACAGTACAGAAAAAGGCCATTCGGCCCATCGAGTCTGAACCAACCACAATCCCACCCAGGCCCTACCCTCATATCCCTACATATTTTACCCACTAATCCCTCTAACCTACTCATCTCAGGACACTAAGGGGCATTTTAAGCATGGCCAATCAACCTAACATGTGTATGAAGTGCTGCCAGCTGCAGAAATTTGAGTTCTGATTTCAGATTTGAGAAATGGCTGGAGTCACCGTGTGGTGGTGAATCTGTGAGGATGGGGAGAATGCAGTTAACACATTTATAGAGGTTAACCGAGAGCAGGCAGATGGGAAATGGCTGGTTGGCAGACAGTCTAGGAGTATCAGACAGGAAGTGCAGGAGCTCCTGGAGTCAATTTCACTCACTAACCGGTTTTCTATTTGGATACTGGCTGGTGATTGGTTCCTCAGAGGAGTGTAGCAAGAGCTTAGCCTGTGGCTTGGCTGCACAGATGGGTGGGGAAGAAGAGTGGGAGAACAATAGTGGCAGGACATTCGATAGTTAGGGGAACAGATAGGTGGTCAACCTGCATGTGGTGGTGTTCCCAGTTATCTGCTGCTCTGGCCCTTCTAGATGGTAGAGGTGATGAGTTTGAAAGGTACTACCGAAGGAATCTTGGTGAGTTGCAGCAGTGCATCTTGTAGATGGTACACATGGTAAACACTGTGTCAGTGGTGGAGAGAGTGAATGTTTGGGGTTGGGCTGTCAATCAAACTTTGTCCTGGATGGTGTTGAGCTTCTGAAGTGTTGTTGGAGCCACACTCATCTAAGCAAGTGGAGAGTATTCCATCACACTCCTGACTTGTGCCTTGTAGATGGTGGACAGGCTTTGGAGAGTCAGGAGGTGAGTTACCCGCTGCAAAATTCCCAGCCTTTGACCTGCTCTTGTAGCCACAGTATTTATATGGCTGAGTCCAGTTCAGTTTTTGGTCAATAGTAACCACCAGGATGTTGATAGTGGGGGATTCAGTGATGGAACTGTGATTGAATATCGAAGGGAGATGGTTAGACCACAAGACCAAAAGACATAAGAGCAGAATTAGGCCATTCGGCCCATCAAGTTTGCTCTGCCATTCAATCATGGCTGATAAGTTTCTCAACACCATTCTCCCGCCTTTTCCCCGTAATCTTTGATCCCCTTACCAATCAAGAACCTATCTATCTCTGTCTTAAATACACTCAATGACCTAGCCTCCACAGTCTTCTGTGGCAATGAATTCCATAGATTCACCACTCTCTGGCTGCAGAAATTCCTCCTCATCTCGGTTCTAAATGTTCGTCCCTTTACTCAGAGGCTGTGCCCTTAGATTCTGGTCTCTCCTACTAATGGAAACATCCACTCTATCCAGGCCTTTCAATATTCTGTAAGTTTCAATGAGCTCCCCTCCTTCATCTTTCTAAACTCCATCGAGTACAGACCCAGAGTCCTCAAACGCTCCTCGTACATCAAGCTTTTCATTCCCAGGATCATTCTCATGAACCACCTCTGGACCCTCTCCAAGGCCAGCACATTGTTCCTTAGATATGGGGCCCAAAATTGCTCATAATTCTCCAAATGTGATCTGACCAGAGCCTTATAAAGCCTCAGCAGTACATCCCTGCTTTTGTATTCTAATCCTCTCTTGTTGAAGATGGTCATTGCTGAGCACTTGTTACTTGCCATTTGTCAGCCCAAGCCTGGATATTGTCCAGGTCTTGCTGCATTTGGACATGGACTGCTTCAGTATCTGAGGAGTCGCGAATGGTGCTGAACATTGTGCAGTCATCAGCGAATATCCTCATTTCTGACCTTATGATGGTAGGAAGGTCATTGATTAAGCAACTAAAGATGGTTGGGCCTAGGACACTACCCTGAGGAACTCTTGTTGTGATGTCCTGGAGCTGAAATGGTTGATCTCCAACGAGCACAACCTTTGTGCCAGGTATGACTCCAACCAGCAGAAAGTTTGCCCCCTGGTTCCCATTGACTCCAGTTTTGCCAGGGCTCCTTGATGCCACAATCCGTCAAATAATGCCTTGATGTCAAGGACTGTCACTCTCACCTCACTCTGAGTTCAGCTCTTTTGTCCATGTTTGAACCAAGGCTCTAATGAGGTCAGGAGCTGAGTGACCCTGGCGAAACCTAAACTGAGTGTCCGTGAGCACTATTTGGCTGATAGCACTGTTGATGACCCCTTCCATCACTTTACTGATGATCGAGAGTTGACTGATGGGATGGTAATTGGCTGGGTTGGTTTCTCCTGTTTCTTCTGTACAGGACATTCCTGAATAATTCTCCACATTGCCGGGTAGATACCAGTGTTGTAGCTGTACTGGAGCATCTTAGCTAGAGGGCGACAAGTTCTGGAGCACAATTGCTGGAATATTGACTGGGCCCAGAGCCTTTGCAGTATCCAATGCCTTCAGACAACTCTTAATATCAGGTGAAGTGAATTGAATTGGCTGGAGACTGGCATCTATGATGCTGCGGACCTCTTGAGGATGCCAGGATGGATCATCCACTCGGTACTTCTGGCTGAAGATTGCTGCGAATGCTTCAGCCTTATCTTTTGTATTGATGCGCTGGGCCCCTCCATCATTGAAGATGGGGATATTTGTGGAGCCTCCTCCAGTGAGTTGTTTAATTGTCCACCACCATTCATGGCTGGATGTGGCAGGACTGCAGGTCTGACCTGTTGGTTGGGGATCACTTAGCTCTGTTGATTACTTGCTGCTTATACTGTTTGACACCCAAGTCGTTCTGTTTGGTACAGAACAGCGGGCGGCATGGTAGCACAGTGGTTAGCACTGCTGCTTCACAGCTCCAGGGACCTGGGTTCGATTCCCGGCTTGGGTCACTGTCTGTGTGGAGTTTGCACATTCTCCCTGTGTCTGCGTGAGTTTCCTCCGGGTGCTCCGGTTTCCTCCCACAGTCCAAAGATGTGCGGGTTAGGTTGATTGGCTATGCTAAAAAATTGCCCCTTAGTGTCCCGAGATGCATGGGTTAGAGGGCTTAGCGGGTAAAATATGTAGGGATATGGGGGTAGGGCCTGGGTGGGATTGTGGTCGGTGCAGACTCGATGGACCGAATGGCCTCTTTCTGCACTGTAGGGTTTCTATGATTCTATGGTAGCTTCACCAGGTTAATACCTCATTTTTAAGTATGCCTGGTGTTGCTCCTGGCATGCCATCCTACTCTCTTCATTCAACCAGGGTTAATTCCCTGGCTTGGTGATGACGGTAGAGTGGGATATATGCCGGGCCATGAGGTTACAGATTATGTTTGAGTGCAAGTCTGCTGCTGCTGATGGCCCACAGCACCTCATAGATTCCCAGAGCTGCTAGCTCTGTTCAAAGTCTATCCCATTTAGGGCCCGGCCAGCTCAGACTGTCGTGATTACTGAGCCTCTCTTGGTGATGAACATTGAAGTCCCCTACCCAGAATACATTCTGCACCCTTGCCACCATCAATGTTTCCTCTAAGTGGTTTCAATGTGGAGGAATACTGATTCATCAGCTGAGGGGGGAATGGTAGGTGGTAGTTAGCAGGAGCCTTCATTGCCCATGTTTGACCTGGTGCCATGAGACTTCATGGTGTCCAAAGTTGATGTTAAGGACTCCAAGGGCAGTTCCCTCTCGCACTGTGCCACCCGCCACTCTGCTTGGTCTGTCTTGCAAAAGAGGACATACTCAGGAATGGTGATGGTGATGTCTGGGAATTATTTCTAAGGCATGATTCATGAGTCTGACTATGTCAGACTGTTGCTTGACTATTCTGTGAGACAGCTCTCCCAATTTTGGCACTAGCCCCAGATGTTAGTAAATAGGATTTTACATGATCAACAGTGCTGGGTTTGCCAATGTCGTTTCCGGTGCCTAGGTCAATGCTGGGTGATCCTTCTGGCTTCATTCCTTTTTCTTCCATTGAATACAACTGCCAGGCCATTTCAGAGGGCATTTAAGAGTCAACCACAGTGTTGTGGGTCTGGAGTCACATGTATTCATATTGTATAAATACATAAATTTTCTTGAGTTTTTATATGTCACCATCTGCTGTGGTGAGATTTGATTTGATTTATTATTGTCACATGTGAAAAGTATTGTTTCTTGCGCACTATACAGACAAAAACATACCGTTCATAGAGAAGGAAAGGAGAGACTGCAGAATGTGGTGTTACAGTCATAGCTAGGGTGTAGAGAAAGATCAACTTAATATAAGATAGGTCCATTCAAAAGTCTGATGGCAGCAGGGAAGAAGCTGTTCTTGAGTCGGTTGGTACGTGACCTCAGACTTTTGTATCTTTTTCCTGACAGAAGAAGGTGGAAGAGAGAATGTCTGGGGTGTGTGGGATCCTTGATTATGCTGACTGCTTTTCTGAGACAGCGGGAAGTGTAGATAGAGTCAATGGATGGGAGGCTGGTCTACGTGATGGTCTGGGCTACGTTCACAACCCTTTGCTGTTTTTTGCGGTCTTGGTCGGAGCAGGAGCCATACCAAGAAAGAATGCTTTCCATGGTGCTAAAAATGGTAAACTCGGGTCCACAGAGCATTTCCCTGGGTCTCTGGATTACCAGTCAAGTAACAATAAATTCAGTGACCAAGGACAATGCTCTGGGGACCCAGGTTCAAATTCCACCACAGCAGATGATAAAATTTGAACCCAATAAAAAACTGGAATTAAAAGTCTAAAGAGAACCATGAAACCCATTGTTGCTTGTCATAAAAATCCATCTGGTTCACTAATGGCCTATGGGGAAGGGGATCTGCTGTCCTTACCCAGTGACTATAAATCCACAGCAACATGTTTGACCCTCGACAACGGTTCCTGCACCCCATGGAAGAGTTTTTGAAAAGCACTGACACAATGCAAGGGATAGTCATTGTGAAGGATATTCTAAATCCCCTAGGGCAGTGGTTCCCAAACTTTTTTCACTGGGCTGCACTTTCAGAATAAAAATTTGCTCGCGCCACACCAAATTTTTTATTGATAAGAAATACATTCAAAAACAAAAAAAAAACAACTCCTAGCAGTGCTTGATTCATTACACAGAACACAACTACTTTATAATATGATCATGGGACAGGCAGAAAGTATAAAACAATGCAGCTACATAAAAACATGATTCATTCCCAAAATATACTTATAGACGAGCCTCTTACATATGTGACCTTAAGTAAGTATACAAACTCAATGAGAGGTGTGAGCTTATTTTTGTCGGGTAATCTCATTTATATTAGGTCTAATTTGAGACAAACAAACTCTCATCTCCTCATCAACACAAAGAAGCCTTTCTCTTTTCTGGTCTTTGATATTTGTCAGAGCTGAAAATCCCTGTTCACAACAATATGTCATGGACAACTGTAGAAGAATAGCTAATGCTCTTGAAGAGATGCGTGGATACTGTTTCTGGTTGTATCTCCAAAAAGAGTCCAGTGGCATGCTCCCGTGTTTCATTTTCAATGTGCGATCACTTGAAATGCAGGCCATTTCCTCCTCCTCATCCAATGTCAGACCTGAACAGCTGGAATTCGCAAAGGGGTCTCTAACCCAGTCGAATTTTTCTGTAGACAACGATGGGAAGTAATGATCAACCTTTTCGACCAGTGTTGCAAGATGTTCCTGTATGAGGCTGTACAATTCATTGCTCGTTTTAAAACTTTTTACCAGTGGGAAAATTTCGAGGTTATGTTGCATCGCTCTTCCGAGTCAGAGCTGAAGCTTTTTTTTTAATGCAGTTAGTTTGTCTGTATATTGTCATCGTGGCCTTGCGTACTGGCATTGAGCACATTCAACGGGGAAAAGATATCGGCCAAATATGCCAGCTTTGCACACCAGTCATTGTCATCCAGTTGGTGGTACAATGGGTTCCCTTCTTGTTCCAAAAATTCTCTTAATTCGTTCATCAGTTCCAACACCCGATTTAAAACTTTTCCGCGGGACATCCAGCGAACCTCCGAGTGCAGAATTAGGCATTGATGTTTTGATTCCATGTCTTTGAGCAAATAACCGCGCCTTTAGTGGTTTTGTTTTGATGAAGTTCACAATGCGCACAGTCTGACCTAGAACCAACTTCAAATCAGCTACAAGGGTCTTGGTGATTAATGCCTCTCTGTGTAAAAAACAGTGAGTTGATATTACATCTGGATTTTTCTGTTTGATGAGTGCCGCCAAGCCTCTCACATTCCCTATCATACATGGCGCTCCATTCGTACAAATTCCAATACAAGAATCCCTTGAAATCTCAACTTTTTCCAAATACTCAGACAAGGTTTGGAAAATATCTTGTCCTCTGGTATGTTTTTCAAGTTCCTTGCAAAATAGAAACTGTGTGATTATTTCATCATTGTGAATGAATCTGATATAGGCAAGCAACTGTGCTTTTCCACTAATGTCGGTCGATTTATCAACTTGAATGGCAAATTTAGAATTCTTCATACTTTCGGAAACACGCTTCTCAATATTAGCTGACATATCAACTATTCTTCTGCGAATTGTATTATCAGACAAAGGAATTTCCATAACTTCTCGCTCAGCATCATCACCAAAGTTTTCACACTCAGGCTGAATCAATTTTTCAGCTATTGTATGTGGTTTTGTCTGTTGAGCAATCAATTCAGCCACTTGGTAAGATACAATCTCATAGAAATCATAGAAACCCTACAGTGCAGAAGGAGGCCATTCGGCCCATCGAGTCTGCACCGACCACAATCCCACCCAGGCCCTACCCCCACATATTTTACCCGCTAATCCCTCTAACCTACACATCCCAGGACTCTAAGGGGCAATTTTTTTTTTAACCTGGCCAATCAACCTAACCCGCACATCTTTGGACTGTCGGAGGAAACCGGAGCACCCGGAGGAAATCCACGCAGACACGAGGAGAATGTGCAAACTCCACACAGACAGTGACCCGAGCCGGGAATCGAACCCGGGACCCTGGAGCTGTGAAGCAGCAGTGCTAATCACTGTGCTACCGTGCCGCCCGAAAAATCTGCATCTTATCTGAGACTGTCATTCATTTTTCGAAATATGATCGTTGGCATTTCTGCTGTTCCAAAAGCCTTTCAAAATATTGAACATCCTTGTTTGCCAGATTTCCATGTTTTGACAACAGATGTCTTTTCATCTTGTTTGGGACCATATTGGAATCGGAAAGCTTCTCCCCACAGATCAAACACATAGGCCGAGGTACTTTTTTATCTCCAGGCCATGTGAAACCGAGACTCAGATAGCTATTCATATATTGTCGACAAACTTTCTTTTTTGGAGGTTTGCTTGGGCCTGCTACTGGTGTAGAATTAAACGACTTCTTCAGCACTCTGTTCGAATGGCGATTCTGGATCACAACGTGGACTCGGATCGTCCACAGCATCACTTGATGCTCTTGCTCTCACTTTGGAAAAATATCTATCCATGTTTAAATGTTTCTTTGATTGTCCTTGAATCTTCCCGCCACACTTGCCATCCTCTCTCGCCGCACCAGTGTGGCGCGCCGCACCCTTTGGGAACCAGTGCCCTAGGGGAAGGCCACAGCTTCTTGTAACTAAATTTTGTGCAGGAAGAAGGTCAATGATCTGGTAAGAGTTATAAAGTATACAACAGTTTGTAAATGGTATCAAAGTAACAACTGTATTATTCATAACCTCATCAACTTTTGAATTCCCAGAATTCTCATGCCCCATTGACCTACAATCTGCAACATTGTTAAATTCATCCAGTTTTTTCATTTGAACGCTTCCAGATGGCTTTCTACTCTTAGGTCAGGAGTGTTTGGGATATCTCCCGGTTGCACAAACTTGACATGGAAAAAAATGGCTGATTTTCATTTCAGATGGGGGGAGGGCGAGTTCGCTGGGATAAAAGCCAGGTGATCCCAGAATAAGTGCAGAGGATTCTGGGAGGTGGAATTGGTCTTTGAACCTAAGATCGCTGGCATTTCTTTCTCAGGCTTCTTTCCCGGACCCCTTCCCACAGTCGGGCACTCTTGAAGAATTATGTCCCTTCAAACAGGAAGTTCCTCTAAGCAGGTTTCTTCTGAGCAACATTCTCCCAGGCATTGACGTCTATGTTGCATTTCTTGAAGTGAGCCTTCAGGGTGTCTTTGAAGTGCTTCCTTTGTCCTCCTCTTGTTCGGGAGCCTTCCTTGAGCTGGGCAAAGAAGATTTGCTTTGGCAGTGGGGACTCTGGATTCCTAAGCACATGGCCAGCCCAGTGACATTGGGTTTGGATGACCATGGCCTCAATGCTGTTGCTCTTGGCTCTTTCAAGTATGCTGATGTTAGTATGCTTGTCCTCCCAGCTGAAGTGTAGAATGCATCTCAGACAGTGTTGATGGTACCTCTCCAGGGCCTTGAGGTGGTCAGATACTTGGACAGATTTAGTCCAAGTTTCTGAGCCATACAGAAGAGTTGAGAGAATGAATGCATTGCACACAAGGATCTTAATTTCAGCACTAGATGGGAGTTGGCTCCGCAGGTTAGGGAAATGTTCCACATTTGGGAGAGTTTCTCCATTGATTTGATGGGGGGAGAGACTGGATCTTGCCCTGGGACAGGTTGGTAAATGATTTAAGTGTTCTTGAGATTGAGGCTGAGACCAATTCTTCGGTATGCTTCCGTGAAGGTATCAAATAAGGCTAGAAGATTCTCTTCCACACATTGAAGTTCCATGAGCGATGTCAGTGTAATTATCTTGTTGGATTTCAACCAGTTGAGGTTGAAAAGTTTTCCATCCGTCCTGTAGACAATGTCCACTCCACTGGGAAGCTTGTTCTTGACAAGGTGAGGACAGTAGTGATGAAGATATAGAAATGGGTGGGGGTGATGACATCTCCTTGCTTGACTCCAGTGTCTGTCATATTTCCATCAGTGAAGACTGCCACTGACATTTTATTGTAGAGGAGTCAGATGATGTTGATTAATTTCTCTGGGCAGCCTGCCTTTGACAGGGTCTTCCATGGCATTTACCGATACTGAGTCATAAGCCTTTGTCAGATCGATGAAGGCCATTTTGAGTGGTTGATGTTGCTCCTGTCATTTCTCTTGAAGTTGTCAAGCAGTGAAAATCATGTCCACTGTTCCACGGTTTTGTCGGAAACCACAATGACTTTTTTGGAAGGATTTCTTCAGAGACTGGGCAGAGGTGAGGATTCGGACAATGATCGTCTTGGTGATGGAGAGTAGGGAGTTTCCTCAGTAGTTCCTACAGTCTTCTTTGTCTCCTTTCTTAGAGATGGTGGCGATAGTGGCATTCCTGAGGTCAGCAGAGATTTCTTCTCTGTCCCAGATTTTCAGGAACAGCTGATGAGGATGGCAGCTGACCTCTTCTCCTCCAAGTTTGAAAATCTCTGCAGGAATCCCATCCATTCCATCTTCATGTGTTTATGGCGGCTTCGACTTCCACTTGGTGGGAGTCCAAAGGTCATCTTTGATGGGGAATTGGAATATTTTTCAAACACTTTCTCTATGATTCTATCACGGTTTAGGAGTTCTTTGAAGTGTTACCTCCATTGAAGGCCAATGTTTTCTCTGTCTCTCAAAAGGGTTCTGTCCTTACTCCACACCAGTTTGAGGCCCAGAGTGTTTGGTCTGTGTATTGTCTTGGTGGGATTAAAGAAGCCCTGGGTGTCATCGTGTCGGTGAGGAGTTGCAGCTCCTTAGCTTTCTTAGTGCACCATTGGTTCTTGATTTCCCTAATTCTGATTTGTACATCCACTTTTGCAGTTTGATGAGTTCTCCTCTTTGCCCTGGGGGTGGCGATGTTGTTTTACTGCGCACTGAGAGCTTCTTCCTTCTTGTCGATGAGGTCTTCAATGATGTGATCATCCTTGTTGCACTAGCTATCACTTTGACGATCAGGGCATCCTTTTGGTCTCGGGATCAGATGATGACAGAATCGATCATGTGCCAGTGCTCTGATTGTGGATGCCTCCAGGAAGTCTTGAACTTGTCTTTTCGGTGGAACATTCCGTTAGTGATGACAAGTTGGTGTTTCGTACATTTGGTGAGCAGGAGAACCTCTTCGGAGTTGCAATTCCCAACTCCTTTCTTTCCGATAGTTCCTTTTGAAGGGGGCTAATGGTTATACTAATAATCATACTTACTGAAAGGTTTAAAAAATTCAATTCAGTTAAGCCAGAATTCATACAAACAACTAACTGTGTGCAAAGACCCAAGGACACAAAATGCAGTATAATTGCAGGTGATAAGTATCAGAGATTGTAAAAACAATGTGGGATTGTTCTACTATCTACCCTGACAGCCAAATCATCTAGAGATAACTTAGGGAGGCAATACTTGAGAATTAATTAAACACCTGTGGCATTGAACAGGGAGGATGTTTGATGTCCATAAGTCAGACACAAGTTGTTGTGTTAAACAAATTGTAGCCCCTAGTAAATGAGACTAGATAGCATGTAAGAGCCTTTACACTGATTGGATATTATAATAAAGTAAACATATGATTGGTTTGTTGTACTTATACGCTATCCATAAAAAAAACTTAATCGATAGTTGTGAGTGGATATAGATAACCTCTGAACAAATTAAAATTTCGGATTGGTATATGCTAATCAAACCTGAAGATATATCTGTCTGTGAGATGCTGAACTCAGAATTCTCTGCTGCACCACCAGAAACCTTGCCATAGCTCGTAAAAATATAGGTTGATTTTAAAACTCCAAAATTCTTCATCTGGTCACTTAATGGGGACAAAGTCCGAAAGCAGCTGGACAGCTAATTTTGTTCTGCAACCAATTTGGCGAGGAGGATGGGATTTGCTCAGGCTGACTAGGGAGACAGGACTACAGACAAAGAATAGGTGTTGCCTTAAAATCAGGCATTGTAAATTGGCTTAAGTGGGACAACAAAAAAAGGTTGTTGTATTACATAATGTAGGATCTTGTTTCTAACTTTAATCAAGGGTTTTTGAGCTTGTAGTGCTCTGTCACTTTAAGAGGCTATAGCTGTGAGAGAATGATGAGATTCCTGCACAAGGACATTCAGGTCCCTCTGCACAGCAGCTTGCTGCAATTTTTTACCATTTAAATAATAGTCCATTTTGCTGTTATTCCTACCAAAATGGATGACCTCACATTTACCAACATTGTACTCCATCTGCCAGACCCTCGCCCACTCACTTAGATTATCTATATCCCTTTGCAGACTTTCAGCATCCTCTGCACACTTTGCTCTTCCACCCATCTTAGTGTCATCTGCGAATTTTGACTTGGTCCCCAACTCCAAATCATCGAAGTAAATCGTAAACAATTGCGGTCCCAACACTGATCCCTGAGGCACTCCACTCATCGCTGATCGCCAACCAGAAAAACACGCATTTATCCACACTCTGCTTTCAGTTAGTTAACCAATCCTCTAATACATTACCCAGAACACCGTGCACCCTTATCTTATGTAGCAGTCTTTGCTGCGGCACCTTGTCAAATGCCTTCTGGAAATCTAGGTACACCACATCCACAGGTTCCCCATTGTCCACTGCACATATAATGTTCTCAAAAAATTCCACCAAACTAGTCAAACATGACCTGCCCTTCATGAACCCATACTGCGCCTTACCAATGGGACAATTTATACCCAGATGTCTCGCTATTTCTTCCTTGATGATAGATTCAAACATTTTCCCTACTGCAGAAGTTAAGCTAACCGGCCTATAGCTACCTGCCTTTTGTCTACCTCCTTTTTTAAACAGTGGCGTCACATTTGCTGTTTTCCAATCTGCGGGAACCACCCCAGAGTCCAGTGAATTTTGGTAAATTACCACTAGTGCATTTGCTATTTCTCCCGCCATCTCTTTTAGCACCCTGGGATGCATTCCATCAGGACCAGGAGACTTGTCTACCTTTAGCCCCATTAGCTTGCCCAACACTACCTCTTTTGTGATAATGATAGTTTCTAGGTCCTCACCTGCCATAGTCTTCCTGTCATCAATTTTTGGCATGTTATTTGTGTCTTCCACTGTGAAGACCGACACAAAATACCTGTTCAATGCCTCAGCCATTTTCTAATTTCCAGTTATTACATCCCCTTCTCATCCTCTAAAGGACCAATGCTTACTTCAGCCACTCTTTTTTGTTTAATATATTTGTTGAATCTTTTGCTATCTGTTTTTATATTCTGAACTAGTTTACTCTCATAATCCATCTTACTTTTCTTTATAGTTTTTTTTGTGGCTTCCTGCTGACTTTTAAAGATTTCCCAATCCTCTAGGTTCCCACTAATCTTTGCCACTTTGTATGCATTTTCTTTCAATTTGATACCCTCCTTTATTTCCTTAGATATCCATGGCTGATTATCTCCTTTTCTACAGTCCTTCCTTATCATTGGTTTATACTTTTGCTGAGCACTGTGAAAGATCGCTTTGAAAGTCCTCCACTGTTCCTCAATTGTCTCACCATAAAGTTTTTGCTCCCAGTCTACCTTAGCCAACTCCTCCCTCATCCCTTTGTAGTCTCCTTTGTTTAAGCACAAGACACTGGTCTTGGATTTTACCTTCTCACGCTCCATCTGTATTTTAAATTCAACCATTCTGTGATCGCTTCTTCCAAGAGGATCCCTAACAAGATCATTAATTATTCCCATCTCATTACACAGGTCCAGATCTAGGATAGCTTGCTCCCTTGTCAGTTCCATTGTATACTGTTCAAGGAAGCTATCGCGGATACATTCTATGAACTCCTCCTCAAGGCTGCCTTGACCGACCTGGTTTGACCAATTGATATGTAGATTAAAGTCCCCCATGATAATTGCTGTACCAGTAATGGTACAGCAATGGTACAGCAATACCATTGCTGTACTATTAATGGAATTTTAACACAAATTATGTGACGAGGAAGCTGGAATCCTAAAAAAAAGTGGATTTTATTGTGGCACAGATCATCCCAGTCCAGGGCTAGAGAAGAGAAAGTGATCAAGGATAATAATGAGCCAATGGGGAGGGACCCACGATCGGTTTGAATGGTGGAGGGGGTGGGGGAGAAGAGGGTCAGTAATGTTGTGGGGGGTGGGGCAATGTCTGTGGGGGCCAGGGGGAGGCATTATCCAGTCCAGGATCGATGTCGCAGGGGAGCCGCAGTCTGTCTTTTTTTGTTCTGCGCATGCGCAGTTGGAGGCGCCGATCGGAGCTGCAGGATTCCGGGCGTGTTAAGCCCCGCCCACAGGCTTGATCAGCACGATTCGGAATCACTGATATTTCTGCAGGCAGAGTGGGTATGGGGGCACCTGAGAACGGCTCTAAAAGTCAGATCTGAAACACTCCCAGTTTCAAGTCTGCCCAGCACTTAGAATCAAAATGGTAAAATAGGGCACAACATTTTGGATTTAAATGACCCTTTTACAGAACTCAACTCCATGCTGTTTCAAAGTCTTTTTCACCTCATCAGATGTGAATGTTGAAACTTTGTGATACTTCTAACTTAGGTTTTAACAGCACAGATATCCTTTGTGCGCAAATTGTACCGAAACTTCTGACTGCAAAATTCAACTTTGTAACAGCCGTTTTTTGATGCTGTGGGGGACATTTGCTTCCAAAATGTGTTTTGCATGCTGAAACCAAAAGAGAAAATGCTGGAAAATCTCAGCAGGTCTGGCAGTATCTGTAAGGAGAGAAAAGAGCTGATGTTCCGAGTCCAGATGACTTTTGTCAAAGCTGGATTTGCATGCTGCCTGTATTAGAAGCGTTGAGCATAAGTTAATCACGCATCATAATCCCCGATGCTCTATTTTTTTGGATGTGAGCGTGGAGGTGGTTAATGAAATTCATGGCGCTGTGAATAATGGAAACACTAAGATTCTTTTAACTTGCTGATAAGGTAAAACTGATTATGATGCTGCATGAGCCTAATATTTTCCAGTGTAAAATCACTAAACAGTTTGGTGAATCTACTTCATCCTGTTTATCTTATCAGTAGCTGGAAGAGCCTGAGACTCGGTCATCAGGTTGAGAGGAACCTTCTGTCATTCTCGCTGCAAGCATCTCCAGGGCGATCCTGGGACCCTACACATTTTGAGGTCTCTGCCCAATGAGAGGAGATTTGACACAATCCAAAGCTGTCCCTATGCCCAGGAACTGAGTGTGTCCCAGGCACAATGGAGACAAAAATTTACAGCAGGTTTCAGGGAAATAGCAACTCAAATTTTTCAAATGTATTACTGAGGAGTATATTATATTGCAACTCACCTGGAGCAGTAGCGAAGAGCAGGCAGCATAAATATATAATAGTCCTCATTTTGGACATCGTGCATTTCCTTTCCAAACCCCAGTCAGAACTGGACTTGGAAGAGGCAAAAAAATGAGTTAAAATAGTTGAAGTTGGAAAGTCAGCTGTTTTTCACCGGTATCTTCAGGAAAAGTTAAACACCACTCAAAAGGCTGGCTAGTCATCCACTGCAGTACAGTCGAAGGAGTGTTAGAGGCAGTTAAACTGAACAGTGAGAATACCTTCCAACTGTGACCTTTGAAACTCCAGACAAATAAATGATCAGAATAAGCCTATATATTCACAGAGATTTTAGTGTCCAATAAACACTGTGGAAATTTTCTGTTTTTTTGGGGCAGACTCTGGTTCCTTTACTGCTGTTCGGTGTGTTAAGGAAGGAGTTAGACTGAGAATGACTTTCAGTGCACATTGTCTTTCTCACAATATCTCAGATCAATGAGTGTTTCAATGTTAATTTATGATCAGTGTTTCTCTAACTCTGTTATATCATACACTCCAACTCCTCCCACTCTCACACAGGAATGCCGAAGTGTTTTACATTCACAAACCACTCGTTACATTCAAGGGATAATTTTAGGAATTTGCCCTTGACCAAAGTTTGAGTTTCGACCATCTGAAACATACAATGAGGAGTTTCAATTCCAAAGGGATGGACCCAAATTCCTAATACATGAATCTCAGCAGTCAAATTCTGTCCCTAATTTTGCCCCAAATAAAGTTCTAATCCTAAATTGGTAAACCTCATGCTTGTGAACCAGAACTCTGTGGGTTCAAGCTCCAGTCCAGGGATTGAGGACACCATCTAGTCTGACAGTCATACTGCAATACTGATAATAATCAGTCTCCTTGATTGCAAACCCATCCACCAACTTAAACATCTATTACCACTGCCACTAGCACAATGTGGCTGCAGTGCATACTATCTGAAGGATACTATCTGAAGGGACGGTAGCACAGTGGTTAGCACTGCTGCTTCACAGCTCCAGGGACCTGGGTTCGATTCTCGGCTTGGGTCACTGTCTGTGTGGAGTTTGCACATTCTCCCTGTGTCTGCGTGGGTTTCCTCCCGGTGCTCTGGTTTCTTCCCACAGTCCAAAGATGTGCGGGTTAGGTTAGGTTAGGTTGATTGGCCAGGCTAAAATTGCCCCTTAGGGTCCTGAGATGTGTAAGTTAGAGGGTTAGTGGGTAAATATGTAGGGATATGGGGGTAGGGCCTGGGTGGGATTGTGTTTGGTGCAGGCTCGATGGGCCAAATGGCCTCTTTCTGCACTATAGGGTTTCTATGATTCTATGGTACGCACCTAGCTCGCCAAGGCTTCATTGGCAGCACTTCCCAATCCTGTGAGCTGCACAACCTAAAAGGAGAAGGACCTCAGATATATGGAAATTCCATAAACTCCAAGACAAACATCATCCCGACTTGGATACAGTTTACTATTCTATCATTCCGGGTGGGGTCAAAACCCAAGCTCTCATGGAAAAATTCTCTCTTGTGATACTACAGCGGTTCAAGAAGAAGGGAGACCACCATTTCTGAAAGGTAAGTAAGGATGGTCAATAAATAATGGCTTTTCCAACATCAGAAGAAAGAATAGCAAATGGATATTCCTGTAAGAAAGACAGATGCAATGGAGTTTCCTGGGTTTCATGAGCTGAATAGGTAGGGTGATTATGCTGTATCTTTGGATACCCCAGGTGATATTATTCTTACTCCTTTGGTACTGAGCGATTAAAACAAAAAATCCCACATTAATTTTGTGTTCTGTTGATTTAATTGCGCTCAGTCTGGAAGAGGGGTACCTTATTATCACTGATGCTATGGTGGGAAGGCCATCCAAGGATCTTGTACTTGGGTTAATGTCCAGGGGTCATTTTGTCTGCAAAGTGTATGCTTGTGGAAGTGGGATGAAGATAATACTGGAATTTATATTTTTTATTGTTTTTAGGAAGCAGATGACACCAGTAAGGACATACTTATTGCTCATCTTTAAATGTCACAAAGGCATCAAGAGTCAACACATAATACAAGAGTTACAAGTAGGCCAGGCTGGTACAGAGGCAGATTCCATTCTACATAGAACATAGAACAGTACAGCACAGAACAGGCCCTTCGGCCCACGATGTTGTGCCGAGCTTTATCTGAAACCAAGATCAAGCTATCCCACTCCCTATCATCCTGGTGTGCTCCATGTGCCTATCCAATAACCGCTTAAATGTTCCTAATAATAACTCCAGGATTCAGCTGCAGAGGAACAGTGATTTATTGCACAAAATAAAGTAAAGCAAAACAGTGAACACAAAGTGGTCCCAACCGGGACAATACAATAATGAACCCACTCGGGCCTGCTTTATACATTCCTCGGTATACGAGCTCCACCTGGCGTGTTAATTGTCAATACCCAGAGACCTCGTATTCAATGAGTTCGACAGGAAGTTCAATCAATGATTCCCCATGCAAGTCCAGGGGAGTTATCACACGTTCATGAAGAACATTAGTGAACCAATTGGATTTTTTATGGTCATTTGGCAGCATTCAGAGCCATTTTCTGGTACTGTCCCACAAATTACCTGATGTTATTCAACTTCTCAATTGGCCATGGTGTGATTTGAGCTCATAACCCCTTAATACTATTCTGGAGCCACCCGACTAACAGACCCATTCAACTAATGATTGATTCCCTCTGAAGTCTCATAGCCAGCTCACAAACACCAGCTAGCTCACAATTTCCAAATTGAATGAGATAGCAGGGACAGCTGCTTCCTGTAGGACTGATGGAGTCAGAATATTCTGGAAAAGATGGCAGCAAACAGAAAAGGTCAATCTATTGGCGAATAATGATACTGGATTAGATGTTAGCCATGACCCAGTGATAGCTCTCTGAGTTAGAAAGCTATGAGTTCAAGCCCAACTCCATGAGACTTGAACACATCCCATCCCTCCCACCACGGGAATCATTGTGGGTGGGACAGGACCATGCAAATGTCCATTGACCTAGGGCGGGATTTTCTGGTCCTGGGGTGAGTGCGGCCGGAAAACTTCACCCAAAATCTAGGCTGACACCCCAGTGTAGCAGCGAGGGAGTGATGTCTTTCAGGTGTGATTTTAAACATGAGAAAGGTCTGTGTCCGCTCTCCGGTCACCATAATAAACCCATAATACAATTCAATGAAGAGCAAAGGAGGTCGCCCTTGTTTCGTCCCTATTGTGAATGAAACACTAACTGGTCAGCATCCTATTGCTCTTTGAGGAGTTTTGCTGTATGCAAACTTGTTGCTGTTTCCTGGCATTGCAACAGTTCAAAAGTATTTCATTAACTGTAAAGGCAGACTGGGCACACAGACAGTGACTCGAGGCCGGAATTGAACCCGGGTCCCTGGCACTGTGAGGCAGCAGTGATAACCACTGTGCCACCCTAACATGTGGATCTGGGATTCAACTTATGGGGATTTTTGTAAAATGGGAATTATATTGTATAAAATAGATGTTATTGGAATAAAACATTTGATTCGTTTTGGATTCCTGTAGAGAGGGTGATTTCCTGTGAAATAAAATTCTCAGTTTCGTAACAGGAAATGAGTGAATGTTATTCGTTATCTAATCTTGATAAGGAATGAAACCAATAGCTACCTTTGAGATCTTGCATTCTTTGTACAATTGTTTTATACTTTATTGCCATGTGTTTTATCCAAGCAATGTATGTAGCTTATTACAGGATCATATAATGATCCCAGAATAAAAGCAATATCACAACATAAGAACATAAGAAATAGGAGCAGGAGTAGGCCATCTGGCCCTTCGAGCCTGCCCCGCCATTCAACAAGATCATGGCTGATCTGATGGGCTTTAATCTATATCTCCCCAGAATGATGTCTAATTGTCTCCTTTGCTAATTCATAATTTTAATTTCTGGGGCCTTCCAATTGCTAAGTAAGAATGAAGTAAATTCCTGTTTTCCGCAATTACCACAATCACAGGGAATATCTTCGATCCATGATTTGGATTTGTTTATATAATTGTGAGCCACAAATGCTTGATTCAAAATGGCTCAGCAACAGAGAACATGGCGTTGAATTTCCACTGGGGTGAAGGTTGGTAGGTGGCTCCCAAACAACCACCATAACTCTGGGAGAAATCTGATGTGTCCTGGAGAAATGGCTTAAGCATTGTATAATCCATTTCCCTGGAGTTTCTGTAGATCTTCATATACATTTGGAGTTTTGAGTGAAAATTCCTCCATGGCCCCGTCTCTCCCCATGTCAATCCAGCTAATCCTTTGAGAACTCTGCCTTCCTCCAATTCTGGCCTCTTGTCAATTCTTTATTTCTTTCACCTCTCCATTGGAAGCCTTCAGCTGCCTGGACCCTAAGCTCTGGAATTCCTAAATTGAACCTTGTGGCTAGCACTGCTGCCTCACAGCGCCAGGAACCTGGGTTCAATTCCGACCTTAGGTGACGTTTTGTGTGGGTTTTCTCCCGCAGTCCAAAAATATGCAGGTTAGGATTGGCCATGCTAAATTGATGCTTGGTGTCAGGGGGATTAGCAGGGTAGAAACGTGGGGTTATGGGGATAGGGCCTGGGTGGGATTGTTGTTGGTGCAGACTCGATGGGCCGAATGGTCTCCTTCTCTACTGTAGGGATTCTATGATTCTTTAAACCTCTTTCTCTCGCTACTGTTTGTAAATACTCCTTGAAACCTGCATTTGGTCAGTGTTGTTGTGGGAAAAATGCCACTTGTGAGTCGGACTTGAAGGTTTCAACAATACAGTTTTATTAAACGAAGCTTCATGGAGAAAAGGCACTAACAAGCAGCAAAACCTTCTCTCAATGAGACAGTAGGAGCGGTCCATCTTTATACCCTTTACACAATAGATGGACCGGACATCTCGCCATTATCACATCGTTGTAGTCAAGTAGGTGATCGATCGTTAACACATCGTTATAGACAAATACAGACAGATACAGACATAAGCATGTTAACATCGCATTGTTCTATGAATGGATATATTTTCTACGTCAGTGACTATCAATGACTTTAGTTTCGGTCTATTCATACAGTAGTTTACAGTAATTGGTTTTCCTGCATTTTGTATTCCCGATCCCACCTGTAGCTAATCTCTTTACCAGACCTTTTTGTCCCTATTTCCACTGGCTTCCTGCAGTATCTAATGCCTGCATATTTTAATTTACAAGTAGTTGTCTGAGTGTCTTTAATCCTAATTGTCTGGGCTAAGAGTCAGTGTCTGTTTAATGTCTCTTTCCCAGGTGACTGTTCGTGTGCCAGGCCACCATCTTATGTGTATCCATCTGGATATTTTTCCTCCTTCAGTCCCCGCTTTTGGTCGGATTATGAGTTTCACTAATCCTTAGACCAATAATAGAATTTTTATATGTATAATTCTTTGTTCTTCTTTCCTTCTTCGTTTCTTCTGATGTCTTTGGGGATCTTCATCGGGGTTTCTTCTTCGATGTATACACTGGCTCCTGGCACAATTCTAGTCACCATCACCTTGCAACAGACTTTTAGGCATCCAACAATGAGACAACCGACAATTACAATTGAAATGAGCATGACCAATCTATGTAATAAGTAAGATTCCCAGGACCGCCCCCCCCCCCCCCCACCCCCCCACTAGCCATTCCAGCCAGTTACTTCCTTTCTTGGGTCCCTGTCTGAAGCTATCAAGTTGTTCTCTGATGCCATTGATGACCTGTGTAATGTTATCGGACTCGTCTGTGACATGGGTTATGCATTTATTGCCTATAATTGTACACACTCTCCCTTGTTGTGCTAACTGATAGTCCACTGTCTATCGTGTCTGTTGTGCAGATAATCTCAGTTCAGCCATTTCTTGGTTAACAGCCTCCAGTGCTTTTGAAGTGCTGTTTCCCAGGACTGTTAGTCCACAAACAATATGATTCCTATTCTTTGCACTAATCACTCCTGCTGCCCCCCCCAGAGATAAGGCTCCAAGGAACCCATATCCCAGTGAGGACCCCATTGTGCCCAGGGCTTCCCAGTCGGCGCAGAATTCTTTGCTGATAGCCCGAGTTACTATTCTCCTCCGAATATGCCCCTTCTGATGGTGTCCCATTTTAATTTTTATGGGTCTACCAGGGTTGTGTTGCGCGCACGTCACGCATCGGTGACAGTGTCGGGCTATATCTCTTCCCATTCCTTTCCACCACCATTCCTTTCCTATACTAGTTATCATGGCCTCTCTACCCACATGTGAGAGTCCATGGTGTAGTTCCAATAGGGTGTTTTGTATGCACTCTGGTGCTATTACCTTATCTTCCCATCTCCAAATGTTATCAGTCCCTTTGACTGCTCCCTGTGCTTTCCATTTCTCCTTTTCCTCCCTTGGGGTATCCTCATGTAAGTCCCGAATATCTATTTCGTCTCCTGTCTGTTCTGTTGCTGCTATTGGCAGCTCACCAATTGTTTCCTGTCCTAAGGCTAACTGTGCTGCCCTGTCTGAGGCTTGGTTCCCTTTGAAATTTAACCAGTCTGGGTTATCTCTTCCTGGCTCTTTCTGGTGCGCTTTAATTTTGATTACTGCAGTTTCTCTAGGTTTCTCGCTAGCTCTCAATAATGCCTCAATTCTTTGCTGGTGCTTAATAGGGATCCCTCCTGTGGTTATGAACCCTCTTCTTCCCCATGCTGCCATGTAGTCATGTATGATTCTGAATGCATAGCGACTGTCTGTATAGATGTTTACCGCTTTACCTTTAGATAACTCTAGTGCCTGTGTGAGTGCCACCAGTTCTGCCACTTGCGCGGATAGACCTCCGTCAATCCTTCCTGACCCTAATTTGTCATTCACTGCTGCCTACCCTGTTCGGGGTGATCCTTCCACATATTTGCGTGACCCATCCACAAAAAGGGTCTCCTCAGCTGTTATTAGGGTATATCCTTTATCTTACCCTCTTCCTCGTCTCTGTCTACATCTTCACAATTGTGTGGCTCTCCTGTGTCTAAAATCCCTTCTGCTGGGTTATTCCCTGTATCCCTTATTATTATCACGGACTTGCTTGGAGGTAGGAGAACAGCTTCCCACTTAGCCCTTCTCATGTTTGAGACTGACCTTAGCTTTCCCGTGTTCAACATTTCCACCAAGGTGTGTTTGGTGTGAAGGATTATATTCCCTGCCATGATTACTGGCTCGCTAACCTTTACAGCCCAGGCGGCGCAATCCAAGGCGGCTATGCACCTTGGCAGTCCGGTGACTACCGGCCCTTCTGCTGTGGAATAATATCCTATGGGTCTCTTTCTGTCGCCATGGTCTTGTGTTACCACGGCGGAATAGAACCCTCCCTCATTACCTCAGTGAATGTGGAAGTCATAGAACATAGAACAGTACAGCACAGAACAGGCCCTTCAGCCCACGATGTTGTGCTGAGCTTTATCTGAAACCAAGATCAAGCTATCCCACTCCCTATCATCCTGGTGTGCTCCATGTGCCTATGCAATAACCACTTAAATGTTCCTAAAGTGTCTGACTCCACTATCACTGCAGGCAGTCCATTCCACACCCCAACCACTCTCTGCGTAAAGAACCTACCTCTGATATCCTTCCTATATCTCCCACCATGAACCCTATAGTTATGCCCCCTTGTAATAGCTCCATCCACCCGAGGAAATAGTCTTTGAACGTTCACTCTATCTATCCCCTTCATCATTTTATAAACCTCTATTAAGTCTCCCTTATCAGAAGTCCTTATTAGAAGTCCTTATTAGAATCGGGTAATCCTAGTCCAGGGGTTGATATCAGTTCTGTTTTTAGTTTAGTGGAAGCCTCTTCCTGCTCGGGTCCCCATTCTACGGGATCTAAAGCTGGTTTTCCCCCTTTGACTAGTCTTTGTATGGGTTCTGCTAATTTTGCAAACCCTGGGATGGAACTCCGGCTATCGTTGAATAGTCCTAGCATCTTTCTGACCCCTCTTACGGTGACGGGTCGCGGCATTTGTTGTATCGCCTTCTTTCGGTCCGTTGGCATTTCTTTAAGTCCTTGGGATATAAGGTGTCCTCGGTATAGGACCTGTGTTTTCCCGATTTGTGCCTTTTTGGGGCTCACCTTTAACCCTGCGGCTTTTAATTCATTCAGTATTAAATATAAGGCTTCTTGATGTCCTGACTTGGACTCTGAAGCTATCAGGATATCGTCTACATATTGTAGGACCGTACTACCCTCTGGCAGTTCTACTCTGTTCAGGATGTCACTCATTGCTCGATGGAATATAGCGGGGCTGTTGTGGAATCCCTGTGGTAAACGAGTCCAAGTGTACTGCCTGTCTCCCACTGTAAAGGAGAATTTGTCTTGGGATTCAGGATCCAATGGTAAGGACCAGAATCCGTTGGCTATGTCCAATACTGTGAATATTTTATGCTCTTGTGACAGTCCATTCAGGATTGTCGAAGGGCTTGCAAATGGGGTGCAATTTGGACGTGACTTTATTGAGCCCGGTGTAATCTATCGTGAGCCTATAGCTTCCATCAGGCTTGCTGACTGGCCATGTTGGGGAGTTAGTGGTGCTTGTGGTTTCTCTCAGAATCCCCCTCTCCACTAACCCTTTAACCATCTCCACTACAGCTTTCTCTGCCTCTGGTTTGATTGGGTATTGTCGGCGTGGCTTATGCTCCGGTCTCGGTACCTTTATTGGGTCCGTTTTAGTATCCAACTTTGTTTTAGCCCATACTCCGGGGACGGAGGCACAGATGGCTCCGAACCCTCCTGTTTCTAATTCCCAATTTCTGGTAATGACTGTGGCCACCCTAATAGTTTCGAGGTGACTTGTAAGTTTTCCTATTCTCGTTTTCCGACCGTCCTGTCTTGGCCAGATTAATTCTCCCTTTCCACAGTCTATCAGAATCTCATATTCTTTCATCAGATCATTTCCCATTATTGTACCCTCGTTATTTTTGCACACATAAAACCTCATTGGTATATACAGATTATTTATCTCTACTAACGTGGTCTCGCTCAGGTAGGCGGGTGTTTTGTTCCCTCCTATCCCCGTCAGGTAAATCATTTTATTTGTAGTGGGTAAGGGTAGGTCAGTGACAGATATGGACGCTCCTGTGTCCACTAGCATCTCACATTGTCTGCCCCCTACTAGTGCTGACACGTAAATCCTTCCCTCCTTCTTACCCTTGTGAATGGGGGTTGCAGACCGTCAATCTTGCTGACCTTGGAGGTCCTGTGGTTCCTCCGGTTCTGCTGTGGTCATGGATCGGGTCGGGGGTTTCCCATGCTTATTCCAACACACTGCTTCTGTGTGTCCATATTTATTACAGTGGCTGCAATGTTTCCCACTGTTCCCAAATCTGTTCCCTTTCCGTGGAGTCCCGCAAAGTGTTCTTGCCGGCCACGATTGTGGCAAGTCAGTTTAGACTTTGTTCCATTCCCATTACTGTAGGTTGCTACTCTTTCCAGCCTTGTTCTTGTCTGGAACTTCTCTTCTCCCAGTACTCCGCTAGCCCACTCTACCAATTCATTGTAATCTTGGGACATAATCACTTCCATTTTTAGGATGGCCTGGTGAGCGCTGGAGAGTCCATCCTTAAAAGCCTGGATGAACGTTTGATCCCCTCGACCTGGGTTCCCTTGTCCTGAGCACTCTTGATATACCTGGAACAACCGTTCCCCGTATTCAGAAGCTCCTTCCCCTTTTAACTGTTTTGTTGTGGTAATTCTGCTCCAGTTAGTGGGAGCATTCCCTAATACCCTCTGAATCTCTGTTTTAAACTGGGTGAAGGGTGCCTGTTGGGCATCTATCTCCGATGTTAGGGCGACTGCATGTGTCCACCATCCCCCATTATAACCCTGTGCTGGAGGAGCGGCGGGTCCACCTGCTAACTGCCTCCACTTATCCACTGGACAGGCTGCCCTGACCAGCTGGTGTATGTCTTTCAGGTGTAATTGGTGTCCTACCCAGATTGTGTCTAATTCTTCCCAGAATTTAGTGTTTGCGCTTCTGGGTTGTAATTTACCCAGGGAAGCCATTATCTGTTGTCTCTCACCTGGGGTGAAGGGTTGATAAGTTGCCTTTGGTCGCGCATTTGTTCCCCCTCGGGTTACTGGTGCTAAGTTGTGTTCTAGCGCTTCCCACTCCTCTGGGGGAGTGGTTGGTTCCTGCTGTGTGGATTCGTAAGGAGGTAGAGGAACAGTTTCCCCTCTCCATTGCTTTTCTTCTAAAACCTGGTTTTGCTTTTCTAGTTTCCTCACTCGGGATTCTAATTATCTAATCCTTTCTTTATATTCTCTCCACTTCTTAGTGGAGGCAACTACTTGCTCAATTAGACCAGCTAACTGATGTGTTAACATTACTCCGATCTTCTTTGTCTTGTTTCTCTTTTCTTTATCTATCCACTCTCTCTGCTACTCTAAGGTGTGGGAAGTATCCCAGCCATCCTTTTGCATTCTCTTTATTCACTCTTTCCTGTCTGTCATGTAAATTTCAATGAGGGATCCTGCAGGTCTCCTTTTAACTTCATTATCTGCCATTTTGCAGACTTCACTAACCCCGGCCACGATTATTTGCTAGTAAAGTGTGCTCTCTACCGTAGGGACTTCACTACCCCCGGCCACTATTACTACTCTAGTACCGTGTTTCACTACCATTACAGGGTTTCAAGTTATACTCACGGCTTCCACTATTACCACCTCGGCAATGTGCTTCTCCACCGGAGTCCGGTTTAGGTCAGAGTTGATCAAGCTCCTTTTCCACCCCACTTTTCACAACATTGACAGTACAGTTCCCAACTTTTCAAACTTTCATGCAATCAGATGGCAACTCTGCGTTTGTTCGCCACAGTAAGAAGTCTCACAACACCAGGTTAAAGTCCAACAGGTTTATTTGGTAGCAAATACCATAAGCTTTCGGAGCACAGCTCCTTCGTCAGATGGAGTGGATATCTGTTCTCCAACAGTGCACAGACACAGAAATCAAGTTACAGAATACTAATTAGAATGCAAATCTCTACAGCCAGCCAGGTCTTAAAGGTACAGACAATGTGGGTGGAGGGAGCATTCAACACAGGTTAAAGAGATGTGTATTGTCTCCAGACAGAACAGCTAGTGAGATTCTACAAGCCCAGGAGGCAAGCTGTGGGGGTTACTGATAATGTGACATAAATCCAACATCCCAGTTTAGGCCGTCCTCATGTGTGCGGAACTTGGCTATCAGTTTCTGCTCAGCGACTCTGCGCTGTCGTGTGTCGTGAAGGCCGCCTTGGAGAACTCTTACCTGAATATCCAAGGCTGAATGCCCGTGACTGTTGTTCGCCACTACAGAGTTTGATGTTAAACCGACTTCTGCCACTTGTGCTTCACAATCATAAGTGCCCTTGGTGTCTCTTGCCACACTTCAATCTCCTGACCTTCGCGTGGGAGATTCCTCCTCTTAACAACCGGTCTGAGGCAGGGTTTTGAGACAGGCACTACCATGTCCTCTTTGTCGGTCAGCACAAGCAACAGTTACTTATCACTATCAGCAGTTAGTACTTATCACTATATCATATACAACAATACTTATTACTACAAATACCCCTTAGGTTTAACCCCTTAAGTTTAACCCGTTGCAAACTGTATTCTTGACCTTGTCTGACTCTCACAGATTCAGTGATCTCTCCCCCGGCTCCGATCGTGGCCAATCGATCTCACCAGTAATAGGATCCTAGCCGATTACGCCAATTTGTTGTGGGAAAAATGCCACTTGAGAGTCAGACTTGAAGGTTTCAACAATACAGTTTTATTAAACGAAGCTTTGTGGAGAAAAGGCACTAACAAGCAGCAAAACCTTCTCTCAATGAGACAATAGGAGCGGTCCATCTTTATACCCTTTACACAATAGATGGACTGGACATCTAGCCATTATCACATCGTTGTAATCAAGTAGGTGATCGATCGTTAACACATCATTATAGACAAATACAGACAGATACAGACATAAGCATGTTAACATCGCATTGTTCTATGAATGGATATATTTCCTACGTCAGTGACTATCAATGACTTTAGTTTCGGTCTATTCATACAGTAGTTTACAGTAATTGGTTTTCCTGCATTTTGTATTCCCGATCCCACCTGTAGCTAATCTCTTTACCAGACCCTTTTGTCCCTATTTCCACTGGCTTCCTGCAGTATCTAATGCCTGCATATTTTAATTTACAAGTAGTTGTCTGAGTGTCTTTAATCCTAAGTAATTGTCTGGGCTAAGTGTCAGTGTCCGTTTAATGTCTCTTTCCCAGGTGACTGTTTGTGTGCCAGGCCACCATCTTATGTGTATCCAAATGTATATTTTTCCTCCTTCAGTGTTCTACAAACATACAAATTAGGAGCAGGAATAGGCCATTCAGCCCCTTGAGCCTGCTCCACCATCCAACAGGAACATGGCTGATCTGCCTGAGGCCTCAACTCCACATTCCACCTACCTGAGCTTTTGATTTGCTTGTTATTCAAAACTCTATCTATCTCTGCCTTAAAAATATTCATTGACACTGCCTCCACTGCTCCCTGGGGAGGAGAGGTCCAAAAATTTATGAGACTCTGAGGAAACAATTTTTTCATCTGTCTTAAATCGGAGACCCTTCATTTTTAAACTGTGTCTCTGAGTTCTAGTCTGCAGTCCTAATATCTCCTTATGTAGCTCTGAGAATACTCTGCTCCTGTGAAGTATCTTGGGATGTTGCACTATGTTAAAGATGCTACAAAAATGCAAGTTGTTATCACCGTGGATACCAGCTAGCTTATAAGAAAGAATTTTGGTGGATAGAACATGGAGGAACATTGTGCTTTTGTGCATGTTGGTGATGGAGATCCTGGAGCGGGGAGGTGATGTTGAATGGTGTTACCATCACTTAATCCCCCACTGTCAACATCCTTCGGGTTACCATTGACCAGAAACTCAACTGGACTCACAACATAAACACAGAGGCTACAAGAGCCACTTAGGCTCTTGCCCCCTCGGCTGAGCTTTAGTAAGGCCCCCTGACCTTGCCCCCTGCCCCACCCTTCGTTGAATAGAATAAAGTGACATTAAGTGACGTTAGATAACTTATATCGTTGTACTATGTATAATGTACTACATGTATAATATCATAAAGTCTGTTTTGACGTTTTCACAGCGGTAAATGCGCTCAACAACAGTTTGGATGATGGATTATGCAGTGATGATAGTGGGAGTGATTTTGATGCCGAGGATTTTGATGTTGATATTGGTGAATTATCAGATGATGATTGTGAATTTGATGATACATTGATAACGCTGGAGGCAGTGGTGACAGTCATTGTGCTGTGGTATGGGACTAATACTATGTAAGGGTGAATGTTGAAAAAAGTACTATATGTAATTAAGTATGCACTAAAATAAGTATGTATACATGTTATAGCATGACAATAAACTCTTTGTTGCATTTATTTTGTATTTATTTGCATGTAGTACAAGTCCGGGGGTGAAGCTCCTCTATTTATAGCTATTTGTTATATTAATTCACCCACGGGGTATAGTTATGAAAATTTATTCACCCTTAAAAGGGTTAAACCAATTTTTTTTTTCTCTCGGGCCCCCCTCCGTTTCGGGCCCCTAGGCTTAAGCCTACTCAGCCTAATGATTAATCCGCCACTGACCAAAGGAAGTGGGTGAAATCCTTGATGAGTACTTTGCAGCGGTATTCACAAAGGAGAGGGGCACGTTGATTGGTGGTGTCTCGGAGAGGTGTGTAAACCTTTTAGAACAAGTCATCGTTACGAGGGAGGAAGTGTTAGGTGAATTAAAAAGGATTAAGGTAGACAAATCCTCAGGGCCAGATGGCATCAACCCAAACTACTGAGGGAGACAAGAGATGGAATTACTGGGCCTTGAACAGAAATCTTTATTTCCTCACTGGCCACTGGTGAGGTTGCAGAGGATTGGAGGATAGCCAATGTTGTCCCGTTATTTAAGAAGGGTAGCAAGGACAACCCGGGTAATTATAGGCCAGTGAGCTTGACGTCAGTGATGGTGAAATTGTTGGAGAAGACTCTTAGAGATAGGGTCTATACACATTTGGAACTGAATGGTCTTGTTAGCGACAGACAGCATGGTTTTGCATGAGGGAGGTCACGTTCCACTAATTTGATTGAGCTTTTTTGAGGAGGTGACAAAAATGATTGACAAGGGAACAGCTGTGGAAGTTGTCTACATGGACTTTAGTAAAGCATTTGACAAGGTCCCTCATGGCAGGCTGATGCAAAAGATTAAATCACACGGGACCGAGGGTGAACGAGCTAATTGGATTCAGAACTGGCTTGGCCATAGAAAACAGAGGGTAGCGGTGGAAAGGTGTTTTTCTGAATGGAGGTCTGTAACAAGTAGTGTTCTGCAGGGATCATTGCTGGGACCTCTGCTGTTTGTAATATAAATGACTTGGAAGAAAACGTAACTGGTCTGATTAGCAAATTTGCGGATGATACTAAGATTGCAGGAGTTGCGGATAGTGATGAAGATTGTCAGAGAATACAGCAGGATATAGATAGGCTGGAAAATTGGGCAGAGAAATGGCAGATGGAATTTAATCCAGATAAATGCGAAGTGATGCATTTTGGCAGATCCAATTCAACTGGGAGCCATAAAATAAATGGCGGAATTATCAGGAGCACAGACACACAGAGAGATCTGGGCATACAGGTCCACAGATCCTTAGAAGTGGCAGCACAAGTGGAAAAGATGGTGAAGAAAGCATATGGCATGCTTGCCTTCATTGGATGGGGCATCAAGTATAAAAGTTGGCAAATTATGTCACAGTTATATAAAATGTTGGTTAGGCTACATTTGGAATACTTTGTCCAATTCTGGTCACCACACTACCAGAAGGAAGTGGAGGCTTTGGAGAGAGTACAGAAAAGATTTACCAGGAATTTACCTGCTATGGAGGAGAGATTGCTGTGAGGAGAGATTAAATAAATTGGGATTGTTCTCCCTGGAAACACGGAGGCTGAGGGGTGACCTAATAGAAGTTTATAAAATTATGAGGTGTATAGATATGATGAACAGTTGGAAGCTTTTTCCCAGGGCAGAAATGACAATTACAAGAGGGCACAAGTTCAGTGGAGATGTGCGGGGGACGTTTTTTACACAGAGGGTGGTGGGGGCCTGGAATGCACTGCCAAGTGAGGTGGGTGAGGCAGATACATTGGCAACATTTAAGACTTATCTGGATAGACACATGAACAGACGGGGAATAGAGGGATACAAGTGATTGGTCTAAATAGGACAATGTGATCGGGGCAGGCTTAGAGGCCCGAAGGGCCAGTTCCTGTGCTGTACTGTTCTTTGTTCTTTGTATTACCATCGCTTTGTATGTGATCCATAATATTTGTTGTTTGATCTCCCGCAGTCTTTAGCCTATCCCTGAGCTTCTATTTTTCTCACCTGCTCCTTCCCCCTTTTTAAATATCAAGAAGAACATCATTTTCTGCCTTCCTTCAGTTCTGAATAACAGTCATATTGGATTCAAAATGTTAACTCTGTTTCTCTCTCGATCACTGCTGCCAAATCTACTGGGTTTTTCCAGCATTTTCAGTTTTTAGTCCCGATCTCCAACATCCGCAATATTTTGCTTTTAAGTGAAAATGTGAAATGTGCCTGCCGTTATCATGGAAGCCTGTAAGTAAATTTTGCTGATAATGCAATCCATGTAACTTTATTTCAGATAAAGTCCCTTTTGCTTATGTTGCTCATAGGCTTAGTAATGGTAATGAATTTGGTGTTTTTCCAAGTCATTTTCATATTATGAGTCATAAAGATGCATGGATTCTGCCTCAGTGATTTCCTTATGGGAGATAAACCAGTGGAACACTGACTTCTTGTTACGTTCAAGGACCTATGATGAGATCCATATAAAATAGACATAAGAAGTAGGATTGGGCCCTGTGGCCCGGTGAGCTTGCTCTGTCATGTGGTAAGATTTTGATTGATAGAAACATAGAAACATAGAAAAACTACAGCACAAACAGGCCCTTCGGCCCACAAGTTGTGCCGAACACATCCCTACCTTCTAGACCTAATCTTCAACTTCAACTCCATTATCCTGCCCAATCCCCCACATCCCTATTTCCACGAGAGCTAAAAAAAAATCGATCTTAGCCTTGAATATATTCAATAGCTGAGCCAATGTAAAGGATTCTTGACCCTCTGAGTGAAGAAACTTCACCTCATCTCAATAATAAATGGCTGTCCCATTATCCTGAAACTATACCTCTTTAGTTTTTGACTCTCCAGCCAGTGTCAGGAGCTTCTTAGCATCTACCTTGGTAAAACTCCTCAGAATATTATATGTTTTAAAGAGATCACCTCTCATTCTTCTAATTGCGAGAGAATATTTTGATTTGATTTATTATTTTCACATGTATTAGTACACAGTGAAAAGTATTGTTTCTTGCGCACTATACAGACAAAAACATACTGTTCATAGAGAAGGAAAGGAGAGGGTGCAGAATGTAGTGTTACAGTCATAGCTAAGGTGTAGAGAAAGATCAGCTTAATATGAGGTAGGTCCAATCAAAAGTCTGATGGCAGCAGGAAGAAGCTGTTCTTGAGTCGGTTGGTACTTGACCTCAGACTTTTCTATCTTTTTCCCGACAGAAAAAGGTAGAAGAGAGTATGTCCGGGGTGCGTGGCGTCCTTAATTATGCTGGCTGCTTTTCCGAGTCTTGGTCCTCTCCTCATAACGATATATCTGAGAAAGGCAGTAGGGTGGTTTATGAGTGAGTTTTTTATTTTGTCGCTTGCGTTTTCCATTGAAATAGTTTTTTTATTCTCCCCTTCCAGTGGTGTTTCCTCCAGTACCAACAATGCCAACACACTGCCAGATCTTTGGCTCTGTCTTATCAAAACAGTCCACAGCAACATCTTTTGCCTCACCTCCTCAGCTTTTGCTCCCTGGGCTTGTCTGTCACAGTACGTCAATTATTTTTGACTGCATCCTCATACAAGATGCCCATTCTGTTTATTGAGGTGGAAGTTAAAGATCTGAAGGCACCGTCCAAAGATTGTGGAACTGCCCCTAGTTTCTTGACCAACATTCATCCCCGAACCAGCACCAAAAGAGGATCACTTGATAATATATTCATGTAACCTAACCTGGAGTGTTACTCTGGCAATTAATATTTAACCTCATTCATTGGCATCTTTTCTCACTTGATCACTTTGCTGCGTCTTTATATGCCACTGGTGACCCATGACTACAGTCTTAGGCCAGTATCATAATTACATCAACTTTCAATGTTGTTTTGTTTTGCAATATAATTGGAATATGATCCAGGCCTTATTACAAAGCATGGTAAAACACTTCTCTTGATTCTAAGGTCCAGTTGAACACAAAGGAGTAACTTAGGTCATATTTTATTGGAAACAAACCTTGAGCAGGTTTATTGCAGGTAGATGAGTAAGTAAGGGTTTAACGTTTATTTATTAGTCACAAGTAAGCTTACATTAACACTGCAATGAAGTTACTGTGAAAATCCCCTAGTCGCCACACTCCGCTGCCTGTTCCGGTACACTGAGGGAGAATTTAGTGTGGCCAATCCACCTAACCAGCAAGTCTTTCGGACTGTGGGAAGAAACTGGAGCACCCAGAGGAAAACCACGCAGACACGGGGAGAACGTGCAGACTCCACAAAGACAGTGACCCAAGCAGGAATCGAACCCGGGTCCCTGGCGCTGTGAGGCAACAGTGTTAACCACTGTGTCACCGTGCCATGCATTATTGAAAACTTACATCTATTGTGCACAATTTTATTACATTTATTTAATTGGGAATAGTTTTCTCAACAAGGTGAGGGATGTTATGCCAAGTAAGTTGTCATATATGTCTTGTCCCATCAAACACTGCAGGACAGGTACAGAGTGCTTCCTCTACTGTACTTTCCCGGCTGCTCTTCATATCCCTTGATTCCCTGTGAAAGCAAATATTTATCTATCTCAGCCTTAAACAGACTAAACAATGGACAGTACACATAACCCTCTTCCAATTTTATTCATTTGTGGGACATGGGCATCGCTGGCTGGCCAGCATTTATTGCCCATCCTTAGTTGCCATTGAGAAGGTAGGGGTGAGCTGCCTTCTTGAATCTCTGCAGTCCATGTCCTGTGGATTGACACACAATGCTGTTAGGGAGGGAATTCCAGGACTTTGACCCAGCAACTGTGAAGGAATGGCGACATATTTCCAAGTCAGGATGGTGAGTGGCTTGGAGGGGAACTTGCAGATGGTGGTGTTCCCATAGAACCATAGAAAATTACAGCTCAGAAACAGGCCTTTTGGCCCTTCTTGTCTGTGCCAAACCATTTTTTGCCTAGTCCCACTGACCTGCACTTGGACCATATCCCTCCACACCCCTCTCATCCATGAACCCGTCCAAGTTTTTCTTAAATGTTAAACGTGACCCCGCATTTACCACTTTATCCGGCAACTCATTCCACACTCCCACCACTCTCTGCGTGAAGAAGCCCCCCTAATATTCCCTTTAAACTTTTCTCCTTTCACCCTTAACCCATGCCCTCTGGTTTTTTCTCCCCGAGCCTCAGCGGAAAAAGCCTGCTTGCTTTCACTCTATCTATACCCATCAAAATCTTATACACCTCTATCAAATCTCCCCTCAATCTCCTACGCTCCAGGGAACAAAGTGCCAACCTATTCAATCTCTCTCTGTAACTCAGCTTCTCAAGTCCCGGCAACATCTTTGTGAATCTTCTCTGCACTCTTTCAACCTTATTTACATCCTTCCTGTAACTAGGTGACCAAAACTGTACACAATACTCCAAATTCGGCCTCACCAATGCCTTATATAACCTTACCATAACACTCCAACTTTTATACTCGATACTCCGATTTATAAAGGCCAATGTATCAAAGGCACTCTTTACGACCCTATCCACCTGTGACGTCACTTTTAGGGAATTCTGTACCTGTATTCCCAGATCCCTCTGTTCAACTGCACTCTTCAGAGTCCTACCATTTACCCTGTACGTTCTTCTTTGGTTTGTCCTTCCAAAGTGCAATATCTCACACTTGTCTGCGTTAAATTTCAGTTGCCATTTTTCAGCCCATTTTTCTAGTTGGTCCAAATCCCTCTGCAAGCTTTGAAAACCTTCCTCACTGTCCACTACACCTCCAATCTTTGTATCATCAGCAAACTTGCTGATCCAATTTACCACATTATCATCCAGATCATTGATATAGATGACAAACAACAGTGGACCCAACACCGATCCCTGCGGCACACCACTAGTCACAGGCCTCCACTCAGAGAAGCAATCCTCCACAATCACTCTCTGGCTTCTTCCATTGAGCCAGTGTCTAATCCAATTTACTACCTCCCCATGTATACCTAGCGACTGAACCTTCCTAACTAACCTCCCATGAGGGACCTTGTCAAAGGCCTTGCTGAAATCCAGGTAGACAACATCCACCGCCTTCCCTTCATCCACTTTCCTGGTAACCTCTTCGAAAAACTCTAATAGATTGGTCAAACATGACCTACCACGCACAAAGCCATGTTGACTCTCCCTAATAAGTCCCTGTCTATCCAAATATTTGTAGATCCTATCCCTTATCACACCTTCCAATAACTTGCCCACCACCGACGTCAAACTTACTGGCCTATAGTTTCCCGGATTTCTTTTGGAACCTTTTTTAAACAACGGAACAACATGAGCCACCTTCCAATCATCCGGCACCTCCCCCGTGAATACTGACATTTTAAATATGTCTGCCAGGGCCCCTGCAAGTTCAACACTAGCTTCCCTCAAGGTCCGTGGGAATACCCTGTCCGGTCCTGGGGATTTATCCACTCTGATTTGCCTCAAGACAGCGAGCACCTCCTCCCCTTTAATCTGTAAAGGTTCCATGACCTCCCTACCAGTTTGCCCTATTTCCGTAGACTCCATGCCCGTTTCCTCAGTAAATACGGATGCAAAAAAACCATTTAGTATCTCCCCCATCTCTTTTGGTTCCATACACAGTCTACCACTCTGGTCTTCAAGAGGACCAATTTTATCCCTCACTATCCTTTTGCTCCTAACATACCTATAGAAGCTCTTTGGATTTTCCTTCACTCTGTCTGCCAAAGCAACCTCATGTCTTCTTTTAGCCCCCCTGATTTCCCTCTTAAGTAGCTTCTTGCACTTTTTATACTCCTCGAGCATCTGATCTGTTCCTTGCTGCCTGTACATTTCATACAACTCTCTCTTTCTCTTAATCAGTGTTACAATCTCCCTCGAGAACCAAGGTTCCTTATTCCGATTTACTTTGCCTTTAATCCTGACAGGAACATACAAACTCTGCACTCTCAAAATTTCTCCTTTGAAGGCCTCCCACTTTCTATTTACATCCTTACCAGAGAACAGCCTGTGCCAATCCACACTTCCCAGATCCCTTCTCATTTCATCAAATTTGGCCTTTTTCCAGTTCAGAACTTCAATCCGATGACCAGATCTATCCTTATCCACGATCAGGTTGAAACTAATGGCATTATGATCACTGGATCCAAAGTGTCCCCTCACACTCACATCCATCACCTGCCCTAACTCATTTCCCAATAGGAGATCCAATATCGCATCCTCTCTAGTTGGCACCTCTATATACTGATGTAGAAAATTCTCCTGAACACATTTTACAAACTCTACCCCATCTAAACCTTTAACAGTATGCGAGTCCCAATCTATATGTGGAAATCTGCTGTCCTTGGCCTTTTAGATGGAAGTGGTTGTGGGTTTGGAAGATGCTGTCTAAGGATCTTTGTTGAATTGCTGCACTGCATTTTGTAGATAGTACACACTGCTGCTACTGAGCGTTGGTGGTGGAGGGAGTGAATGTCGATGTGGTGCCAATCAAGTGGGGTGCTTTATGACAGAAAGAAGGTCATTGATGAAGCAGCTGAAGATTGTTGGACCTAGGACACTAACCCTGAGGGACTCCTGCAGAGATATCCTGGAGCTGAGATGACTGACCGTCCACAACCACAACCATCTTCAGGTATGACTCCAACTAGCGGAGAGTTTGCCCCGATACCCATTGATTCCAGTTTTGCTAGTGCTCCTTGATGCCACACTCAGTTGAATGTGGCCTTGATATCAAGGGCTGTCACTCTCACCTCACCTCTGGAATTCAACTCTTTTGTCCATGTTTGAACCAAGGCTGTAATGAGGTCAGGAGCTGAGTGACCGTGATGAAACCCAAACTGGGCTTCACTGAGCAGGTTATTGCTGAGCAGGTGCTGCTGTTAGCACTGTTGGTGACCCCTTCCATCACTTTACTGATGATCGAGAGTGGACTGATTGGACGGTAATTGGCCGTGTCTGCGTGGGTTTGCTCCGGGTGCTCCGGTTTCCTCCCACTATCCAAAGATATGCGGGTTAGGTGGATTAGCCGTGCTAATTTGCTCCTTAGTGTCAAGGGGACTAGCAGGGTAAATACGTGGGGTTACGAGGATAGGGCATGGGTGGGATTGTGGTCGGTGCAGACTTGATGGGCCAAATGGCCTCCTTCTGCACTGTGTGGATTCTATGATTCTACATTGTTAACACCAGTGATCTGGGTGCAGGGACCTCAGCCAATCTGGTGGGTCGGGCTGGGAGATGCGCGTCGTCGGCTTTTTTCCGGGATTTTCCCATGTGCCAGGAACGCATGCGCATCTCCCAGAGCTGGAGAACAGTCAGAGTCCAGACCACGCTGGAAACCGGCGGGAAGACAGGTAAGTCATTTGAATCTTTTTTTTCAATGCAGTTTAAATATGTTAAGCATTTCATGATTGGGAACTTACCGGTCCCGTTTGAATCTCCCACCCTGCCAGGAGTACTTCATTCCGGTGGGGTTTAGAGTAACTCCCCAAGTTCAGAGAACGAGCAGGAGACCCTGCTGGAATGAAGGGGGAGGGGGCAATCGGGGCCCCCCAGGAGGTCGGGTGCCTGGAGCTCCCTAGGCATGGGCACCCTGGCAGTGCCAGCCTGTGCCCCCAGCACTGCCCAAGGAACAAAGTGCCCATGCCCAGGGGGCACCTTGGCACTGCTCATCAGGCATTGGGCAGTGCCAAGGAGGTGGGGCCTATTGTGGGCAGGGCCTATGGGTGATCGATGGGGTTGAGGGGTCCCGCTGCCACTCTGTTGCTGGAGGGAGGCCAGCAATCGGGCGGGCTGGAGGGGGGGGGGGTGGTCTGCTAGGGGTTGGGGGGGGATTAATGGGCGCGGGGTGTCTGCTGGGATGAATGGGGTGAGGGATTGCCACTGCTGGGTGCGGGGGCTGGACATTGGGGCACTCCAGGGCAGTGGGAGGATCGGGGCTGGCCCGGGAATTGCTGTGGGGCAGCATTTGGGCCATGGGGGGGTGGGGGGGGTCAGAGGGACAGCACTGCGGGGGTCCTGGGCTGGCCAGTGATCGAGCTGGCTAGCAAATGGGGAGACTGACAGATCGGGACCACTGCGCATGTTCAAAGTAAGATGTTTAACAACACCAGGTTAAAGTCCAACAGGTTTATTTGGTAGCAAAAGCCACACAAGCTTTCGGAGCTCCAAGCCCCTTCTTCAGGTGAGTGGGAATTCTGTTCACAAACAGGGCATATAAAGACACAGACTCAATTTACATGAATAATGGTTGGAATGCGAATACTTACAGCTAATCAAGTCTTTAAGATACAAAGAACGTGAGTGGAGAGAGCATCAGGACAGGCTAAAAAGATGTGTATTGTCTCCAGACAAGACAGCCAGTGAAACTTTGCAGGTCCAGGCAAGCTGTGGGGGTTACAAATAGTGTGACATGAACCCAATATCCCGGTTGAGGCCGTCCTCGTGTGTGCGGAACTTGGCTATCAGTTTCTGCTCAGCGACTCTGCGCTGTCGTGTGTCGTGAAGGCCGCCTTGGAGAACGCTTACCCAAATATCAGAGGCCGAATGCCCGTGACCACTGAAGTGCTCCCCAACAGGAAGAGAACAGTTGATATTCGGGTAAGCGTTCTCCAAGGCGGCCTTCACGACACACGACAGCGCAGAGACGCTGAGCAGAAACTGATAGCCAAGTTCCGCACACACGAGGACGGCCTCAACCGGGATATTGGGTTCATGTCACACTATTTGTAACCCCCACAGCTTGCCTGGACCTGCAGAGTTTCACTGGCTGTCTTGTCTGGAGACAAGACACATCTTTTTAGCCTGTCTTGATGCTCTCTCCACTCATGTTCTTTGTATCTTAAAGACTTGATTAGCTGTAAGTATTCGCATTCCAACCATTATTCATGTAAATTGAGTCTGTGTCTTTATATGCCCTGTTTGTGAACAGAATTCCCACTCACCTGAAGAAGGGGCTTGGAACTCCGAAAGCTTGTGTGGCTTTTGCTACCAAATAAACCTGTTGGACTTTAACCTGGTGTTGTTAAACTTCTTACTGTGCTTACCCCAGTCCAACGCCGGCATCTCCACATCATGTTCAGAGTTCCAGAGCTGGTGGACTCCGGCGCAAATAGGCACAGCTGCCCTGGTTTTTTAATGAGAGTAAGAAGTTTAACAACACCAGGTTAAAGTCCAACAGGTTTATTTGGTAGCAAAAGCCACACAAGCTTTCGAAGCTCTCAGCCCCTTCTTCAGGTGAGTGGGAATTCTGTTCACAAACAGAGTTTATAAAGACACAGACTCAATTTACATGAATAATGGTTGGAATGCGAATACTTACAACTAATCAAGTCTTTAAGAAACAAAACAATGGGAGTGGAGAGAGCATCAAGACAGGCTAAAAAGATGTGTCTTGTCTCCAGACAAGACAGCCAGTGAAACTCTGCAGGTCCACGCAACTGTGGGCATTACAAATAGTGTGACATGAACCCAATATCCCGGTTGAGGCCGTCCGCGTGTGTGCGGAACTTGGCTATCAGTTTCTGCTCAGCGACTCTGCGCTGTCGTGTGTCACGAAGGCCGCCTTGGAGAACGCTTACCCGAATATCAGAGGCCGAATGCCCGTGACCGCTGAAGTGCTCCCCAACAGGAAGAGAACAGTCTTGCCTGGTGATTGTCGAGCGGTGTTCATTCATCCGTTGTCGCAGCGTCTGCATAGTTTCCCCAATGTACCATGCCTCGGGACATCCTTTCTTGCAGCGTATCAGGTAGACAACGTTGGCCGAGTTGCAAGAGTATGTACCGTGTACCTGGTGGATGGTGTTCTCACGTGAGATGATGGCATCTGTGTCGATGATCCGGCACGTCTTGCAGAGGTTGCTGTGGCAGGGTTGTGTGGTGTCTTGGTCACTGTTCTCCTGAAAGCTGGGTAGTTTGCTGCGGACAATGGTCTGTTTGAGGTTGTGCGGTTGTTTGAAGGCAAGAAGTGGGGGTGTGGGGATGGCCTTGGCGAGATGTTCGTCTTCATCAATGACATGTTGAAGGCTCCGGAGGAGATGCCGTAGCTTCTCCGCTCCGGGGAAGTACTGGACAACGAAGGGTACTCTGTCCACTGTGTCCCGTGTTTGTCTTCTGAGGAGGTCGGTGCGGTTTTTCGCTGTGGCGCGTTGGAACTGTTGATCAATGAGTCGAGCGCCATATCCTGTTCTTATGAGGGCACCTTTCAGCGTCTGGAGGTGTCTGTTGCGATCCTCCTCATCCGAGCAGATCCTGTGTATACGGAGGGCTTGTCCGTAGGGGATGGCTTCTTTAACGTGTTTAGGGTGGAAGCTGGAGAAGTGGAGCATCGTGAGGTTATCCGTGGGCTTGCGGTACAGTGAGGTGCTGAGGTGACCGTCCTTAATGGAGATGCGCGTGTCCAAGAATGCAACCGATTCCGGAGAGTAGTCTATGGTGAGCCTGATGGTGGGATGGAACTTGTTGATGTCATCATAGAGTTGTTTCAGTGATTGTTCACCATGACTCCAAAGGAAGAAAATGTCATCGATGTATCTAGTGTATAGCATCGGTTGAAGGTCCCGTGCGGTGAAGAAGTCTTGTTCGAACCTGTGCATGAAGATGTTGGCATATTGAGGTGCAAATTTGGTCCCCATGGCTGTTCCGTGTGTCTGGATGAAGAACTGGTTGTTGAAGGTGAAGATATTGTGGTCCAGGATGAAGCGGATGAGATGTAAAGTTGCATCTGGAAACTGGCAGTTGTTGGCGCTGAGCACTGAGGCCGTTGCAGCAATGCCATCGTCATGGGGGATGCTGGTGTAGAGTGCCGAGACATCCATTGTGACGAGGAGCGCTCCTGGTTCAACTGCTCCATGTGTGCCGAGTTTCTGTAGGAAGTCCGTCGTGTCGCGACAAAAGCTGGGGGTTCTTTGTACAATGGGTTTCAGGATGCCCTCGACATAGCCGGAGAGGTTCTCGCACAGGGTCCCATTGCCCGATACGATGGGACGGCCGGGTGTGTTTGCCTTGTGTATCTTCGGGAGGCAGTAGAGATCTCCAACGCGGGATTAGTTGTAAGTATTCGCATTCCAACCATTATTCATGTAAATTGAGTCTGTGTCTTTATAAACTCTGTTTGTGAACAGAATTCCCACTCACCTGAAGAAGGGGCTGAGAGCTTCGAAAGCTTGTGTGGCTTTTGCTACCAAATAAACCTGTTGGACTTTAACCTGGTGTTGTTAAACTTCTTACTGTGTTTACCCCAGTCCAACACCGGCATGTCCACATCATGTTCAGAGTTCCAGAGCTGGTGGACTCCGGCGCAAATAGGCACAGCTGCCCTGGCTTTTTAATGAGATTCATAACTGGGACCTCTGCAGTGCACAGAGTGGGGAGAATCAGGTCTGAAGCTGCACTGAAAAACCTGTCCTGATCGAGAACAGTTTTCCCACCAATTCGGCACTTTTGGGAGAATTGTGGCCAATGTTTCTCTCAGTCGAGATGCAGGGTTGAAAATTCATTTGGAAAAGCATTTTTCTTGTGAGGGAATGATTGCGTGTGTTGTCCCGCAGGCTCCCGCTGCCACAGAGGCAATGGGAGAATCTCCACAAGGGCAAAGCCCCATGGACAACATGGCCTGGATGGGCAGCGCGCGGGATAGAGGCGAAGCTCTGATTGGAGGAGAACGCAGCGCGCGACTGAGGGGGTCGGAGCCTTCAAAACGCCCCGCCCCCTCCCAACGGTTTCTTTAAAAAGCGCGAGCGGCGCAAGTGCGCGCCAGCTACCCGGGCAGCTCTGATTGGAGGAGGAAGCAGCCCGGAGCCAGGGGGTGGAGCATTGGGCTGTCAATTCGCCCCGCCCACCAAAGCGGGGCGCGCTGGAATACCGCTAGTCTCTGATTGGCGGAGAAATCAGCGCGAGAGTGCGGGGCCGGAGCCTCGAAATCGCCCGCCCTCTCCCAGCTGCCTTGACGCAAAGCGCGAGCGGCACCCGGGCAGCTCTGATTGGAGGGGAGGAGGAGGGGGCTGAGCTTTCAAAGCGACGCTGAACGTCACATAGGCCACGCCCCCTTCCTTCGCTTCCCCGACACGGCGCACGCGGTGGCTCGTCCACCAATCAGGGCGCCGCTTTCCTTTCCCGCCCGAGCCGGGATGCGCGTGCTTTGGCCGTTAACGGTTTGTTTTTGAAGCTGAGCTCGAGCTGGCCGCTTCACCCAGTCTGCACAATGGGAGTCTGCCCTCCTCAGCACTGTCCTCAAACATCTTTCCCACTCAGAGAAATGAGAGGAGTACACATGCAAAAGCCAGTTGTGGGGAGGGTTGGGTGGCTTCAACCCCCGTCAAGTGAAAGGAAGCAAAATGCAGAAAGCTAAAGAAAAAGTTGAAGGAAACTGTTGGGATCTCCAATCGAGGCCAAATCTCGGCACCATTTGCGCTGAAGAAACCCAATTCTTGTTCCTCGGACCACCTGTGACTAGAACCCGAGAAGCGGAGTGCCTCAGTGTGGGGCGATGGTCACTGGTCGTCAACCTGCCAAGTTCCACCATCTAGAAGGACAAGGGTGATGAACACAGGAATGCCCTGCACTCACCAAACGGTTCCCCGTCCCTTCACCGTCGCTGGGTCAAAATCCTGGAAGTTTCTCCCTAACAGCACTGTGGGTGTACCTACCCCAACGTGAACTGCAGCGGGTTCAAGAAGGCGGCTCACCCACCACCTCCTCAAGGGACAGTTAGGGATGGGCAATGAACTCTGGCCCAGCCAACGAAACCCACATCCCACAGATGAATAACTTTAAAAAACGCAGCTCCAGTGAAGGTGATGGGTGGATAAGGGATGAAGAAGTGATTGTTCTTGGCAGGTAATTTTTTCGAAGATTCTGAGGAATGACCCGATTATTTGGATTCAAACAGTCCGATATCTGCCTGATCTTGTGTCAAAATCTCCAAACGCCCAACACCCGGAACGTGTTTTTTTCTGTGAGAAATGCCGAGATGAAAAAATAGTTCAGAATTGGCCCAAAAGGAAGGATCTTTGACTAGACACTTTACAAATTGTCTTGTGACTCAACACAGGTAAGAAGCCCTCATGAAATGTGCAAGGGTGCAGCCTGTGGAGGTGCTGTCTAACCATAAACGCTAACCGTCTAACTACCAGCCCCAGATTCTTACCATGATCACTCGTCACAGCCAGAAACCCAGCTCCTACACCAAATCCAAATCCTTAAAGCTGACATTCCAACACCAGTCCCTAATCACTGACCCTGACCACTCAACCCAGTCTTAATCCTAACCCCAATCCTCACACAAATCCAAAACACCCAACCCAATCCTAAACACAATCCCAACCATTCAACTCAATCTTAATCCCAATCATGAAACCATACCCTTACCCCAACCACTCAATTGAATCCTCACCATTGACACTCAACCACTTTCCCACATTGTATTCCATCTGCCACTTCTTTGCCCACTCTCCAAGCCTGTCCACATCCTTCTGCAGCCCCCCCGCTTCCTCAATACTACCCGTCCCCCTATATATCTTTGTAACCCCTAACCACTCAACCTAGTCTTCATGCTAACCCCAACCACTCACCTCAATCCTAACACCCAACCCAATCCTAAACACAATCCCAAACATTCAACTCAATCCTAATCCCGATCATGAAACCATACCCTTACCTCATCCATTCAATCAAATCCTCATCGCTGGCACTCCACCACTCAACCTTACCCATAGCTCCAGCCCCAACGACTCAACTCAATCCTAAACACGACAGTAACCATTTAACGCAGTCTTAAACCCCAACCCGTAAACCCAATTAGAACCCAAAACTTAACCACTCAACCTAATCCTAACCCCTACCGCAACCACTCAACCCAATCCTAACCCCCACCCCAACCACTCATCCCAATCCTAACCCCCACCCCAACCACTCAATCCAATCCTAACCCCCACCACAACCACTCAATCCAATCCAAACCCCCACCCCAACCACTCAACCCAATCTTAACCCCCACCCCAACCACTCAACCCAATCCTAACCCCCACCCCAACCACTGAACCCAATCCTAACCCCCACCCCAACCACTCAACCCAATCCTAACCCCCACCCCAACCACTCAACCCAATCCTAACCCCCACCCCAACCACTCAACCCAATCCTAACCCCCACCCCAACCACTCAACCCAATCCTAACCCCCACCCCAACCACTCAACCCAATCCTAACCCCCCGCCCCAACCACTCAACACAATCCTAACCCCCACCCCAACCACTCAGCCCAATCCTAACCCCCACCCCAACCACTCAGCCCAATCCTACCTCTATTTCTGACCTCTCAATTTAACCCTAACCCCAGTCCCAAACACTCAACCAAATGAATTTGCTGTCTGTCTTTTCATCAGTGTTTGCGAATGTATTTTATCAACAATTATTTATATATATGGGTGCATGTACATATTGTCCTAAGAACCTAAATGACTCATTAGTATCCTCTTGGGAGATATACCTGCCATTCTTTTCTATATGGCCTATAATTGATTCTGGACTTCCATCAGCATGGTTCACTCTTACCCATGCTCTGAAGTTCCCTCATTCAGTGACGTAAACCCTACCTTATCGAGGGATGGACAATTAATGTTGACTCTGTAAGTCGTGCCCATTACCTGAGAATTATTTTTTTAGTAGTTAAAGAATGTGAAACTATTACATAGATCTACTGACCTGAGTCTCTGAAGAGCCTTTGCAGTGAGCTCAGTTTGGGATTGCTCCAGTAAAGGGCTGGCACACAGACACAAATGGGCAGATTGATCACCTTCTGTGGGAAGCTCCTATGGTTCTTAACTATCTCCTCTCCTGTGACTTTCAGCTCCTCAAACAACTGGCTGATGGGTACTACACTGAGCCCTGTTCTTGCTAACTAAATTTCACCCTGATGTCGTAACAGTCACATGGGGCCAAGCTGAGCACTGGGCTGGTGCAAAGCGCATGTAGAGAGAAATTTCTGCTGTGATTGGAGACCAAAGAGGAACATCAAGCTCATGGCCAGTGCCTGAGGGGGAAAAAATAGAATTGATTAAATTGTGGGAATGGTAAAGAAACAGAGCTAAAGGGTGAAAGAACCTGGAACCAAAGCGTGGCTGATGGAATTCCCATGGAAAGTTGAAAGAAATGGACGATAATACTAGAATAACAGTATGCCGGGAGGAGCAGAATGAATGGAAAATGTCAGTATGAAATTACACTGGGTGTGCGGGGAATAAAGGAAGGGTTGTGGTGGGAGTGGACAAAGCAACTTTATTGTCTGGTCAGGATTGGACCAGCCATCAAGTGAATAGAAACTGGGAGAGCCCTAGGGGTGTGTGAAGATCAGGAGGCTGAGGTGAGAAAGTGAAAGAGAAGCAGGTTTCAGGGAAGCTAATTTTGGACAGATCGGTGTGACTGCAGAACAAAACCCTCTAAAATCACTGATTGAGGAGAGAGGATGCCAAGTGAGAGGAGCAGGATGAAGAGTCAGTCTTGGCCAGGAGGAAGAGCTGCTTTGGACCAGGACCAGGGCTAAGACCCCCAGAGGTACTTGAAAGCCAGGAAGATAATATTTTAAAAAATCCATACACATTGAATTAAAACTTTACAGACAATTTAAAGAAATGCAGATACTTCTGAATCCAGGAATTTACAGTTTTAAAATTCAAGTTGTACTGTAATCTGTATGAGCAGAGGGAGCACCATACAAGAGGCCCACAGGATCAATATAATGATCCTGAGTTGACAGGATCCCGTGGGAACTGATACTGAAGTGACAGATCTATGACTGATTAATCCTGGGCTGCCTGCTCTTAGTGGGACCGATCCTGGTGTGACAGAATTACTGTGAACATTTTGTGTGATGCTGGAAATTCCTTTTGGATTGATTGATATATTGATATCTATTGATATAATTGGAAATTGTTACAGGGCAAGGGGAATTCTGTGTGTATATTTAAGAATGAACAGCTCCATAGAAACATATTAATCGAGAAGTATTAACATTCTGCAGTGTCCAAATTGTTCCTTCCTTTATGAAAGCTTCCTCTGTGTTGCAGTTTGAAGGGCTGCTACCAGGGGAGACGGTGCTCCACTACCAGGCCCTGTAGACATTGTGTACAGACAGGACCTGGCTTGGTGTACTGAGGGAAGCCCTCACTCTCCTGCACAGGTTATCTTCTGAGATATTCCTTACATTAAGTCACTGTTGCCTTGTTCCAGCATTTTGTTCTTGTTTTTCTCATTCCTCTTTGGTTTTATCATTCTGTTTGCTTGAGTTTTCCCTGATCTCCTTGTGTTCCATTGTATCCTCTGCTGTTTCCCCTCCATCTTCCTCAATCCCTTTTTAAGTTCTGAGATTCCCGACTTTGCCCTGCTTGAGCTGTACATTTTTCAGTTTGTTTGTACATTTGTCTGTGTTTTATACATTGCAGAGTTTTGATCAGTGTTTATCTGTCTCACATTGATGTGGAATCAGCACCTCTGACTGGCCTAAATTTTCCGTCCATCAGATGTGGACATGTGGCTGACCCGGAAGCAGGCACAAAATGCTCTTCCAGTCGCAGTCGCTCCTGGAACACAATTTCACGTTGGCTGGCCAATTAACGGACAGCCAGAGTGAAACGCATGCTGGGAAAGGGCAGCAGATGGCTGGCATCGAGAAGAGAGAGGCTGCATAAGCAGATTGGTGCTTTGAATGGGCTCCCTCAGGGGGACAGTTGCTCTGGAGCTGCAGCAGGGAGCTGCTGACCAACAAAAAGTAAAATACGATGGAAAGCACTGGAAAGAATGTCCAGGCAGCACAATCAAACACAAACCTCAGACATAGATACCATTTTAAATTTTATTTCAGCCCTGACATTTCGTCCCGCACTTTATCAATCTTGCAGCTAAAAATAAAGGCCTCCTGGCCAGTCAGCACACCCGCCAACCGTAAAAGTAGATGGGCCACGTAAAATTGCAATCAATTGACTCCTTAATGGGTTAAATTGCTTGCTTGATTGTTGGGGAGCACACTTCCAACTCTCGGGCATGCCCACTGACCAAAATATTGTGAGTGCACGATGAGGTCAGGTTATGCAGCTGACATTTTCTCACAAGATTTCACATGTTTTTGGGTCATGTATGCACCTGCCCAGGCAATGTAAAATTTTGGCCCATGTCTATTGAGACTTCTGATTTTGTCAGTTTGTTTCACACAGAACAGTAAAGAGCTCTTTGCCTCATTGTACAAAATCACATATTTACAAAAAAGGACATTGCTCAATACTACAAGTATTCGAGTGGGCTGAGTTTGGTGAAGCTGCAACTACTGATAGTGCACTCACCACACATGCAGTTACAGTGCCTGTAATATCATTGCCAGCAACAACCCAGATAGCTGCCACATCAGAGATGTCACTGACTAACTCAGCCAGAAAAGAATTACGACTTGATCTGGTTTCAGCAAACAATGCTATGTCCTGTTCTGTCAAAAAAACCTGCCTCTTGAAATAAAAATGATAATATTGAGACAATTTGTGTATCAGATACTTATTGCATGAGACTGAAATGGTTCTTGTGATAACTTGCAAGATGTGACTGTAATGCTCCAGAATGCAGCAATTTTCTAACGTGAAGGAGACAGACAGGTATTTTGCCAATTTAAATGGATAATTTTAGTAATGAGGATAGATTGGAGAGGTTGAGACTGTTCTCCTTGGAGAGAAGAAGGCCAAGTGGAGATTTGAAAGAGGTGTTCAAAATCATGAAGGGACTGGAAAGAGTAGCTCGGGAGAAACTGTCTCCACTCACAAAAGCATTGCGCAGATTAAAAGTGATTTGCAATGGAAGAAAATGATGTGAGAATCGCACAGCTAGTGGTTCATGTCTGGAATGTACGACCTGGAAGTGTGGTGGAGGCAAATTCAATCGAGGGCATTCGATGATTATTTAATTAGAAATAATGGGTGAAATTTTCCCTCCCACCACGGGAATTGTAGTGGGCGGGACACAGAGCATGCAAACGCCCGTTGACCTCGGGCGGGACATTCCGGTCTTGGACGAATGCAACTGGAAAATCCCATCCATTGGGTGGGATTGTCTGGCTGCGTGCGCCCCAAGACTAGAAAAAATTCTGCCCGAGCTCAGCTGACCTTTAAATTGTCCGCCAAATTTTTGATTGATTTGATTTGATATATTATTCTCACATTGATTAGTATACAGTGAAAAGTATTGTTTCTTGCGTGTTATCCAGACAAAGCATACTGTTCATAGAGAAGGAAAGGAGAGAGTGCAGAATGTAGTGTTACAGTCACAGCTAGGGTGTGGAGAAAGATCAACTTAATGTGGGGTAGGTCCATTCAAAAGTCTGATGGCAGCAGGGAAGAAGTAATTCTTGAGTCGGTTGGTCGGTGATCTCAGATTTTTGTATCTTTTTCCTGACGGAAGAAGGTGAAAGAGTGAATGTCCAGGGTGCGTGGGCTCCTTAATTATGCTGATTACTTTGCCAAGGCAGCAGGAAGTGTAGACAGTGTCAATGGATGGGAGGCTGGTTTGCGTGATGGATTGGGTTACATTCACAACCTTTTGTAGTTTCTTGCAGAGCAAGAATCATACCAAGCTGTGATACAACCAGAAAGAATGCTTTCTGTGGAGAATGCTTTCTTTTTTGGAAGCAGAGAACGAGAGTAAAAGATAGAATTAGAAGGTATGCCGGACACAGCCTGCAAGAAGTCACCTTGCTCCGGTGCCATCTTGGATTTTATTTTCTGCCTCGCCCGCTACGATTCCCGCAGTGAGTAAGACAGGAAAATTTTGCCATTGTGCAAGAGTTATGAGGAATGGCACTAAATCAGGGGTTTCCAATCTGGGGGTCTGGGCTCCGCGGAAATCTCCAAGGGAGTCCATGGCAAGACAGGCACATTTGTAAGATTTGAAAAATGTGCTGGTGAATGCATTTCTGACTCTGTGCCTCTTTGTAATTCCTAATATTTGCATAGAAATAACTTGAAAAGTCTTGTTCCATTTGATTTCTGTATGTGCACCTCTTTCGCAGCAAAAATGGAGCGTCAACATTATGAGAATGCTTGCGGTTCCTTGATGCATTTGGGAGGTGACTTGGGGTTTGAGTCATGATGCACATTTGGAGAGCCAGTGCAGACATGATGGCCAAATGACCTCCATCTCCACCTGGACATTTTGGTGATTGTGTGACAGTGTGCTGCTTTACTCTGCAGCTAATCTGTGTTGTATCTTTGCTGAGGAATGTGCAATGCGACAATGTACAGGGCAGTTTCTTCCCGTTTAACCAGTGCTCTTGTGCAGGAGAAGGGCAACACCTGGCTCAGGTGAGGAGGAGCAAGGGCCCTGGGCAAGAGGCTTAGGAGAGGGGCAGCAAGTGGGAGGTAAAGTGGGCAGGAGGCAATGAACCGGATGCTGAGTGGGGGGGATGGTGGGGGTGCTGGTGTGCAATGTGGGCTTGGGGGAGGCATGCTGAGTGAGAGGTAGCGAGATCTTGAGAGAGGGCTGGTGAGTGGGTGAACAACAGCAGTGAGTGAAAATATATTTGCGCCAGCGGATGGAGAAGGTGTTGAGTGCGCATGAACTGTTCCTATTTGGAACAGAGAGCTATCGAGATTAATCCCCTTCTCTGCCTAGGTACATTCGAATGCACACTTTTGACCTCTTCCACTGCGAGTGAATTTTTGCATTCAGTCATTTTTACCTCTGGGCTAAGTCTCAATTTAGTGTTAAAATGTGTAATTCTCAGCTTCCTTTTTTTGAACTATTGATCCTCGCATGTAGGTGTGATTTGTGCAGAGGCCAAGGATAGAAGACCGGAAGCCGGCCTGGAGATTATTTGTATAATGTGGGGCGGAGGTAACAAGGCACAGAAGATAGTTTCAGCAGCAAATAAATATTTTTTAATTCACTTGAATGATGTGACCAGCAAGGCCAGCATTTAGAACCTATCTCTAATTGTCCCTGAGATGATGGTGGTGAGCCACATGCTTGACAGCTGAGTAGTTTGTTCAGCCATTTCAAAAGGTAGGTAAGAGTAAACCACATAGTGAATCTGGAGTCATACACAGGTCAGATCAGGTAAGGACAGTAGATTCTCTTCGAGAAAGGACATCTGTGACATTAACATTTTATTCAAGGTTTATTTACTTAACTGAATTTACATTCCTCAGCTGATGTGATGTGATTTGAACTACTTGGCAGGGAAAATGAACTCAGAAGAATCATTCCACACGAAAGCCTGATTTAAAGGGCGGCACGGTAGCACAGTGGTTCGCACTGCTGCTTCACAGCTCCAGGGACCTGGGTTCAATTCCCAGCTTGGGTCACTGTCTGTGTGAAGTTTGCACATTCTTCCTGTGTCTGCGTGGGTTTCCTCCCACAGTCCAAAGATGTGCGGGTTAGGTTAATTGGCCATGCTAAATTGCCCCTTAGTGTCCCGGGATGCGTAGGTTAGAGGGATGAGCGGGTAAATATGTGGGGACATGGGGATAGGGTCTGGGTGGGATTGTGGCCGGTGCAGACTCGATGGACCGAATGGCCTCTTTCTGCACTGTAGGGTTTCTATGGTTTCTATGATTTCTAATCGACAGTTTATTAAGTTATGCCAGCGGGGAGAAACCACAGGGTCAGATCATGTGCAACTCCACCGAACAAAGCAAAACATCAATTCTCATACAGTTGTTCAGGCCATCCTGGCTGGACAGACAATCCAATCACAAGGGTTACAGATTACATACATTACATATAGATCCAATAGAGTTAATAACGGGGTATCATGGGGCTGCGTGATCATCCATTAACAGATAGGTGTCTCATGTTTCCCAGAGCCCCCTTATCAACTGTCCTTCTCTATTGTACATAGACAGTCTCCTTTGTCTCAACTTAAAGTAAAGTAAAGTTTATTTATTAGTCACAAGTAAGGTCAATGCACCTAACCAGCACATCTTTTGGACTGTGGGAGGAAACCGGAGCACCCGGAGGGACCCCACACAGACATGGGGAGAATGTGCAAACTCCACACAGACAGTGACCCAAGCTGGGAATTGAACCCAGGTCCCTGGCGCTGTGAAGCAGCAGTGCTAACCGCTGTGCTACCGTGCCGCCCTCTTCATCGCTGCCTGTTAACAATTACAGTAAGAAGTCTCACAAGACCAGGTTAAAGTCCAACAGGTTTATTTGGTAGCAAATTTATTTGCTACCAAATAAACCTGTTGGACTTTAACCTGGTGTTGTGAGACTTCTTACTGTGCTTACCCCAGTCCAACGCCGGCATCTCCACATCATGTTAACAATTACTCAGAGGCAGCTGCCTGTGGGCGGCTAAAGTGGGAAGCCCTGTTGAGTGAGCTGTTTTCTGTGTCTGTGTGACTGAATAGCCCCTGGAATGTGGTTAGGTCAGTTTGTCAGTTAGCCCCATGATGCTTCTCGAACTGTTATACTCCATTTTGATTCGCATCATATGTTGCTGGTATGAATGGAATATCTATGTATCTAATTAGGTGCCTTTGCCTCGGGCCCATCTCAACACAATCATGGTTGTACTATTAACTGAGAAGGGTACTCAGCCATTGGCACACAGATACCTTTGGGTGTACGCAGGTTTCAGGAAGAGTGGTCTGTATGCACCGGGACAGTTCAGGGGTCATCAGAGAATGGGGTTAGGCTTTCAGACATCATTGGAAGTCCAGCTAAGCGCAAGAAAGACAGCAGCTGTCATGGGAGCGTGATCCTCAGATCTTGGATCGAGTTGTAATAAGGCTCAATATCCTCAGAGGCAGAGCCCCAGGCATGGGGAAGGCAGAGGAGAGGCACAAGTGGCAGGAGGACAAGGGAAGTAATACAATGGAGGATTTGTCCCCAAAATCAAAGCTACGTGGACATGTCAGAGAACTGGTGCTGTAGAGCCTTTGTCTATCCAGGAGGATGATCACTGAGCTCAGTGCGCTCATCGTGGAGGAACTCATATCTCACAGCTCTGCTCACCAAGTCCAGGCAGTATCTGTAAAAGTCACCCCGTCCTTGAAATGTTTTGCCTATTGGACCTTCCATGGATAAGGTGGGTACATTGGTGGTCTCTTGCAAATAACTGCACACTGCCACATATTGCAGGTCATGGTCATCCTTTCTGAGAAAGCTGGATGTCAGGCATCAGACAGATAGGGGCCCCATGGACAGAGATGGCAGTGTGTTTTGTCTCCATTGATAGATTCTCCCCTGGTACAGGGCTTATTGATTTCATCCATGTGACCAGCAAAGCACTGCCTGCCCAATGAGATTCATCAACAGGAAGGGTTTCTACTCTCTCTCAATTGGTCTGCTTTCTGCATGTGGTTGTTTGCTTTCTTGGCAGCTGCCATGGCTCCTCCATCCTCTGGAAGTTCAGGATGCCACAGTCCTTCATTCCATCCCTCAAGGTTTTTGGATGGATTCTAGTGACAAGCGTTATCCCTTGAAAAGATGGACACTTACCCCTTTGTACGTCTCTGAGACAGAGCCACAGAGGCCTATAACTGAAGCCATCTGCTCAGAAGAACACCCTTGAGACTTTCTGGATGGCTCTGCTGAAGGATTTCATGATTCTCCCCCATAGAGTTGTCAGGAAAAAGGAGTTTGATTTGATTTGATTTGATTTATTATTGTCACATGTATTAACATACAGTAAAAAGTATTGTTTCTGCGTGCTATACGGGCAAAACATACCGTTCATAGAGAAGGAAACGAGAGAGTGCAGAATGTAGTGTTATAGTCATAGCTCGGGTGTAGAAAAGATCAACTTAATGCAAGGTAGGTCCATTCAAAAGTCTGACAGCAGCAGGGAAGAAGCTGTTCTTGAGTCGGTTGGTACCGAAGGAAGAAGATGGAAGAGAGAGTGTCCAGGGTATGTGGGGTCCTTAATTCTGCTGGCTGCTTTGCCGAGGCAGCGGCAAGTGTAGACAGAGTCAATGGATGGGAGGCTGGTTTGTGTGATGGATTGGGCTACACTCAATCCTTTTTGTAGTTCCTTGTGGTCTTGAGCAGAGTAGGAGCCACACCAAGCTGTGATGCAACCAGAAAGAATGGTGCATCTGTAAAAGTTGGTGAGAGTTGTAGCTGACGTGCCAAATTTCCCTAGTCTTCTGAGAAAGCAGAGGCATTGGTGGGCTTTCTTAACTATAGTGTCGGCATGGGGAGACCAGGACAGGTTGTTGGTAATCTGGACACCTAGAAACTTGAAGCTCTTGACCCTTTCTACTTTGTCCCCATTGATATAGGTGGAGCATGTTCTCCTTTACACGTCCAGAAGTCGATGACAATCTCTTTTGATTTATTGACATTGAGGGAGAGATTATTGTTGCCGCACCAGTTCACCAGATTCTCTACCTCATTCCTGTACTCTGTCTCATCATTGTTTGAGATCCGACCCACTACGGTGGTGTCGTCAGCAAACTTGAAAATCAAATTGGAGGGGAATTTGCTGCAGAGTCATCGGTGTATAAGGAGTATGGTAGGGGGCTGAGAACACAGCCTTGTGGGGTACCGGTGTTGAGGATGATCGTGGATGAGGTGTTGTTGGCTTTCCTTATTGATTGTGGTCTGTGAGTTAGGAAGTTGAGGATCCAGTCGCAGAGGGAGTTTTAATATCTCTTGCTTTTGGAATATCACTGTCGTACTATATCTACTGGAAAACAATTATTGAGTGTGCTTGGTTGAATGGGATTTGAGACGTAAAATGTGCAATAGTCAAGCATCAATAAGAAAGGTGTGATATTGCTTGTGATGTTCGTGTGCCTTTAAGAGATTTTTTAAAATCATGTTCTCTTACAGCTTCAGTGTTTTTCATTGTGGCACCGCGTTGTCTCTCGAAGTCCTCTTATTGCGACTTAAATGGGGTTTGTTTATTTTTGCTTTGGGATCTTTTATGACTCTGCATTGTTAGGAGGAAGAATAATTGGCAGACAAGAGCTCTTTCATTTTTAATTTTGAGCTGCAGGTTTTAGTTTTTAGAAGGGACATCAAGTTGGAAAGAAGTCTCTCTCTCTCTCTCTGGTTTTGGAAATTCTGCTGGTTAGTTGAAAGCAAGGTTTATTGCCTTCCTGTTGTAAAGAATCTGCTGTTGGTGGCTTGACCAGAGTCTCTCCCTGGTGTTCTGGGAAGCTGTTCTGACTTCAAATTGTTCTGAGTGTATCAAGAAAACTGCAGCATTTATCTAAAGGATTCAGTTCCAGTATCACATGAGCATTAGTCTTTGCTGTGTTAAACCTGTGGAAGGTTTAACACAGCAAAGTTATTTAAGCCAGGATTTCTTTGGAAAGGTTCAAAAAGCACTGTTAACTATGCCAAGGTGTTCTTGCATAATTTTTAAAATTTATTTGATTCAATGTTTCACTTTAATATAAAATTGATCTGAGAAGTTACTTCTGATTTCGGAAAGCGTCCTCATAGTACACAAATTTCAAAACTGTTCTGACAGCTGATTCAAGTTTCACTTTGGGATTTGGGCAGCTTGGCCCTTAGCATTTGCAGTGCCACAACAGATATGCTTGAAACCGTCCAAGATTCTCAAATAAATACACAATCACTTTGATGGGAGAGATTTCTCATGGTGTTATATCAAAACAAACTTTTCAAGATCAAAATAAAAATGTATATATCAACGCAAACAAAAGCAGGCAATATGAACATATAATTGAAAAGTGGAGTCACACATATTAATCTGTAGCCTCTGGAGTTTCACCTACAAAAGAAAAAAAATTATTTTTCTCCGAGTAAATAAAACTTGTAGTTACATGCATTTCCTATTATCTACAAGGGCACTGCTGCCACACAGCGCCAGGGACTTGGGTTCGATTCCTGGCTTGGGTTGACTGTCTGTGTGGAGTTTGCATGTTCTCTCCATGTCTGCGTGGGTTTCCTCTGTGTACTCTGGTTTCTTCCCACAGTCCGAAGATGTGCAGTTTAGGTGGATTGGCCATGCTAAATTGCCCATTGGTGCCCCGAGATGTGTAGGTTAGGGGGATTAACGGGGTAAATACGTGGGGTTACGGGTATAAGGCCTGGGCGGGATGCACTGTCGGAGAGTCAATGGGCCGAATGGCCTCTTTTTGCACTGTAGGAGTTCTATGAAATTCCTATATCCACATTTATAATGGGAACTGAACATGTCACACTGTAACTACTCTCTTCATCCAGTAAGTGCTGCATTGCTTGCACAGTCACAGGACTTGGGGGCAGGAGTAATCCATTCAGCCCTTTAAGCCTGCTGCACCACTCACTAAGATCACAGCTGACCAGAATCTGATTGTGGTCTCCTGTTTACAGTTTCATTTCCTATTGTCACAATTTTTTGGTCACATTTTTACGTTAAAATTTAACATTGTAGGTAGGGTTGGAGGAGCCTCAGTCCCTGAACTTGTCCAACAGGTTTGAGATTCTTGCTCCCTGTGTGGACAGGAACGGGTACTGCGGGCAGGATGAGCAAACTGACCACAGTACTGTGGTACAGGGAGCCATTCAAATGGGGGGAGAAAAAAGAAATGTAGTCGTAATTGGGGAGAGTGTAGTTAGGGGCATTGACACTGTTCTCTGTGACCAGGATCGAGAATCCCGAAGGTTGTGTTGCCTGCCTGGTGCTCGGGTTTTGGATATCTTATCTGGGCTGCAAAGGAACTTGGAGTGGGAGGGTAAAGATCCAGTTGTCATGGTCCACGTAAGTACCAATGATATAGGTAGAACAGAAACAGAGGTTCTGCTGAGGGAGTATGAACAGCGAGGGGTTAAAAAGCAGAACCAAAAAGGTAATAAACTCTGGATTACGACCTGAGCCACAAACTAATTGGCACAGGGTCAATTAAATTAAGAAGGCTCAAAGATTGGTATGGGAGGAATCAGTTTGAATTCATGTGACATTGGCACCAGTATTGGGGAAGAGAGGACCTATTCCGATGGGAATCATCTGAATCATGCTGGGACCAGAGTCTTGACGAATTGTATAACTAGGGTTGCAGATAGGGCTTTGAAGTAAATAGTGGTGCGGAAGGTTCAGTTGCATGGAGAATTAGAAAATCAAAGTTAAAGGAGAGGATAGAAATGCAGGTTAATGATGAGGACTTTCAACTAGTTAAAGGAACCGAGGGCTCAGGAGGGGTTAGTAAAGTTTCCAGACCACGTAATAGAAAAGAGAGTATAGAAAGTGGCAGGAATCTAACCTCGGGCAGAGCAAAAAGGGTTGACAAGTATGAGAAGAGAGGTGGTCAATGCAGGACTGAGGGTGTTGTACCTAAATGCGTGCAGTATACAGAACAAGGTAACTGAGCTTGTTGCGCACATTGAAATTGGCAGGTACGATGTTGTGGGCATCACAGAGACGTGACTGCAAGGTGATCAGGGCTGGAATCTAAATATCTAAGGATATATGTCCTATCGAAAGGACAGGCAGATGGACAAAGGGGGCGGGATTGTATTGTCAGTAAGGAATGAAGTTAAATCGATAGCAAGAAGCGATATAGGATCAGAAGGCATAGAATCTCTGTGGGTAGAGTTGAGGAATCGCAAAGGTAAAAAGACCCTGATGAGAGTTATGTACTGGCCCCCTAGCAGTAGTCAAGATGTGGAGCAGAAAATAAATCAGGAGATAGAAAAGGCAATATTACAATAATCATGGGAGACTGGGAAAATCAGGTAGGTAGTGGATTCCAAGAATAGGAATTTGTGAAATGTCGAAGAATTGGTTTTTTTGGAGCAGCTTGTGACAGAGCCTACTGGGGAACAGGCAATTCTGGATTTGGTGATGTGTAATGAGGCAGACTTGATTAGGGAACTTAAGGTGAAGGAACCCTAAGGGAGCAGTGACCACAATAACATAGAATTTACCTTGCAGTTTGAGAAGGAACAGCTGGAATCAGATGTAACAGTATTACAGTTAAATAAAGGTAATTACAAAGAGATGAGGGAGGAGCTGGCCAGAGTTGTTTGGAAAGGGAGCCGAGCAGGAAGGACAGTGGAACAGCAATGGCAGGAGCTTTTGGGAGTTATTCGGGAGGCACAACAGAAATTCATTCCAAGAAGGAGGAAACATGCTCAGAGGAGAACGAGGCATCCAAGGCTGACGAGGGAGTTCAAGGACAGCATAAAAGCAAAAGGAAAAGCATACAAAGTGGCGAGGATAATGGGAAGCCAGCGGATTGGGAAGCCTTTAAAAGCGAGCAGAGAACAACTAAAAAAGCAATGAGGGGGGGTGAAGATGAAATATGAGTGTAAGGTCGCTAATAAAATAAAAGAAGATAGGAAGAGTTTTTTTCAATACATGAAAGGTAAGAGAGAGTCAAAAATAGGCATTGGACCACTGGAAAATGAGGCTGGAGAAGTAATAATAGGAAACAAAGAAATGGCAGAGGATCTGAACAGTTATTTTGCATCAGTCTTCATGGTGGAAGACACCAGTGGGATGCCAGAGCTCCAGGAGAATCAGGAAGCACAGGTGAATGTAGTGGCCATCACTAAGGAGAAGGTTCTGGGAAAACTGAAAGGTCAGAAGGTGGATAAATCAACTGGATCAGATGGCCTACACCCCAGGGTTCTAAAAGAAATAGCTGAGGAAATTGTGGTGATCTTTCAGGAATCACTGGAGGCAGGGAGGGTCCAGGAGGACTGGAAAGTAGCTAATGTAACACAGCTGTTTAGGAAGGGAGGGAGGCAGCAGACGATAAATTATAGGCCGGTTCGCCTGACTTCGATCATTGGCAAGATTTTAGAGTCCATTATTAAAGATGAGATCGCAGAATGCATGATAAAATAGGACTGAGTCAGTACGGCTTCGTCAAGGGAAGGTCATGTCTGACAAATCTGTTGGAGTTCTTTGAGGAGGTAACAAGGAAGTTAGATAAAAGAGAACCAGTGAACGTGATTTATTTAGACTTCCAGAAGGCCTTTGACAAGGTGCTGCATAGGAGACTGTTAAATAAATTCAGAGCCCATGGTGTTAAGGGTAAGATTCTGGCATGGATACAGGATTGGCTCACTGGCAGAAGGCAGAGAGTGGGGATAAAGGGATCTTTTTCAGGATGGCAGCTGGTGACTAGTGGTGTGTCTCAGGGGTTGGTGCTGGGACCACAACTTTTCACAATATACATTAACAATTTGGAAGAAGGAACTGAAGGCACTGTTGCTAAGTTTGCAGATGATACAAAGATATGTAGTGGGACAGGTAGTATTGAGGAAGGGGGGCCTGCAGAAGGACTTGGACAGGCTAGGAGAGTGAGCAAGGAAGTGGTAGATGGAATACAATGTGGAAAAGTGTGAGGTTATGCACTTTGGAAGGAGGAATGGAGGCATAGACTATTTTCTAAATGGGGAAATACTTAGGAAATCAGAAACACAAAGGAACTTGGGAGTCCTTGTTCAAGATTCTCTTAACATTAACGTGCAGGTTCAGTCAGCAGTTCGGAAGGCAATACAAAAACAGGGATGTACTTCTGAAGGTGTATAAGGCTCTGGTCAGATCCCATTTGGAGTATTGTGAGCAGTTCTGGGCCCCGTATCGAAGGAGGATGTGCTGGCCTTGGAAAGGGTCCAGAGGAGGTTCACAAGAATTATCCCTGGAATGAAGAGCTTGTCGTATGAGGAACGGTTGAGGACTCTGGGCCTGTACTCGTTGGAGTTTTGAAGGATGAGGGGGGGATCTTATTGAAACTTACAGGATACTGCGAGGCCTGGATAGAGTGGACATGGAGAGGATGTTTCCACTGGTTAAAAAAATTGAACCAGAGGGCACAACCTCAGGTGAAAAGGACGATCCTTTAAAACAGAGATGAGGAGGAATTTCTTCAGCCAGAGAGTGGTGAATCTGTGGAACTCTTTGCCGCAGAAGGCTGTGGAGTCCAGGTCATTGAGTGTCTTTAAGACAGATATAGATAGGTTCTTGGTTCATGAGGGGATCAGGGGTTATGGGGAAAAGGCAGGAGAATGGGGATGAGAAAAATATCAGTCATGATTGAATGGCGGAGCCGACTCGATGGGCCGAGTGGCCTAATTCTGCTCCTGTGTCTTATTGTTTTATTGTGACTGCTCATGTAATCCTCAAAACAGAAACACTCCATGCGGTCCCAGTGACATTCGGAGCAGACTATGTTTCTTACATCACCTTACATCACTGCATCCTCTGGCATAGCTAAGGACATGCCATGGGATGTCTGTTCGCCTGTTGAACATTTGTGGGTTGCATTATCATGCAAGCAAGCTTTTGTTCTTGTCTTTTTGAAAGAAAAGAACACCAATATTTTGTGCTGGTTTTTCTGACCTTTATAACCTGTCCTGTTCTCAGAGTTACAAGCAGTGGCCAATTTGAGATCACTTGCAGCGTGTGCCATGGTATTTTAACTCGCCCATTATTTTATCCGAACCAAATAATGATTTAGCCACAAACCTCCTCAGTCAAGGAGACAGATTCTCATGCCGGTCTCATATTAATGATGAAATTGTCACACGATTCTCCTTCATTTGTTATATCTGCATTATAAACATATAAATGGGCCATTAAGTCAGGAAAGAATAAAATGTGACACAATTCACATCCAGAGTGTCTCAAAGTGATTCACAGCAAATTAAGTACTTTCAAAGTTGCCTCGTAGGAAACACGAGTCAATGTGCACATGTTAGATCCCACAAATATTATGTGATAAATGACCAAATAATCTGAAAAATGTTGATTCAGGAAGAGTAAGTAGTCTCACAACACCAGGTTAAAGCCTAACAGGTTTATTTGGTAGCACGAGCTTTCAGCGCACTGCTCCTTCATCAAGTGATCACCTGATGAAGAGCAGCGCTCCGAAAGCTCATGCTACCAAATAAACCTGTTGGACTTTAACCTGGTGTTGTGGGACTACTTTCTGTGCCTACCCCAGTCCATCGCCGGCAACTCCACATCATGGACGCAGGAAGAAACATTGGCCAGGACATCAGGGAGAACAGACAACTCTTTGAATATTGCCATGGGATCCTTGATGCCTTGATGCCACCTGAACTGTTGACTGGTATATTATGGTTGATATATTATCACAAACAGGGTAACAATATTTCAAGAACATTGATTCATAACTGTGCGATGTAAGGTTGGCAATGATATCCATTTACCTCTCTTGTTAAAATAGTGGATTTGGGATCTTCTACAAATATGCTGCTGTGTTTCATTTCTAGCATTGTACAGGGGAACATCAGCTGCAAGGCCTTTGTCAAAGCAACTATTCGGTTAGCAATTGAATAATTCTTTAGCTTTTCAGCTTTTGGAATACTATTTGTATTTTGCTAATGCCATCACATTCAGGGTGAACAAAACTGGTGCACTGATGTAACCAGCCTGGCCACTGAAAGCTATGGAAACAGGATCAGTCATCTTTTGCTTCATACAAAATTGAAGAAACTGGAAGTGATTCTGGCATTAAATTATATTCCGAAGGGAACACACACTGGGCAGTGGTTTTACAAAAGGTTCTGGAGTGAAGAGCAGCTGGCAAATGCAGGTTATTCTCCCAATTGCGCACAGTCCTCCACGCTGCAAAGAAAGGAATGGCAGGTGGTAAGAGAATGAGTAGACCGGCACAGTACTCTCTCCTTTCAGAGTTGGAGGAATATGGAGCCATTTAAAAATGATGAGCGGACCCAGATTCCTGGACTCCTGCACCATTTATGGTTCCCCCAATTTTCACTGGTACGAGCTAAAGTTGCAGGTAGTGAGCTTGCATCCTTCACTCCTGACCTGTCCTCATTGTGGGGTCGGCATCTCATGAACCCTACAAATTTTATGGAGTCAGACCAGCTTCTAGTTTACTCATTATTCATGCTTGGCCTCGAGTCCAGACTTAGAGAAGGATTAACTTTGTTTATAAAACTGGAGAGAAGTGTTGACTATATTTAACTGAGAGCTATATGAGGTTATAATATGCATTTTCTGTGATCTCTTTTGTCAATATCTCAGTGTATTTATACACAAGGGTATAAGGTGTCATGTGTGTCTAGCTTTTGTTATTAATACTTTAATGGCCTTTGACACATTTATAGGGTTGTAGCAACATCAGTTTTTAGAATGGGTGTTTTTCAAGCAGTTCACATATATCGTGTTCGTGGAGTGTTCATTAATTCTGTCCATCATGTTTATTGGATGAGTGAACATGAAAAAGCCTCAAGTAGTCATGGAGGATATGAGGCACCTTTGGAGGTGGGTGAGAGGAATAAATTGGTGTTGAGTTGATGTTTGGTTACATGAGTTGGCATGGAGGGTGCATGTGGACTATGATTGCAATGATGGGATGTGAAGGGTGAGGGCAAGAAGGTCTAAAATCTAATCAAATAACTGGAACCAAGTCCCAGATTACCCAAGTGGGCATTTTAACCAACCTGCTGAGTACTAGGTTGCTCCTGTAGCCACCTCCGATTTACATCTGGTGTGGTAGACCTGACTCCATCCCGCCATTCCCCATATCAAATACTTTGCCTTTGTGCTACTTTATACTGAGGTGGATCTGTCGAGTTGTGAAATTGCCTGACTTGAGCTAAAATGCAAAAATGCCACTCAAAGTTTCAGACTGATAATCCTTCCTCAGTAATGAAGTCAGACAGAAATGTGATAGGTTCTGAGAAAGAGCATTGGTGAAGGTGTGGAAGAACAAAAAGGAAGATGTCTGATAGGTTGCAGGGCAGGAGAGTTAATGGAACAAGAGCAAAAGGAAATGGTAATGGGTATAATAAAGTAACAATGCGGTGGGAATTTTACCGTCCCGTCCACCATGGGAATTGAAGCAGGTGAGGGGCAGACCATGGAAAAGTCCATTGACCTCGGGCGGGATTTTACGGTTTCGGGACAAGCGAAGCTGTAAAGTCCCGCCCAACATTTTTCCAGATGAGGTGTGAATGTCTGAATAGCAGCTATCCAAATGCAAATTGGAGGACTAAAGAAAGAAATGAGGAAACCAATCCAGATCATACCTCTTGCTCTTTTTTGCTTTGATTGTGTTTGCTGGTTTGGTTTTTTCTTGTTTCTGTTCTGGCAGGTTGGAAAATAGGCTGTTAAATCCAGCATTGAGGCTGAAAATGCATCTAATCTGGTTTCTGAGTTAATGTTTCCAAATTAATTGATTTTGCCTATGAAGGGGCACCTGCTTGCCTACAATCCCACTCAGCTGACATCTGGAAGAGGAATATCCTGACCGAACTTCAATTTCAACGAAATTTAACACACCCCCTGCACCTAAATCTGGAATCCCTTTCCTGGGAATGTTTAGTTCACAAAGTTTAATTTAAGTTAGAAATATTTCGTTCAATGGAAAGTCACGTCCAGAAAGTGAAATAAAGGGAGGAAAGAAAGATGGGATTAAGAGAGATTGATAAAAGTGGCAGGAAGAAACAGTCACATTGTTCCACAGGAGCAGGCTGAGGGTAAGAGAGATTGTGTCTGCGTTTTATTTATTTATTTATTTGTCAGTTAAATTTGGCTTAAAAATCGGAGGTTTTTTTCAAAACAGGAAGTAGGCCCAGGAGCAGCCTGGGGAGGTTTTTTGGAGGGTTTAAAAGCAGGCCGCACTTTTGAGCGGGCAGCGTCTGGAGCGGGCAGTGGAGTGAGCAGGGTGCAGAGTGTGAGCAGTAAGGGCTTTGGCTCACAGGGCTTCGGCGAAGGCGAGGAAGGTTGTTTGTTTTTCTTCTGTTACACCCCCTTTTTTGTTTTATTTCCCAAAAACTAAAAAGGACATGGCTGGTATGAGTGGGAGGCCAGTATACTGCATTCAGTGTGGCATGTGGGAGTTCCTGGAGACAACTTGCCTCCCGGAAGTCCATATCTGTGCCAGATGCGTGGAACTGCAACTCCTGAAGGATCGTGTAAGGGAGCTGGAGCTGAGGCTCGATGAACTCAGTTTAGTTCGGGAAAATGAGAGATTAATAGATAAAAGTTATAGTCAGGTAGTGACACCAGGGTCTCGGAAGGAAGACACGTGGGTCACAGTTAGGAGGGGTAATAGTTAGAAGGGTGATGTGCCAGAAAGTACCCCAGTGGCAGTCTCCCATAAAAGAAAGGGATGGGCAACAGATGGGAGAAGGGAAGGGAGTGAGCAGTCTGTGGAGGGATCCCCTGTGGTTGTCCCCCTCCAAAATAGGTATATTGTTTTGGATTCTGTGGAGGGGGATGACCCTCCAGGGGTAAGCCACGAGGACCAGATCGCCTCCACGGAGACAGGCTCAGGGGTCCGGAAGGGAAAGAAAGGGTTTAGGAGAGCGATAGTTGTGGGGGACGCAATGGTTAGAGGCACGGACAGGCGGTTCTGTGGGAGTGAATGAGAATCCAGGATGGTAGTCTGCCTCCCTGGTGCCGGGGTACTGGATGTCTTCGAGAGGGTAGGAAGCATATTTAAAAAGGAAGGTAGTCAAACGGATGTGATTATACACATTGGTGAAAATGATGTAGGTAGGAAGAGCAGGGGGGTCATACGAGAGAAATTCAGGGAGTTGGGTGCTAGGCTAAAAAGTAAGGCCTCCAGGGTAGCAATCTCTGGATTGCTCCCGGTGTCGAGTGCAAGTGAGGCTCGGAACAGGGAGATTCTACAGTTGAACGTGTGGCTAAAGGACTGGTGCAAGAGGGAGGGTTTTAAATTCATAGATAACTGGGAAATCTTCAAGTCAGGTTGGCAACTGTACAGAAAGGATGGGTTACACCTTAACTGGAAGGGAGCAAATATCCTGGCTGGGAGTTTTGCCAGAGTGTTTCGGCAGGATTTAAACTAGTGTGGCAGGGGGGTGGGGAACAAAACAGGAGGTCAGTAAATACTGAGGCTGGGGTTGAGCAGGGGGCCAGGGCAAGGCTAGCTAAGAAGAGGAGCACTCTGGAGGAGGATGACCTGAGTGGTCCTGGAGATCTGGAGTGCATCTGCTTCAGTGCAAGGAGCGTAACGGGTAAAATAGATGAACTTAGGGCCTTAATGCTTATGCGGAATTTGGATGTGGTTGCGGTGATGGAAACTTGGTTAAAAGAAAGTCAGGACTGGCAGCTGAATATTCCGGGGTATAAGTGTTTTAGGCGAGACAGAGGAGGGGCTAAAAAAGGTGGGGGAGTAGCGATATTAGTTAAGGAGCATATTACCGCGGTGCAGAGGTTAGACAACTTAGAGGGGTCATGTACTGAGTCGCTGTGGGTGGAACTCAGAAACAGGAAGGGTGCAGTCACTATGCTGGGGGTGTACTACAGTAAGAAGTCTCACAACACCAGGTTAAAGTCCAACAGGTTTATGGTGAGACTTCTTACTGTGCTTACCCCAGTCCAACGCCGGCATCTCCACATCGTGTACTACAGACCACCCAACAGCCCACGGGAAGTGGAGCAAAGGATATGTCAGGAGATTCTGGATAGGTGCAGAAAAAATAGGGTTGTTGTAGTGGGGGACTTTAATTTCCCTGGCACAGACTGGAAAGTGCTTAGAGCTGGGGGTCCGGACGGGGAGGAATTTGTAAAATGCGTACTGGAAGGTTCTTTGGAACAGTATGTAGATAGCCCGACTAGAGAGGGGGCTATACTGGACCTAGTTCTGGGAAATGAGCCCGGTCAGGTCGTCAAAGTTTCGGTAGGGGAACGTGTGGCAAATAGTGACCACAACTCTGTTAACTTTAGGATAGCAATGGACAAGGATGAGTGCTGTCCTATGGGCAGGGTGCTAAATTGGGGGAAGGCTAACTGGAGCCGGATTAGGCAGGAATTGGTGGATGTTGATTGGGAGAGGGTGTTCGAGGGTAAGTCCGCGTCTGGCATGTGGGAGTCTTTTAAGTGTAAGGGGAAAATACAAGGGGGGGCACACTTTAAAATGGCAGCACAAGAAAGCACACTCTGAAATGGCTGCCTGGCACACACAGGGTTAACTGGGAAAGAAGCCAGAAAAACAGCCACAGGCTCCCGCTTTTCAGAAATAACGTCAAGCCAGAATCCTGACAGACAAACCACTTACAAAGTACAGACAGTGACTCATAGCAAACAAACACCTCAGGAAGCCAAAGCCAAGGGTCGAAACATCTTTAAGATAAGGAAACCCCTAAACAAAGAGTTTAGATTAATGTTAGAGGAAGGCGGGAAATATGAATGCGAGGGAACCGATTAGCACCCGCACAAGACGAAACTAGCCATTGATAGACCCATTCATAAAATGTTAAATGTCTATACCTGTTTGTATTCTTGTAAACATGGGGAAATGTACCCATTCATGAAATGTTAAATACTTGTACTCACTCAAACAATGTGATAATCTTCGAATCACCGGTCTACCCATTGTGTAAAGGGTATAAAATTGAACCGCTCCCGGCATACAATTGAGAGAAGGTTTGCTACAGACCAATGTGCCTTGTCTCCATGGAGCTCCATTTAATAAATCGTATTTTCTGAATCTCGAAGTCTGACTACTAGTGGATTTTTCCCACAACAAATGGCGTAGTCGGCTAGGATCCTATTACTGGTGAGACCGATTGGCCACGGTCGCAACCGGGGTAGAGATCACGGAATCTGTGACAGTTGGACTGGATCAGAAAATACGGTTTATAAGGGGGAAATATTTGTACTGTGTATTTGTGATAGTATTTGTTATAGTGATAAGTACTAACAGCTGATAGAAATAAATAACTGTGATTTGTGCTGATCGACAAAAGGACAAGGCAGTGCCTGTCTCAAAAGCTCTGCCTTAGACTGGCTATTAAGAGCAGAAATCTGCCACGTGAAGGTCAGGAATTGAAGTGAGTGAGAGACACCAAGGGCACTAAAGGATTGTGAAGCACAAAAGGGCAGAAGTCGGTTTAACATCACCCTCTGTAGTGGCGAACAGACGCAGAGGTGCCAGCTGATTGCATGAAAGTTTGAAAAGTTGGAAACTGTACTGTCAATGTGGTGAAAAGCGGGGCGGAACAGGAGTTTGATCAACTCTGACCTAAACCGAAATCCGGTGGAGAAGCACATTGCCGAAGTGGTAATCGTGGAAGCCGTGAGTATAACTTAAAACCCTGTAACGGCAGTAAAACACGGTGTGAGAATAGCAATAGTGGCCGGGGGTAGTGAAGTCCCTACGGTAGTTAGCACACTTTGCTAAGAGTAGTAATAGTGGCCGGGGGTAGTGAAGTCCCTACGGTAGTTAGCACACTTTACTAAAGAATAATCGTGGCCGGGGTTAGTGAAATCTGCGAAATGGCAGATAGTGAAGTTAAAAGGGGATCTGCAGGTTCCCTGATTGAAATCTACATGACAGACAGGAAGGAGTTAATTAAGAGAATGCAAAAGGATGGCTGGGATACTTCTCAAACCTTAGAGCAGCAGAGAAAGTGGATAGATAAAGTAAAAAGAAACAGAACGAAGAAAATAGGAATAATGTTAACACATCAGTTAGCAGGTCTAATTGAACAAACAATTGCCTCTACAAGGAAATGGAGAGAGGACAAAGAAAGAATTAGAGAACTAGAATCCCAAGTGAGGGAATTGGAAAAACGAAATCAGGTTTTAGAAAGGCAAGGGGGAGGAGAAACTGATCCTCTACCTTCTTATGAGTCCACCCAGCAAGGGCCAACGGCACCCTCAGGAGAGTGGGAACAGCTGGAACATAACTTAGCGCCCATAACTAGAGGGGGGACCGCAGCGCGACCCAAGGCAAATTATAAACCCTTTACCCCAGGGGAAAGACAGCAGATAATGGCTTCCCTGGGCAAATTACAAACCAGAAGCGCGAACACCACATTCTGGGAGGAATTAGACACAATCTGGGGAGGACATCAATTACACCTAAGAGACGTACACCGGCTGGTCAGGGCAACCTGTCCAGCGGATAAGTGGAGGCAGGTAGCAGGGGGACCCGTTGCCCCTATAGCACAGGATTATAGTGGGGGACGGTGGACACATGTAATCCCCCTAACAGCAGAAATAGATGCCCAACAGGCACCCTTCTTACAGTTTAAAGAAGAAATTCAGAGGGTCTTAGGGAATGCTCCCACTAACTGGAGCAGAATTACCACCACAAAGCAGCTAAAAGGAGAAGGAGCCTCTGAGTATGGGGAACGATTGTTCCGAATATACCAAGAGTGCTCAGGACATGGGAATCCAGGGCGAGGAGATCGAACGTTCATCCAGGCTTTTAAGGATGGACTCTCTAGTTCTCACCAGGTCATCCTAAAAATGGGAGTGATTATGTCCCAAGATTACGATGAATTGGTAGAATGGGCTAGTGGCATACCTGCAGATGGATAGGAGAGATCTTTGTTTTTGTATTTCAGTGTGTTTGTGAGATCTGGTAGCTTGTCGAATGTAGGTGGTTGTTGTTGTAATTAGATTGAGAGCAGGGAGCTCTTTGTTCCTGTGGAATGTTTGCTGCAGGCAGTGGGTGCAGTGTATTGCACCTTGGTTTAGCCTCAGGGGGCTGGGAGAGTGTTAAAACTGTTAAAGATTAAAGTGATAGGATTTCTTGAATTTACTTCTGTTTTGAGTCAATTACAGTTTGGAAGAAAGAAGAATAAAAGCGACTGTCTCTGTATTCTCTTTGAATGTTTTACACTCATCCCAGTCTGAAATGATAAGTTTGAATGAAAAAGGATGTACTGTGGAATGACTTTTGGAAGCTTCCATGTGTGTGTGTGTGTTTAAACAAAGTGGTTGCGTGGATGCTTTGTTGTTTGCTTTAATGTTTTAATGTTAAGAAAGGATTTAAACCTTGGAAGGAAGATGTGCTCTTTCCTTTGTCTTGAAGTAGAAATTATAAGAGTTAGTTGAGGAGTTAAGAGAAGAAAATAAGTTATTTTGTGGAAAGGTAGAAAAGCAGGAACAAAAGACTGAGGTCTATGAATCAGTTTAAAGTATATCAAGTCAGTGAAATACAGTATTAATCGCAGAATATCGCGATTTGCGAACGTCAGATAGTTTAGTATTCTGAACTAGTTAAAATTATGTACTGCCGTCGGAATTTCATGAGCCATCAAGGTTCAAGGTTTGCCAAATATAAAAGCACTGCAAAGCTTAAAATCTAGCCAGTTAAGAAACAAATGTTCCTAATCAAATAACTGGTATGTATTGTACCTGCTTTGATTTTGATTCGGCGCCTGTTACTTTTCCTAGAGTGCGGGGGTTTCGATCTGGAGCTCAGTTTAAAAATAGAAACGGCTTGAATTAAAAGGGTTTGGATATCACGGTTACGATGTGTAAAGTGGTATGATACAACTGCCGCTTGATTATTTTTATTATACAGTATAGCACTGCCATATAGACACAAGAATAACATCAAATCCTGAAAAGCCTTAACCAACTTTGTATGATATATTCATATACTATATTGGGTATTGATAAAGACATAATTATTTTGTGAAGTACTGTGGTGTAGCGCTTGCACGCAAACAAATGATCAAATTAGAGATAATGTAAGAGTACTCATATAAAGATCGGAACTGTATGGCATGTGATTTTAATGGGGAAAGCAATGTCTTTTGATAAAGATTACATACAAATGAATGGATGTCCAATTGCAGCCAAAAAAGGCCAGTACAAAGTGTTATTTAATTCACACTAAGCTTGCTATGGAAGGGGGATATATAGTTAAAATGTATAATGCACTAGCTAAAGACATATGAACATCAGGGAGAAGGTGGACAGAGGTATTGCCCACTAGTTTAAAGAAATTAAGAGCTACCACAAACCGGACAACCGGATTAACCCCTTATGAACGAATGACAGGACGGGTGATGCAATTACCAGAAAGCATCATAACAGGTGGGACCGATGTCGGTCCACTAAAAGATAAAATCAAGAGATACGTTCTGGACCTGAGCACCCAGCTAAAAGGGATGCGCAAATTGGTAAAAGACAATCAGGAAATAAAAGACGCAGAGAGAGAGCTGGAAATGCTCCCTGACGTCCCAACAGTGGGAAGTCGCGTCCTAGTGAAAACACTACCCGACAAACCAGGGTTTGCACCAAAGTGGAATGGGCCACATGAAATTATAATTAGTGGGGACACCTGTGCCTGTATAGACATAAGAGGGAAAGGTGTCTGGAAGCACTGGACACAGCTGAAATTATACAAAGGAGATAAGTAGCTAAATTGATGAACTAACAGAACTGCTTTCCTCGACACAGGCAAAGACTGCAAGCAAGAGCCGGCGTGCGCGGGTTGATAAATGAAATAACTGTAAAAAATTGAATTGTAGTGTTAAGTTTTATAACTGTTGCGAATATGTATGTAATCGCGTATGTAATTGTATTATTTTGTGTTGTGGTAACTGTAAATCTGACTGGGCTAGAAGATAACTTGTTTTACAAAGCCCACATACATTTACATGGGAATCGAACTGTATGTTACCCATTAACACAATCTGTAGAAGCCCTATTTGTAGCCACCCCTGGGTGGACCCCTCATGACTTATATACTGTAGATACATCAGAGACACCCTGTAAGGGACAAATTGGCAAATATAAAAGAGGTTTACAGGGGAGATGTGTGGGACTTGTAAACCCCACAAATCCTACATGCGAGGGGTCCCAAAAGGAGGGAGGAAAAGCTTGCCCAGACACTGCAAGCTATCCGCTTTGTTTCACGGGGCAGGGATGGGGATGTGCCTATGCCTTAGTCCCTAAGAATGAATCTTGTGTACAGACACAGTGTGTCCATCAACATTGTCGGATTAACAAGGGACAGATTACTTGTATGTGTGACGAACGAAAATGTTTAAATATAACCGCGGGAAGACAGCTTATTTGCGGGCAATGTAATGGGACTCACGTAAGCTCAGCCAAATGGACGTACCCCTTTGATACTTACCAGTTGGTGGGATCAAACGGGAAGCCAAATAAACTGAACAATTGGCAGTATGAGCAAACTCACAATCGGGACACTAAATGTTACCGGGCTAAGAAGGGGTATGTATTCCTCTTCAATGGTACCTACATGACAGAAACACCAAACCTCCCAAACCGTTTTGCGGTAGGGACAATCGGGCCACTGACTGTTCCATGCCCTCAGAAGGGGTACATTCGGAGGAGAATAGTAACCGGGGCTATTAGCAGGGAATTCTGCGCTGACTGGGAAACCCCGGGTACACTGGGATCCTCACTGGGGTATGGGTTCCTCGGAGCTTTATCTCTAGGAGGGTCAGCCGGGGTAATTGGAGCTAAGAATAGAAACCATATTGTTTGTGGGCTAACAATCCTGGGAAACAGCACTTCAAAAGCATTGGAGGTTGTCAACCAAGAAATGGCTGAGTTAAGATTGTATGCGCAGCAGACACGATACGCAGTGGACTACCAGTTAGCACAACAAGGGGGAGTATGTGCCATCATAGGCGACAAATGCATAACCCATGTCACAGATGAGTCTTACAATATTACACAAGTCATCAATGACATCAGGACGCAACTCGATAACTTTAGACAGGGACCCACAAGAGGAGGTAGTTGGCTGGCTTGGCTGGTGGGAGAATCCTGGGAATCGTACCTGTTACATGGGTTGATTATACTCATTGTCATTATACTTGCCTGTTGTCTGACTGTGGGATGCCTTAAAGCCTGTTTTAAAATAATGTTGACAAGAATTGTGCCAGGAGCCAGTGTGTACATCGAAGAAGAACCCCTAATGAAGATCCCCGAAGACGTCAGAAGAAATGAAGATACTGGAAGAAATAAAGACATCAAAAGAAGCAAAGAAGGAGAGAAGAAAGAGAACCTGTATATGTGAATGTATGATTGGTGGTCTGAGGATTGTCCAAGCTATAATCCGACCAACAGGAGGGACTGTAAGGGGAAAATACAAGGGGGGCACACTTTAAAATGGCAGCACAAGAAAGCACACTCTGAAATGGCTGCCTGGCACACACAGGGTTAACTGGGAAAGAAGCCAGAAAAACAGCCACAGGCTCCCGCTTTTCAGAAATAACGTCAAGCCAGAATCCTGACAGACAAACCACTTACAAAGTACAGACAGTGACTCATAGCAAACAAACACCTCAGGAAGCCAAAGCCAAGGGTCGAAACATCTTTAAGATAAGGAAACCCCTAAACAAAGAGTTTAGATTAATGTTAGAGGAAGGCGGGAAATATGAATGCGAGGGAACCGATTAGCACCCGCACAAGACGAAACTAGCCATTGATAGACCCATTCATAAAATGTTAAATGTCTATACCTGTTTGTATTCTTGTAAACATGGGGAAATGTACCCATTCATGAAATGTTAAATACTTGTACTCACTCAAACAATGTGATAATCTTCGAATCACCGGTCTACCCATTGTGTAAAGGGTATAAAATTGAACCGCTCCCGGCATACAATTGAGAGAAGGTTTGCTACAGACCAATGTGCCTTGTCTCCATGGAGCTCCATTTAATAAATCGTATTTTCTGAATCTCGAAGTCTGACTACTAGTCGACTTTTCCCACAACATAAGGAACTATTGATAAGGCTGCAGGATAGGCATGTGCCTGTAAAAAGGAAAGATAGGAAAGGTAGGATTCGAGAGCTGTGGATAACCAGGGAAATTGAGGATCTGATTAAAATGAAAAGAGAGGCGTACATTAAGTCCAGGCAACAGAAAACAGATGGAGCTCTGGAGGAATACAGAGAGAGTAGGAAAGAACTCAAATGGGGAGTTAGAAGGGCAAAAAGAGGTCACGAGATGTTCTTGGCAGGCAGGATTAAGGAGAATCCTAAGGCATTCTATTCATGCGTTAGGAACAAAAGAGTTGTCGGAGAAAATCGGACCTCTCAGGGACAAAGGAGGGGAATTATGCTTAGAACCCAAGGGAATAGGGGAGATCCTAAATGAATACTTTGCATCGGTATTCACGAAGGAGAGGGGCGTGTTAACCGGGAGTGTCTCGGAGGGAGGTGTTGACCCGTTAGAGAAAATCTCCATTACAAGAGAGGAAGTGTGAGGTTTTTTAGGGAACATTAAAACTGACAAAGCCCCAGGGCCTGATGGCATCTATCCTCAACTGCTCAGGGAGACGAGAGATGAAATTGCTGGGCCTCTGACGGAAATCTTTGTCGCTTCTTTGGACACGGGTGAGGTCCCTGAGGATTGGAGGATAGCGAATGTGGTCCCGTTGTTTAAGAAGGGGAGCAGGGATAACCCAGGAAATTATAGGCCGGTGAGCTTGACTTCCATGGTAGGGAAGTTGTTGGAGAGTATTCTTAGAGACAGGATGTATGTGCATTTAGAACGGTAATTATGATGCGATTAGGCAAGAATTAGGGGGCATAAGTTGGGAACAGAAACTGTCAGAGAAAGGAACTAATGAAAAGTGGAACTTTTTCAAGGAACAAATACTGGATGTCCTTGATAGGTATGTTCCTGTCAGGCAGGGAGGAAATGGCCGAGTGAGGGAACCATGGTTCACAAAAGAACAAAGAACAAAGAACAGTACAGCACAGGAAACAGGCCCTACGGCCCTCCAAGCCTGTGCCGCTCCTTGGTCCAACTAGACCAATCGTTTGTATCCCTCCATTCCCAGGCTGCTCATGTGACTATCCAGGTAAGTCTTAAACGATGTCAGCGTGCCTGCCTCCACCACCCTACTTGGCAGCGCATTCCAGGCCCCCACCACCCTCTGTGTAAAAAACGTCCCTCTGATGTCTGAGTTATACTTCGCCCCTCTCAGCTTGAGCCCGTGACCCCTCGTGATCGTCACCTCCGACCTGGGAAAAAGCTTCCCACTGTTCACCCTATCTATACCCTTCATAATCTTGTATACCTCTATTAGATCTCCCCTCATTCTCCATCTTTCCAAGGAGAACAACCCCAGTCTACCCAATCTCTCCTCATAGCTAAGACCCTCCATACCAGGCAACATCCTGGTAAACCTTCTCTGCACTCTCTCCAATGCCTCCACGTCCTTCTGGTAGTGCGGCGACCAGAACTGGACGCAGTACTCCAAATGCGGCCTAACCAGCGTTCTATACAGCTGCATCATCAGACTCCAGCTTTTATACTCTATACCCCGTCCTATAAAGGCAAGCATACCATATGCCTTCTTCACCACCTTCTCCACCTGTGTTGCCACCTTCAAGGATTTGTGGACTTGCACACCTAGAAAAGACCCTTCGACCACTACCCTCTGTCTCCTATGGCCAAGCTACCCTCTGTCTCCTATGGCCAAGAGGTGGAATGTCTTGTGAAAAGGAAGAGGGAAGCTTATGTAGGGATGAGGAAACAAGGTTCAGATGGCTCGATTGAGGGTTACAAGTTAGCAAGGAATGAGCTGAAAAAGGGGCTTAGGAGAGCTAGGAGGGGACATGAGAAGTCCTTGGCGGGTCGGATCAAGGAAAACCCGAAGGCTTTTTACTCTTATGTGAGGAATAAAAGAATGACCAGGGTGAGGTTAGGGCCGGTCAAGGACAGTAGTGGGAACTTGTGTATGGAGTCAGTAGAGATAGGCGAGGTGATGAATGAATACTTTTCTTCAGTGTTCACCAAGGAGAGGGGCCATGTTTTTGAGGAAGAGAAGGTGTTACAGGCTAATAGGCTGGAGGAAATAGATGTTCGGAGGGAGGATGTCTTGGCAGTTTTGAATAAACTGAAGGTCGATAAGTCCCCTGGGCCTGATGAAATGTATCCTAGGATTCTGTGGGAGGCAAGGGATGAGATTGCAGAGCCTTTGGCGTTGATCTTTGGGTCCTCGCTGTCCACGGGGATGGTGCCAGAGGACTGGAGAATGGCGAATGTTGTTCCTCTGTTTAAGAAAGGGAATAGAAATGACCCTGGTAATTATAGACCGGTTAGTCTTACTTCGGTGGTTGGTAAATTGATGGAAAGGGTCCTTAGGGATGGGATTTACGACCATTTAGAAAGATGCGGATTAATCCGAGATAGTCAGCACGGATTCGTGAAGGGCAAGTGGTGCCTCACAAATTTGATAGAATTTTTTGAGGAGGTAACTAAGTGTGTTGATGAAGGTAGGGCAGTTGATGTCATATACATGGATTTTAGTAAGGCGTTTGATAAGGTCCCCCATGGTCGGCTTATGATGAAAGTGAGGAGGTGTGGGATAGAGGGAAAGTTGGCCGATTGGATAGGTAACTGGCTGTCTGACCGAAGACAGAGGGTGGTGGTGGATGGAAAATTTTCGGATTGGAGGCAGGTTGCTAGCGGTGTGCCGCAGGGATCAGTGCTTGGTCCTCTGCTCTTTGTGATTTTTATTAATGACTTAGAGGAGGGGGCTGAAGGGTGGATCAGTAAATTTGCTGATGACACCAAGATTGGTGGAGTAGTGGATGAGGTGGAGGGCTGTTGTAGGCTGCAAAGAGACATAGATAGGATGCAAAGCTGGGCTGAAAAATGGCAAATGGAGTTTAACCCTGATAAATGTGAGGTGATTCATTTTGGTAGGACAAATTTAAATGTGGATTACAGGGTCAAAGGTAGGGTTCTGAAGACTGTGGAGGAACAGAGAGATCTTGGGGTCCATATCCACAGATCTCTAAAGGTTGCCAGTCAAGTGGATAGAGCTGTGAAGAAGGCCTATAGTGTGTTAGCTTTTATTAACAGGGGGTTGGAGTTTAAGAGCCGTGGGGTTATGCTGCAACTGTACAGGACCTTGGTGAGACCACATTTGGAATATTGTGTGCAGTTCTGGTCACCTCACTATAAGAAGGATGTGGAAGCGCTGGAAAGAGTGCAGAGGAGATTTACCAGGATGCTGCCTGGTTTGGAGGGTAGGTCATATGAGGAAAGGTTGAGGGAGCTAGGGCTGTTCTCTCTGGAGCGGAGGAGGCTGAGGGGAGACTTAATAGAGGTTTATAAAATGATGAAGGGGATAGATAGAGTGAACGTTCAAAGACTATTTCCTCGGGTGGATGGAGCTATTACAAGGGGGCATAACTATAGGGTTCGTGGTGGGAGATACAGGACGGATATCAGAGGTAGGTTCTTTACGCAGAGAGTGGTTGGGGTGTGGAATGGACTGCCTGCAGTGATAGTGGAGTCAGACACTTTAGAAACATTTAAGCGGTTATTGGATAGGCACATGGAGCACACCAGGATGATAGGGAGTGGGATAGCTTGATCTTGGTTTCAGATAAAGCTCGGCACAACATCGTGGGCCGAAGGGCCTGTTCTGTGCTGTACTGTTCTATTCTATTCTATTCTATTAGTGACAGACCGTATGGTTTTGTAAGAGGGAGGTCGTGCCTTACAAATTTGGTGGAGTTTTTTGAGGAAGTGACAAAAACGGTTGATGAAGGAAGGGCCGTGGATGTCGTCTATATGGATTTCAGTAAGGCATTTGACAAAGTCCCACATGGCAGGTTGGTTAAGAAGGTTAAGGCTCATGGGATACAAGGAGAAGTGGCTAGATGGGTGGAGAACTGGCTTGGCCATAGGAGACAGAGGGTAGTGGTCGAGGGGTCGTTTTCCGGCTGGAGGTCTGTGACCAGTGGTGTTCCGCAGGGCTCTGTACTGGGACCTCTGCTATTTGTGATATATATAAATGATTTGGAAGAAGGTGTAACTGGTGTAATCAGCAAGTTTGCGGATGACACGAAGATGGCTGGACTTGCGGATAGCGAAGAGCATTATCGGGCAATACAGCAGGATATAGATAGGCTGGAAAATTGGGCGGAGGGGTGGCAGATGGAGTTTAATCCGGATAAATGCGAAGTGATGCATTTTGGAAGAAATAATGTAGGGAGGAGTTATACAATAAATGGCAGAGTCATCAGGAGTATAGAAACACAGAGGGACCTAGGTGTGCAAGTCCACAAATCCTTGAAGGTGGCAACACAGGTGGAGAAGGTGGTGAAGAAGGCATATGGTATGCTTGCCTTTATAGGACGGGGTATAGAGTATAAAAGCTGGAGTCTGATGATGCAGCTGTATAGAACGCTGGTTTGGCCACATTTGGAGTACTGCGTCCAGTTCTGGTCGCCGCACTACAGAAGTACGTGGAAGCGTTAGAGTGCAGAGAAGGTTTACCAGGATGTTGCCTGGTATGGAGGGTCTTAGCTATGAGGAGAGATTGGGTAAACTGGGGTTGTTCTCCCTGGAAAGACGGAGAATGAGGGGAGATCTAATAGAGGTGTACAAGATTATGAAGGGGATAGATAGGGTGAACGGTGGGAAGGTTTTTCCCAGATCAGAAGTGACGTTCACGAGGGGTCACGGGCTCAAGGTGAGAGGGGCGAAGTATAGCTCAGATATTAGAGGGATGTTTTTTACACAGAGGGTGGTGGGGGCCTGGAATGCGCTGCCAAGTAGGGTGGTGGAGGCAGGCACGCTGACATCGTTTAAGACTTACCTGGATAGTCACATGAGCAGCCTGGGAATGGAGGGATACAAACGATTGGTCTAATTGGACCAAGGAGCGGCACAGGCTTGGAGGGCCGTAGGGCCTGTTTCCTGTGCTGTACTGTTCTTTGTTCTAGTAACAAAAGTTTTTTATTTAGTTTTTTATTGTTTTCAAATATCCAACAGTAATTAAAATCTGAAGAAATGAGAGTCCATGCTTGTTAACGTTAATTTTCGATGTCAGAGAGGGTGTAATTAAGACTCAGCATGCCTTTAAAAATGTGCTTACAGTTGAATGGACAAGACCGAAGTTTTTTTTCTGCTTTCAGTGAGGATCTAGCATATAAGCACCTCAAATTTATCTCTGTGTGCTTTATACCCAACCGCTCCACGAGATTCAGCTGGAACAAAACTCGTGCAAGAGTTGGGCAAGTCAGACAGCAATGTCCTAATTTGCAATTGCACATCTGCAGATGTTGGACTTGCTGTCCACTTTACTTTTTCATAATGGTGTGAGCTGATGATCTCGCCATTATTCTGATAAAAATCCACAATACTTAATCCTTTATGGAAGTCTGACCTCTGTTGGAATGATTGGTTTATAATCTGATTTTGCGTTATTGACCCATTCACTTTAATAACAATCTCCAAGCTGCTGTTTATCTCAGTGAGTTTTGTTCTGAAACTGTTCCCTCAACATTGCCAGCTTTTCCATACCAGTGTGTTCTTGACCATTCTATTGCCAGCATATTTGTGTAAAATCCCAATAAAATTAAAAGATGTGATAAATATCAACATTACTGTCAAAGCTTGTGGCCTCTGGGTTAGCCACAGTGATTGCCCCAGGTTTGTGCCATTCAAAATCATCTTCTGCCCACTTCTCCGATACAATTTTGCTTTGTTCGTCCTCCCTGTTAAAAGACACAAATGTCAGACAATTGCACTTTGAATAAAAGGGTAATTAAACTATTTTGTAGGGGATTAGTTGACCAGATGGGTTGACACGCTTGTTCTACTCCTCGCAGCACCGTTGCAATTTGGTTCAAGAGGCCACAGCAATGTCTGGTGTGGGAACTGGAAATGCTGCCTATTTCAATCCCACTGGGAAGTGTGTGAACAGCAATGACAAGGAAACATTGTGGCCTCTGTGTTCCCGGCCAAGTCTCACACCATCCTGATTGGAACGTGGATCACCATTCCTTTACTGTCACTGGACCAATATCCTGGAATTCTCTATTCAACAGCAAGGAAAGTTCCAGTGATCGCTCTGGAAACCCGAGATACAAAGTCATTTATTTCCCCCAGCTTGTTATGTCTCAAATTCCTCTTGTACTCTATCCTAAAGTACTATTTTGTGAAAGACATTTGAATGAATAAATAAAACTTTCTACCATCACCCCAGGGAGCCTGTTCCATGGATTGACAACTGGCGAACTGAAATTTCTGTTGATTAATTTTCAATTTTCCTTCTTTTCAAACACAGGCCATATCCTGTGCTTCTACTGTACACACCAAGGTGAAAGAACTTGTCACCATCTAAATTATCTATTGCCTTTATAATTTGAAAAATGGCAAATAGACCATCTCTCTTTTGTTTGTTCAGTTCGTGCAATTTCTCCTCATGAGCCAATCGCTCCATCATTCTGGTATATTCTTTCTGTATCTTAATAACTGAAATGTCCATTCTGTGCTGTGGCAACCAGAATGGCACATAGTATTCTAATGGAGTTGTGACATTGTCCTGACAAAACATATCTGGGTTCATGTAACCTGAGTCTCTCCTGGTCTGGATGGTTCTATTTTAACAGTTTTATCAACACCAGGTTAAAGTCCATTAAGTTGGACTTTAACCTGGTGTTGTTAAAACTGTTACTGTGTTCACCCCAGTCCAATGCCGGCATCTCCACATCATGGTTCTATTTTAACAGGGCCGGAGGCAGTTGTCAGACACTTGGGGCTGAATCTTCTGCACTTAAGTCCCCACTGTAATAATGGGACAATTTTAAGTCTGGAACCTGTTTCACTAACTGGTGCACTTTGCCAAGGCTGCTTCCCTGAGCCATGGTATCAACAACCCAACCAATCAGGGAAGGCTGGCAGGATGACATTTCTACCCTGCTGAAGGATTTTTAGCTCAAGTGTTACAAGGCTCACCAGTAACGGACCAAGCTAGAGTCCCAGGCTAACCACACGGACTCCCACCAACTATGACAAGGTCTGCAAAACATAACAGGCTACAAGATGAAAGCATGTAGCATCAATGGCACCAATGCACCCCTCCCCGATGAGCTCAACACATTCGATGCCCGTTTTGATCAAGAGGTCAGCGAGTGCATGCCTTCCACCCTGGAAGCCAGGGCCGAACCAGTATCTGAGGTCACCAACGCAGACGTCAGAGCAGCCTTTTCGAAAGTCAACCCACTGAAAGCAACTGGTCCGGATGGGGTCCCCAGACGAGCACTCAAATCTTGTGCGAACCAGCTGGCAGAGGTATTCACAGACATCCTTAACCTCTCTTTACACCAATCTGAAGTCCCTGGGCGGCACGATAGCACAGTGGTTAGCACTGCTGCTTCACAGCTCCAGGGACCTGGGTTCGATTCCCGGCTTGGGTGACTGTCTGTGTGGAGTTTGCACATTCTCCTCGTGTCTGCGTAGGTTTCCTCCGGGTGCTCCAGTTTCCTCCCACAGTCCAAAGATGTGCGGGTAAGGTTGATTGGCCATGCTAAAAAAATTGCCCCTAGTGTCCTGAGATGCGTAGGTTAGAGGGATTAGTGGGTAAAATATGTAGGGATAAGGGGGTAGGGCCTGGGTGGGATTGTGATCGGTGCAGACTCGATGGGCCGAATGGCCTCTTTCTGTACTGTAGGGTTTCTATCACTTCTATCATTTCTATCGGCTTCAAGAAGATGACCATCATCGTTGTACCAAAGAAAAGCCAGGCAACATGCCTTAATGACTATCACCCAGTGGCTGTGAGATCCATCATTACGATGTGCTTCAAAAGGTTCGTCATGACACAAATCAATTCCGGTCTCCCAGATTGGCTGGATCCACTACTGTTCGCCTATCACTGCAACAGGTCCACAGCAGATGCCATCTCCCTGGCCCTACACTTAACCCTGGAACACCTGGATAACAAAGACACCTATGTCATACTCCTATTTATTGACTACAGCTCAGCGTTCAACACCATTATTCCTGCAAAACGCATCTCCAAACTCTGTGTCCTGGGGCTCAGCTCCTCCCTCTGTGACTGGATCCTCGACTTCCTATCCCACAGACTGCAATCAGTAAGGATAGGCAAGGACACCTCCTTCACGATCATCCTCAAAACCGGTGCCCCATAAGGCTGTGTCCTCAGCCCCTTATTATACTCCTTATACACCTATGACTGTGTGGCTAAATTCCCCTCCAACTCAATTTTCAAGTTTGCTGATGACACCACCGTAGTGGGTCGGATCTCAAACAATAATGAGATGGAGTACAGGAATGAGATAGAGAATCTGGTGAACTGGCGTGAGGACAGTAATCTCTCCCTCAATGTCAGCAAAACAAAGGAGACAGTCATTGACATCAGAAAGCGGAGTGGAGGACATGCTCCTGTCCACATCAAGGGAATAAAATGAAATGGTTGAGAGCTTCAAGTTTTTACGTTCAGATCACCAACAACCTGTCATGGTCTCTCCACACCAATGCTATAGTTGAGAAAGCCCACCAACGCCTCTAATTTCTCAGGAGGCTAAGGAAATTTGAAAGTTATGTGAAAGTTTATGAGTCACAAGTAGGCTTACATTAACACTGCAATGAAATTACTGTGGAAATCCCCTCGTCGCCACACTCTGGTGCCTGTTCGGGTACACTGAGGGAGAATTCAGCATAGCCAATCCACCTAACCAGCACATCTTTAGACTGTGGGAGGAAATCAGAGCACCCGGAGGAAACTCACGCAGACACGTGGAGAACCTGCAGACTCCACCCAGACAGTGACCCAAGCCGGGAATTGAACACGGGTCCCTGGCGCTGTGAGATAACAGTGCTAACCACTGTGCCACTGTGCCGCCCTATTGGCAAGTGTGCTACGGCCCTCACCAACTTTTACAGATGCAACACAGAAAGCATTCTTTCTGGCTGTATCACAGCTTCGTGTGGCTCCTGTTCTGTCCCAGACCACAAGGAACTACAAAGGGTTGTGAACGTAGCCCAATCCATCATGCAAACCAGCCTCCCATCCATTGGCTCTGTCAACACTCCCTGATGTCTCGGAAAAGCAGCCAGCATAATCACGCACCCCGGACATTCAGTCTTCCATCTTCTTCCATTGGAAAAAATGCAAAAGTCTGAGGCTCAAGAACTGCTTCTTCCCTGCTGCCATCAGACGTTTGAATGGACCCATCTCATATTGAATTGATCTTTCTCTACATCCTAGCTATGACTGTAACACTACATTCTGCAACGTCTCCTTTCCTTCTCCCCCATATACTTTATGATTTGATTTGATTTGATTTATTGTCACATGTATTAGCACACAGTGAAAAGTATTGTTTCTTGCAAGCTATACAGACAAAGCATACCATTCATAGAGAAGGAAACGAGAAAGTGCAGAATGTAGTGTTACAGTCATGGCTAGGGTATAGAGAAAGATCAACTTAATACAAGGTAAGTCCATTCAAAAGTCTGACAGCAGCAGGGAAGAAGCTGTTCTTGAGTTGGTTGGTACGTGACCTCAGACTTTTGTATCTTTTTTCCGATGGAAGAAGGTGGAAGAATGTCCAGGGTGCGTGGGGTCCTTAATTATGCTGGCTGCTTTGCCAAGGCAGCGGGAAATGTAGACAGAGTCAATGGATGGGAGGCTGGTTTGCGTGATGGATTGTGCTACATTCACGACCTTTTGTAGTTCCTTGCGGTCTTGGGCAGATCAGGAGCCATACCAAGCAGTGATACAACCAGAAAGAATGCTTTCTATGGTGCATCTGTAAAAGTTGGTGAGAGCCGTAGCTGACATGCCAAATTTCCTTAGTCTTCTGAGAAAGTAGAGGCGTTGGTGGGCTTTCCTAACTACAGTGTCGGCATGGGGGGAGCAGGACAGGTTGTTGGTGATCTGGACACCTAAAAACTTGAAGCTCTCGACCCTTTCTATTTCTTCCCCATTGATGTAGACAGGGACATGTTCTCCTCTACATTTCCTGAAGTCGATGACAATCTCCTTTGTTTTGTTGACATTGAGGGAGATATTATTGTTGCCGCACCAGTTCACCAGATTGAACAATATGCTTTGTCTATTTAGTCTGCAAAAAACAATATTTTTCACTGTATACCAATACATGTGACAATAATTAATCAAATCTAATCAAATCAAAAGCACTTTTGACTTTTGTCGTTGATACAATCACAGGAATAGAGAGGATTTCTAGGAAGGCTGTTCCCCAGGTTTCTCACTCTTATCTGGGAGTCCTGCTGTGGGATATGAAGGGCTGCAGAGAGAAGTGAACCCTGTGAAGAACAGGAGGCAGAGTACAATCTCTACAAACAAACTGGCATGAATGGATTGGCTGAGGAAGTCAACAGCAGAATTTTGGTTCCTCTATTCTGAAATCAGTGCAGCAAGAGGATCTAGGACCTCAGTGGGATGACAGGTGAGTGCCATAATACTTTCAGATGACAAGCCCCACAATCTGATTTCTCAGCGTTGTCGTGCACAGCACTCCTCAGAAAATACACTTTTCAGCTCCACTCATTCCTTTCGCTGAAGGCCTCCCTCATCTCCATCTGAGCAGCTGACCTTCAGCTTATTAGCTGTAGTGGCATGGTGGCAGAGCGGTTAGCACTGCTGCCTCACAGTGCCAGGAACCTGGGTTTGATTCGTGGCTTCGGTCACGGTCTGTGTGGAGTTTGATTTCTCTCTGTGTCTGAGCGGGTTTCCTCTGGGTGCACTGGTTTCCTCCCAGTCTGAAAGACGTGCTGGTTCGGTGCATTGACCCAGACAGGCGCCGGAGTGTGGCGACTAGGGGAATTTCACAGTAACTTCACTCTCGTGTTAATGTAAGCCTTACTTGTGACTAATAAAAAATTAAATATTCTTTTTAAAAAAACATTCACTCACATCTAACAGTCACCCTCCAAAAATGTTGTTCATACATCTTCAGCACACAAGTATTATGAACACACACATATCTGCTTTCCTTGCAGTAGAAGAGATCAGCCAACTTGATGAAAGGTAGAGACTGGGAAGGTGGTCGGGGAGGGTTATGGTTTGGGGAGGTCAGTGGGGAATTTTGCTTGTGGTTGTCAGCAATAAGCACCTTCTTGTCCACCAACAATGTGCCCTCTGCAAAGGAGGTCATTTTCCAGGAGGCTGCAGATGTCGGCAGCAAACCTCCGGTGAAAGCCTGAACCTCTTGAGGCATTGGTGCTCAGACACGTTGGGAGAGCTGATTCTCTCCCTGTAGATCCTATGTTGGGAGCCTTGCCTCCTCCCAGCCAGATCTCTTTGTCCATTGTCATGTCCCTCTCTGTGGACGTGTGGCTGAGGAGCAGACATTGGGTTCTGCTCTGCTGCTGGTGGTGCTCTTGACGATTGTATTGTTTCTCCTCCTGCCCACCCTCAGATGGCGTGAGGTGGAGGCACATGAGCTACTCTCACGCTACAGTGAGGGCTGGCGCAGAGAAGTGCAGCTGTAGGTGGGTGAATTACTAGGCCGGTGAAGTGCCTTCCAAGAGTTTGACAATCAGCTGTCATGCAGTGATAGCATTCTCTGGAAAAAGAAATACTTTGGCTGCAAGAGGGCCAAGCCTACCCCTGGAAATGCACCTTGGGGAGAGCCAGGAGGGAGAGATAATGATGGGATCCTTCCACAACATCAATTTAAGGGGATTTAACTCACTGCATGCGTGCAACCTTCCTGCATTTGGCTGGGAACATTTCTTTCTTGATGTCTTTTGTGAACTCCCTGCTTTTTGTTTTAAGTTCGTTTTTCAAGATCTAAGCTGCAAATACACAGAGCCAATGGTTTAGTATTTTGGATGGTTATATTTTACTGTACCTTTTCCTGTGGTCTTGTTTTGTGGCCTTTCGAAACCATGTCATATAGGCTATTAGGGCCAAAAGGCCCAGAACAAGCAGAATCAACATTGCTGAGAAACCACCGATCAGTCCATTCTTATGAATTGCAATGGTACAGGAATCGCCAAAGTACCAGTAGCCTTCAGACAAGTCACAGCTGGGAAAAAAATGAAGAGAAAATTCACCGTTACCAGCAGATCACTTGCATCCTTGCTTTTGCAAAATCAAGGAGCTGAGGACAGGTGGTTATTTCCATGTCACACACTAAGGAGACAATTTCATAGTCCTGTGCAGTGTATTTGCAGGTGGAGTGTGGCTTGCAGGAGGATATGTAAAATAGCTGGCTGATTCCTTACCTTTCCACCCCTGAGGTTGTCCCCTATAATACCCGAGATGGGCAAGACATTGGCCAGCCTGCCCACACTTAGGCCTATTAAGACCTTCAAGTGGCCAATTAATGGCAAGTTAAGGGACAATTTGCATACCCACTGCAATAATATGTGCATCAGCGGAAGAAGCAACGGAGAGCAGCCTGCCACAGCACCATCTCAGGTGAAAAGGTGGGAAGCAAAGCCTGGTGGCTATGGATCCTCTCCTCGGGACTGCTTGTTGTCCCATCAGCGGCCACTGCTGAGTTCCAGCACTGCTGGGACTACTCAGCTGCTGGCCAATCAGATTCCCCAAGGGATACAAATCTCACAATTACCCCATTAAGGCCACCACAGTTTATTATGACTTTGGGCACCCCTTTAACAGTTGATTGGCTGGCGACCGACTTTTCTGCCAGGGATGCAAACAAAATGCCCTACGATAAACTTCAGTCCGCAATGTATCATTGTGTGCTTAACCTGATGTATCCCTTTAGTCAAATAATCGTAGTTTTTCTGAGTTAATAAGAAGTTAAATATTGAGGTAAAGGTGCATTTAACCTAATGGTTCCAGTCTGGCTACCTCCGATTTCTCATCTTTATGCTGCCCTTGGTGACATGATACAAATTCACATTGTCAGTCTCCACATGGAAGCTGATGATACCCAGCTCCACCACACCACCTCTCTTAAACAGTGTCAAAGAACAGCTTCAGACCACATCTCTGCACCATCATCAAGATGCCTATTTCCACATTGATAACATTGCCTCAAACAGCCCCTGCCTCAGCTCATCTGCTGGTGCCCTCATGCCTGCCTATATTGCTCCACTCTTGATTCATCTAATGCACTCCTGGCCTTCCTCCCACCCTGTACCCTTCATAAATTTGAAGTCATTCTGAACTCTACTGTCCATATCCTAATTTGCATCAATTATCATCCACCCATCATTCATCGGCTCCCAGTTAACTCTTCATTTGGCTCAATGTTGTAGTTTGTTTAAATAATACCCCTTATGAACTTTTGAGATATATTGTTACATTAAAGACAGTAAATAAATACTCCAATCTATCATCCCCTTCCCACGACTAGTTGGGTAAGTTGTATGGCACTCGGGCTGTGCAATATTTATGTTTTTTTCTTTTTATAATCCTTGCAATTATAATGATGGTTTTTATCATATGGTATCCTTTACTCTTCTCATAGCTAATACGAGTAGCACCACTGTGGGGAGGTGGGTGGATGGCTTGGTGTAGAGGTAGGAGCATAGCCCAACAAATCCTCACAGTTGATGGGGAAACCCCTTTAGAACTATCGGTGTTGTGTATTTCTTTTCTGTATTTTTGCTATTTTGGGGTCTATGAATCTCTGACAGATGCCTGTAAGGGTCCAGTCAGAGGGTCATTGTTTTATATCAATGGCGCTTCCAGTGTGGCTGAAGGTGGGGAAGTATACTTTGGTGCGTGTCTGAGCATGGCAAGAAAATCTCTGGCTGACCACCCTTCCCTATACCTGTGCCAATATCCCAGATTCTGCTTGGCTGAATACGCAATGGCTGTTGCTACTTTGAAAATCCTGTAATGTGTGGGGAATACATTTGTTCAGATGGAATGCATCCCTCATCAAGTTGCTTTGATGGAATGGGGGAGACCTAGCCTGAAATATCACGAAAGAGAAGGACTTGATGGATGATGAGTCTGGCAAAAGATGTGTAGATAGTTTGAGTCATGTTGAGATCAAAAAGGAGGAGGTATTGGGGTTCTTGAGAAACATTAAGGCAGACAAGTCCCCAGGGCCTGATGGATATACCCCAGAATACTGAGAGAGGCAAGGGAGGAAATTGTTGGGGTCTTGAGAGAAATCTTTGTATCTTCACTGGCTGCAGGGGAGGTCCCAGAGGATTGGAGAATAGCCAATGTTGTTCCTTTGTTTAAGAAGGGCAGCGAGAATAATCCAGGTATTTCCAGGCCGGTGAGCCTTACATCAGTGGTAGGGAAATTATTGGAGAGGATTCTTTGAGACAGGATTTAAGTGGACGTATTAGTGAGAGGCAACATGGTTTTGTGAAGGAGAGATCGAGTCTCACAAACTTGATCGAGTTTTTCAAGGAAGTGACGAAGATGATTGATGAGGGTAGGGCAGTGGATGTTGTCTACATGGACTTCAGTAAGGCCTTTGACAAGGTCCCTCATGGCAGACTGGTGCAGAAGGTGAAGTCGCATGGGATCAGTGGTGAGCTGGCAAGGTGGATACAAAACTGGTTTGGTCAAAGAAGACAGGGGGTAGCAGTGGAAGGGTGTGTTTCTGAATGGAGGGCTGTGACAAGTGGTGTTCCTCAGGGATCAGTGCTGGGACCTTTGCTGTTTGTAATATATATAAATGATTTGAAGGAAAATGTAACTGGATTGATTAGTAAGTTTGTGGACGACAAAGGTTGGTGGGTTTGCAGATAGCGATGAGGACCATCAAAGGATACAGCAGGATATAGATCAGTTGGAGACTTGGGCGGAGAGATGGCAGATGGAGTTGAATTCAGACAAATGTGAGGTAATGCATTTTGGAAGGTCTAATACAGATAGGAAATATACAGTAAATGGCAGACCCTTAAAAGTATTGATCGGCAAAGGGGACTGGGTGTACAGGCACACAGGTCACTAAAATTGGCAATGCAGGTAGAGAAGGTAGTCAAGAAGGCATACGCATTGCTTGTCTTCATCGGCGGGATATTGAGTTTAAAAATTGGCAAGTTATGTTGCAGCTTTATAGAACCTTAGTTAGGCCGCACTTGGAATATAGTGTTCAATTCTGGTCGCCACTCTACCAGAAGGATGTGGAGGCTTTGGAGAGGGTACAGAAAAGATTTACCAGGAATAGAGGGCATTAGCTATGAGGAGAGGTTGGAGAAACTTTGTTTGTTCTCACTGGAGCAACGGAGGTTGAGGGGAGACCTGATAGAAGTCTACAAGATTATGAGAGGCATGGACAGAGTGGATAGTCAGAAGCTTTTTCCCAGGGTGGAAGAGTCAATTACAAGGGGGCATAGGTTTAAGGTGCGAGGGGCAAGGTTTAAAGGAGATGTACGAGGCAGAGTTTTTACACAGAGAGTAGTGGGTGCCTGGAACTCGTTGCCAGGGGAAGTAGTGGAAGCGGATACGGTAGTGGCTTTTAAGGGGCGTCTTGACAAGTACATGAATAGGATGGGAATAGAGAGATATGGTCCCCGGAAGGGTAGGGGGTTTTAGTTGTCAGGCAGCATGGTCGGTGCAGGCTTGGAGGGCCAAAGGGCCTGTTCCTGTGCTGTAATTTTCTTTGTTCTTTGTTCTTATCACACAGTCTGCATTATCTCAAATTTAAGACACAGATTTGACCCTACTAAATCTTTACAGTGCCAAGAATACAAGGTGGGTGTGAGGGTCTACCCACATTGCTTTTGGCCATGTGTCAAAATTAAATCCTGATGGTTTAGTTTCCTTAAAGAGCTTGAGAAGTTATCCTGATATTGGCAGTATGGGAAAATATCATTTGATTATGATTGGTGGTGGGTCTCTTTAATTTTATTGGGGAGTGCGTTGTGTAGGTTGTATGGCATTTATCTTTAAAGGCGGGAGGAGTGTAAGTTTTCTTCAGTGGGAGAAGGTTGGCATGGCTTTGTTTCAGGGTGAGGGGTGCCTCAAACTGACAGAGGCAGTTTAACCTTATTCTTAATAAGATGGCTCGCTTCCTCTTGATGCTAAGGTTTCCCTGCTGGGGAAAAAAGTCCTGTTGTCTCCGCAGCCGAAGGAAATAGTTTCCTGCAAGAAGTTGGGCTTCACATTGTTTGACTTATTCCTACAAGGATCTGCATAAGTTATGCGGCTCTGTCTCTATTACCCTGTCAGTGAGAGTGTGCACCTTTATGCCATGTACTCATGGCTTTATCTGTTATCTTGTCATTTGCCTATCGCTGAAATGCCCTTTCATTGTTTGTATCTATGGAGGCACCAGTGACAGTGAATAATGAATAATTTGAACCAACTGCACTGGTGTTTGTCTTTTCTGAATGGATATGTGGAAAAATTATAATACTGTATGTACCAATCCTAGAGGTTTGTTGTGTTAATTGTAAAGATGGGAAGAATCTTCAATAAAAATATATTTCAAGAAGTCGTTGTTGAATCGGTTCAGTTAGAAGTTAATTGTTCAGTGAGAGGCTAATTGTTTGGCTAATGGTGTGTTAAAGGCTAATCTAATAATAGAGAGAAAGAAACACTTCTTTGGCTCGTGAGGTGCGTAACTTGAGTGCAGAAATATCCCAACTCGCCGGATTTGCCGAGGGAAAAAGTACACTGAATTACAAGATTTTCACTCAAAGGGCACCCGGTGCAGGATGGAATCAGGCACGCAAACCTTGGAACCAGATGTGGGGATGCTGATGCAAGTTGGTTAAACGGACTGCTCCAGTCCTCTGGGTCTTCATCCCACTTGTTTTTGAATATTTTAGGCCCTCCAGCCCCCACCTCTCACATCCCCTTTTCTCTCCTGTGCCAAATTCATGCAACTCATGCCCTTTACCCATCTCCATGCCCTTTCATACCCCCAAGTCAACTCAATGCCAACTCACCCAATATTCACCATGAACAAACCTCAGGAGGCATGTGAAGATAAAATGAACTTGTCAAAATCTAATACAGCTCTCAGTATACAAACTCGATAATGTAAAAGAAAACATTTATGAAAGCCTCAAAGTTTGTAACGTTCCTCAAGTGATTAATCCCTTTCAAAAAATATGCACATTTCCGTTCATGTTCCTTACCCTTGTCATCAAATTGTGAACTTAGAATTCCCTGAACAGATAATTGTAGCTTTTGAAACTCAGCCAAACATTCACAATGAAAAGCCCTTGGGCAACAAATAACTGTTGAAACTGCACAGACAAATGATTTACAAACTGGCCTGTCACTCAAAGTAGAGGTTGTTGTTAACAATCACTGACAGCTACAGCCAGTTTTTTTACAGTCTAAAGAGCAGAGCATTTCAAACACTTCACATCATGACAGTTAAAGAGACCTCAGCTGCCTTTCAACATCTACTCCATCAATTTGTGACTCTCACACTGTAGTTTAATGCACTTACAACAACCAAAATGGCATCTGTTTGACTCAGCACTAAGATCAAAGAGCCCGCTGAGTTTTTGTTCCCTGATTTTTTTGAATTACTCTCCTGCTGTCTTTTCCCTACCAGCCAAAATGTGATCTGTTGGTTATAGGGGCAGACCTTCCCCATCCAGGTCCCACCCGCCATTTTTAATGGTTAACAGAATCTTCCCAACACAATGAAAGGCCCTTTGATTCTACAACAACTCTCACTGCCGAAGGACATCGTAAAGTGCTTTATAGCCAAAGAAAACCTTTTGAAGTGTAATCATTGTTGTGGCTCAGGAAACAGAGTTGCTAATTTGTGCACATTAACATCCCACAAACAGCAATTAGATAGTGAACAGGAAATTTGTTTTGCTGATGTTGGTTGTGGATTAAATATGGACTCTGTCACTGGGGAAGAACTCTCCTATTTTTGTTAGAAATAGTGCAACAGCTTCTTTTAAATCTACCTGAGAAAGCAGATGGGGCCTCGGTTTAACATTCATAAAGGTGGAAGTTTTGGGGGTGCTGCATTCCTTCAGTACTGCATTGAAATGCACTACAATGTGATTATGATGAGATATGGTGGAGATTTAAATGATTGTTCAGCCTTACTAGCATTCGGGTCCATTATTTGTCATTGCACATTTTCCATCCCCACATTTCAGAGAATCATTTCTTGCTTCATGACAGGTTGAAGCACAGATGGCCTTGCCTTTGGTCAAGATCAGTTGGTAATATTTCTTTAAGTTCTCAGGAACCAGTGAACCACATTTATCTGTTGGCAGTAAAAAAGTACAAGTTGAAATTGGTCATTAACAGACTAAAAATCTTATCCCTGCACTCACTACCTGTCAGCTGTTTCCAATATCAATCTCATCAATGTTTGTACAAAGTGAGGCAAAAACCTGACAGCGGAAAGTATAGCTTTGTGAATAGCATGTGTATGCGGAGAAAAGGGTCAGAATTTTTAGCTTCCGATGGGGGTGAGCATGGAGGTGGGCGGACATCGAGCCAGTTTGCTGGCAGCATCCCGCTCTGGTCCATTTTCCTGTTGGTGGATTGGGTGACAGCAGGATAGCCATATAATGGATATTATAAACAAATTGAGGGTTATAGTCAGAAGCCAAGTGGAATTTTCCATTTGGCCTGCAGGCTTCCCGAGGCATCAGGGCCTCGGCCAACCGTCTGGAGTTGCCCCTCCGACCCCAGCAGCATATGAGGGCCAGGCTGGTACTAAGGCCCTCTCCCAATTTTCCCGTCTACAATGTTGGCCCTGTGCTTGGTATGTATTTTATTTAAAAGTGTAAAAGGACAGAGAGTGGGAACTTTCATCTTGAAATGTATCCTCTGCTGAAAAGCAGGCTACTATTTTCTTCAAGCTGACAGGCTTTCTGTTGGAAAATCGCTCCCTGGTGTCCCACAAGCAGGATAAAGTTTAATGTCACAAGTAGGCTTACATTAACACTGCAATTAAGTTCCTGTGAAATTCCCCTAATTGTCACACTGCGGCACCTGTTTGAGTAACACTGAGGGAGAATTTAGCATAGCCAATGCACCTAACCAGCACGTCTTTCAGACTGTAGGAGGAAACTGGAGCACCTGGAGGAAACCCGCGCCGACACGGGGAAAATGTGCAGACTCCGCGCAGACAGTGATCCAAGTCGGGAATCAAACCCGAGTCACTGACACTGTGAGGCAGCAGTACTAACCACTGTGCCACCGTGGCCTCATTTGACCTTGGGGTGCTGAAGCTCTTGGGGAAGATTCAGCCGAATATAGAACATAGAACATTACAGCGCAGTACAGGCCCTTCGGCCCTCGATGTTGCGCCGACCAGTGAAACCAATCTAAAGCCCATCTAACCTACACTATTCCAATATCATCCATATGTTTATCCAATAACCATTTGAATGCTTTTAATGTTGACGAGTCTACTACTGCTGCAGGCAGGGCATTCCACGCCCTTACTACTCTCTGAGTAAAGAACCTACCTCTTAACATCTGTCCTACATCTATCACCCCTCAATTTAAAGCTATGTCCCCGAGTGCTAGCCATCACCATCCGAGGAAAAAGGCTCTCACTATCCACCCTATCTAATCCTCTGATCATCTTGTATGCCTCTATTAAGTCACCTCTTAACCTTCTTCTCTCTAACGAAAGCAACCTCAAGCCCCTCAGCCTTTCCTCATACGATTTTCCCACCATACCAGGCAACATCCTGGTAAATCTCCTCTGCACCCTTTCCAACACTTCCACATCCTTCCTATAATGCAACATGACCTCCTGGCTCCAAAACTCAATCCCTCTACCAATAAAAGCTAACACACCGTATGCCTTCTTAACAACCCTATCAACCTGGGTGCCAACTTTTAGGGATCTATGCACATGGACACCCAGATCCCTCTGTTCATCCACACTACCAAGTATCTTACCATTAGCCCAGTACTCTGTATTCCTGTTACTCCTTCCAAAGTGAATCACTTCGCACTTTTCTGCATTAAACTCCATTTGCCACCTCTCAGTCCAGCTCTGCAGCTTTTCTATGTCCCTCTGTAACCTGCCACTTCCCTCCGTACTGTCTACAACTCCACCGACATTAGTGTCATCCGCAAATTTACTAACCCATCCAGGTCATTAATAAAAATGACAAACAGCAGTGGCCCAGATTTTAAATATTTAATGGACTACCCACCTCCTGTCTGTGCATTTAAAATCATGGAATCTTATATGACAGAAGGAGTCTCTTTGGCCCAATATGCCTTGAAAAGAGGTATCCAATTCGTCCCATTGACCAGTACTTTCCCCATAACGGTGCAAAGTTTTCCAGTTCAGGGAGTTGTACAATTCATTTATAAAGTTATTGTTCAATCTGCTTCAGGTAGTGCATTTCAGATTGTAACTCGTTCAAATGCAAAATAATAAATTCTCCTCTCTCTCCTCAGGTCTGTTTATCATTAATCTTAATTCTGCATCTTCTCCTTATCAATTCTTCCCACGAAGTGCCAAAAGTATTAACAAATATGTGTGCATAAATACATTTATATTCCTAACAAGTTATTCTACCAGCATTATTACTGCAGCAATAAATAACAAACCGTCCACCTCTTACCAATTATAACTGGTTTTTGAACCGTTGCGTCGGAAATGTCAAATTGGAATCCAGTGCAGTTACCTGGCGTTTAAAATAAGAGATCATGTCAATCACTGCTTAACACAAAATATTAGAAGATGATTCATAGTCTGTGCTGGATTGGGAGTTTTCTTTTCTGATTTTGGTGGTTATTATGGTAAGGAATATTAGCACTGGGGAATGGAACACAGAAAAGTTCTCTCTGCACTGTGCGATCACACAGTCCCAGGGCATTCATAAAGAACAAAGAAATGTACAGCACAGGAACAGACCCTTCGGCCCTCCAAGGCTGTGCCGATCCTGATGCCCGAACTAAACTAAAAAAACCTTCTGCCCTTACTCGCTCCGTATCCCTCTATTCCCTCCCTGTTCATGTACCCATCCAGATGCCTCTTAAATGTTGCTAATGTGTCTGCTTCCACCACCTCCTCTGGCAGCACGTTCTGGACACCCACCACTCTCTGTGTGAAAACCTTCCCCCACACATCTCCTTTAAACTTTCCCCCTCTCACCTTGAACCTGTGACCCATGATAATTAACACTTCCACCCCAGGAGAAACCCTCTGACTATCCACCCTCATGGGTTGGAGTAATGTAAAGCTCCCTTTATATTGTCTCATCAAACGTTTCCAGTTTAGGAACTGCACAGGATGCCAAGCAAAGCTCCTTTTTACACCAGCAGGTCCCAAACTATGGGTCACAACCCTAATTGTGAGACAGAAACAGTGAATGGAGTTGCAAAAAATGAAATCACGGTGCTCTCCCTCCCCTTTGTATTGACCAAACAGTGTAAAGTAACCAATCACAAGGTGGACTCCCAGTTTTGGACATTTGATTGGCTGCAATGTTCTAATCAGGTGTTCTGTAATGAAACTATGTGTCCATGTAAATATATCAAACGTTTCACGGAGTGGCAGTGATTGAGGTGGATGCTGATTTAGTGACCGGCAGCTTGGTCTCTGTGGGCCCTGGATTTTAACCGGAGATTTTCAGATAGGTACCCTTTTTACTATAATACCTGAATTTTAATATGATATACATCATTCTGTTGTCCTGTTGCTGTTTTGGTTTTGTTGGTGTTTCCAGTTAATTTTCAATGGGGGGGTCATGTTGGAAAGTAGTTTGGGAAATGCTGTTTCACACTGTGCCATTAAACACTCTTAGGGCATGTATGACAGGTATAGGCTTTTTTAATCAAAGTAAAGTCTTTTCTACAATGCTCCAGAAAACACTCCGAAGCCACATATAGTACAGGATTAAATACAGAATAATATAGTACAGGATTAAATACAGAATAATATAGTACAGGATTAAATACAGAATGACACAGTATCGGATTAAATATAGAATAAACACTATCCCTATCAAACACTCCCAGGACAGGTACAGCACGGGGTTAGATACAGAGTAAAGCTCCCTCTACACTTCCAATCAAACACTCCCAGGACAGGTACAGCACGGGGTTAGATACAGAGTAGGCCTCCCTCTACACTTCCAATCAAACACTCCCAGGACAGCTACAGCATGGGGTTAGATACAGAGTAAAGCTCCCTCTGTATTGTCCCCATCAAACACTCCCAGGACAGGTACAGCACCGGGTTAGATACAGAGTAAAGCTCCCTCTACACTGTCCCCATCAAACACTCCCAGGACAGGTACAGCACGGGGTTCGATACAGAGTAAAGCTCCCTCTGCACTGTCCCCCATCAAACATCTCCAGGACATGTACAGGACAGGGTTAGATACAGAGTAAAGCTCCCTCTACACTTCCATCAAACACCCACAGGGAAAGTACAGCGCAAATTATATACAGAGCACAATTCCCTCTCTACTATCCCATCAGCAGTCCCAGGGCAGGTCTGATGACCAATGGCAGCCATTTGTCTCATGACGCAATGGTTTGTGCCTTGGTTTTATCACCGAATGTAGCTGAGGAGTCTCACACTGGCATGGCAGCCTCTGCTGCATTTGCTGCAGATGACGACAGTGAACTGAGAGGGTGCAGGACTCACTGGACTCTGCTTTCTCTGGACAGGTTCAACACAGATTAGAGACAGTGAAGCATCCTCTGCACTATACCATGAAATACAGCCAGAACATGGACAGCACAATTTAGATTGAAAAAAATCCTTATGCAGATATTTTAAAGACCATCACCCAATACACTTGGGAGTTTCAGGTTTAACTCCTACCTCCTGCTGAATTGGTGCAATTTGTAGGTTTCAGATTTTTTTCAATTTTTTTAGCGGTCTCAGCAAGATAGTCCGGAGAAAATTCTTCTGACTTAGTTATGACGATGATTACATCATGATCAACAATGATGCTGCCCTTTCTATGGAAGAAAAAGGAAGGCAATTTAAAACCACTGAAATTTTAGCTGCCTGCCTTACAAACAATGAAGGGTAACTGCTGGGTAACTGTCGAAAAGTATTGCTTTTGTTGTATAAGGAGTGGAATGTTGGCTGGGATGAGGCTTTGGTTCTTCTTCAATGGCACCATAAGTCTCTCGATGTCAAGGGAGCTGCAATCTAAGCATAATATCTGCCACATTAAGCTCAACTTCAGTTTCTCATGTAATCCTCAACTTTGAATTTTGATAAGCAGAGAAGGAGTTCTATGCTTTCATCAAAATGGCACCAGAGATCCGATTCTGGGAGACCCACCCCTGAACCTGTCATCCACCATGTTTGCCAGGGTGGGATGTACTTTGACCATCTCTGGTTCATTCAGGACACAGCATACCTAACAGTGCAGCTGCCTTGGAACAGAAGCAATTTCTGTGATTTCCAAAACATGTCTCGTGGAATTTAAACATTTGAGGAAAAGGTCTGATCCTGGTGGAGTTCTTTGAAGAGGTCAGTTATCCCTTTGGGAGAGGTTCGGTCCCTATAAGAGAGGTAAGGCAGCCCAGTGTGAGGGCCTTTGGATCTGTTAAAAGTTGACATGTATATGTGTAAACAATGGATAAGGTTTGTGGAACTGTCAAGCTGTCAAGTCAACTACATTCCCAAGCCCTTTAAATTTTTGAAAGAAACGATCCAGCCTGCGGTGAAAAAAGGGGTGCTTGCAATTTATCATTTGTTGAAGGAGGGATCAGTTTATCTGACTGCTTTCACAATTGACCATTATCACACGGGGGTGTCTGCAAGTTCACAGTTTGATCGACAGCTCCAAGTAGTTACAAAGACATTAGAGGTGGGATTTTATGGCCTCGCTTGAGCGAGACTGGAAATTCCCGCCCAAGATCAATGGACATTTCGTTGTCCGCCCCTCACCCGCTCCGATTCTGTGGCGGGCAGGGTGATAGAATTCTGGTGTCGCTGTCTTTGACGTGGAGCTATGAAGACAAATGCTTGTCTTCAAATAAGGGATTATGTACTTATAGAAATTTAATGTTACCAATGAGAGTCTTTTTTAAATCTAGTGAAGTCTACAACAGATACTTGGTACTTTATTTTATTTAATCTCACCATGAAATGAGAAGGGATCTGGGAAGTGTGGATTGGCACAGGCTGTTCTCTGATAAGGATGTAAATGGAAAGTGGGAGGCCTTCAAAGGAGAAATTTTGAGAGTGCAGAGTTTGTATGTTCCTGTCAGGATTAAAGGCAAAGTAAATAGGAATAAGGAACCTTGGTTCTCGAGGGAGATTGTAACACTGGTTAAGAGGAAGAGAGAGTGGTATGAAATGTACAGGCAGCAAGGAACAGATCAGATGCTCGAGGAGTATAAAAAGTGCAAGAAGCTACTTAAGAGGGAAATCAGGAGGGCTAAAAGAAGACATGAGGTTGCTTTGGCACACAGAGTGAAGGAAAATCCAAAGAGCTTCTATAGGTATGTTAGGAGCAAAAGGATAGTGAGGGATAAAATTGGTCCTCTTGAAGACCAGAGTGGTAGACTGTGTATGGAACCAAAAGAGATGCGGGAGATACTAAATGGTTTTTTTGCATCCGTATTTACTGAGGAAACGGGCATGGAGTCTACGGAAATAGGGCAAACTGGTAGGAAGGCCATGGAACCTTTACAGATTAAAGGGGAGGAGGTGCTCGCTGTCTTGAGGCAAATCAGAGTGGATAAATCCCCAGGACCGGACAGGGTATTCCCACGGACCTTGAGGGAAGCTAGTGTTGAACTTGCAGGGGCCCTGGCAGACATATTTAAAATGTCAGTATTCACGGGGGAGGTGCCGGATGATTGGAGGGTGGCTCATGTTGTTCCGTTGTTTAAAAAAGGTTCCAAAAGAAATCCGGGAAATTATCGGCCAGTAAGTTTGACGTCGGTGGTGGGCAAGTTATTGGAAGGTGTGATAAGGGATAGGATCTACAAATATTTGGATAGACAGGGACTTATTAGGGAGAGTCAACATGGCTTTGTGCGTGGTAGGTCATATTTGACCAATCTATTAGAGTTTTTCGAGGAGGTTACCAGGAAAGTGGATGAAGGGAAGGCCTTTGTCTACCTGGATTTCAGCAAGGCCTTTGACAAGGTCCCTCATGGGAGGTTAGTTAGGAAGGTTCAGTCGCTAGGTATACATGGGGAGGTAGTAAATTGGATTAGACACTGGCTCAATGGAAGAAGCCAGAGAGTGGTTGTGGAGGATTGCTTCTCTGAGTGGAGGCCTGTGACTAGTGGTGTGCCGCAGGGATCGGTGTTGGGTCCATTGTTGTTTGTCATCTATATCAATGATCTGGATGATAATGTGGTAAATTGGATCAGCAAGTTTGCTGATGATACAAAGATTGGAGGTGTAGTGGACAGTGAGGAAGGTTTTCAAAGCTTGCAGAGGGATTTGGACCAACTAGAAAAATGGGCTGAAAAATGGCAACTGAAATTTAACGCAGACAAGTGTGAGATATTGCACTTTGGAAGGACAAACCAAAGAAGAACGTACAGGGTAAATGGTAGGACTCTGAAGAGTGCAGTTGAACAGAGGGATCTGGGAATACAGGTACAGAATTCCCTAAAAGTGACGTCACAGGTGGATAGGGTCGTAAAGAGTGCCTTTGGTACATTGGCCTTTATAAATCGGAGTATCGAGTATAAAAGTTGGAGTGTTATGGTAAGGTTATATAAGGCATTGGTGAGGCCGAATTTGGAGTATTGTGTACAGTTTTGGTCACCTAGTTACAGGAAGGATGTAAATAAGATTGAAAGAGTGCAGAGAAGGTTCACAAGGATGTTGCCGGGACTTGAGAAGCTGAGTTACAGAGAGAGATTGAATAGGTTGGGACTTTATTCCCTGGAGCGTAGAAGATTGAGGGAAGATTTGATAGAGGTGTATAAGATTTTGATGGGTATAGATAGAGTGAATGCAAGCAGGCTTTTTCCACTGAGTCTAGGGGAGAAAAAAACCAGAGGGCATGGGTTAAGGGTGAAAGGAGAAAAGTTTAAAGGGAATTTTCGGGGGGGCTTCTTCATGCAGAGAGTGGTGGGAGTGTGGAATGAGCTGCCGGATAAAGTGGTAAATGCGGGGTCACTTTTAACATTTAAGAAAAACTTGGACGGGTTCATGGATGAGAGGGGTGTGGAGGTATATGGTCCAAGTGCAGGTCAGTGGGACTAGGCATAAAATGGTTCGGCACAGACAAGAAGGGCCAAAAGGCCTGTTTCTGAGCTGTAATTTTCTATGGTTCTATAGTTCTATGGCTCCTGAGGTCTTCTCATGGTAGGTACTGGGTGAGCTAGTATGGAGGATGTAAAGATAAAAGCTATGCGTGGGAGTCAAGTGAAAGGTGCAAGATATTACCAACTCTTTCCTTTTCTTTCCTGAGACCAGTTATGACAACGTGATCAAGGGGGACGATTCTCCGGGGCTGCCAGCCCCAGCCAGGATTCCCAATGGCCCGTTGAAGAGGGTGAGGGGGCCAAATCAGGATTCCCGCCAGGCATCAAACCCATTGCAATGTGTCCAAGCCCACTGGCGGTGATACCAGGTTGGCACTACCAAGGGAGGGCCTGAAGGGGGCAAGGCCTGACGGGGGTGCCAGAAGGGAGTGGGCATTTACCACCCTATATTAGAGTGTTTCTCTTGTGTGGGGAGGCGGTGGGGTGCCGTTTTGCAACCAAAGTGTGATTGAATCCCATCTGGTTAGCACTGTCAGCACCAGAGGAAACACTTCAGGGATGACCTTACCAAAAAATTCCAAGTGCTGAACAAGTGTGAAAACGGGAGTTTCAGACCTGTTTATGCGGTGAAGGAAAAGATTAAATGTTATGACACTTAGTTCAAAAAATGAGGCACAATCTGATTCTTGCCAGCAGGGCTAGGGGACAGGGCCTAAGCTCGCTGGCAAGCTGGCTGCAGACTGCCAGAGGGAGCTATTGCACATGTGCCCTCATCTCCCAGTGCACTGTGTCAAGAGTACAAAGTGCATTGCGAGATTGTTGCTCCCCCAATCCCTTCCCCATGAACATGGCACCCCATCCCTTGATCCCTGCCCTCCGATTCAGCCCCCGAATCACCTCCCTGATTTCCGCCTCTGGCCGTTCGCCACCCAAGTTCATGCCCCCTCCCCCTGATGATTCCTGATGCAGAGCGTGCAGCCCCCACATGCTGCATCCCCTTCAGGACCCGACCCCTTGAGGCCCTGCCCCTCCCCCTTGGCACTGCCCCTCCCCTTGGGTTCCACCAGTGGGCAGTGGGCAGTACCAGCATCTCAGGCTGGCAGTCGAAGGCTGGCATTGCCCAACTGGCACTGCTTGCCCCCGCCCCCAAGCAGTTGTCTGGCCTCAATGGCCTTCAGTCCCACTGGTGAGGCCATCATGTCAGGTCCCTGTTGCTGCGGTCTGTTAGTGATCCTCGCCGGTGAAGACCTCCACCGGCGAGCCCGTTAAGGTAAGTTAGCTCAGCTGAATCCGTCCCGGCCTCACTGATCATTAAAATGAGGTTGTGAATCTTAACATCAGCCCCGCAAACCCCCATGGCGATGAGGCTGATTACGCTGGTAGATCAGAGCTGGTAAGATCGCGAGAGGTGAGAAACGGGGCATGAACTGGGTTTTACACTTCTCGCACGATCTTACTGGCTCACCATGCCAATTGACCAGCGTGATGAGTTAATAAGATTGATAAAACCCTTCGGTTTTCCTGCTGACAGCAGCAGTTAGTTTTTAATTGGGAGAATCACACTCAAGGTTTTTTTTAAGTAGCTCAATAAGGTACAAACTGAAAGGGTGTTACCTTATGCTTCTTATCTCCACTCCTTTGTATCCATCTATGTCTCTGTACATGATGTCCATCTTGAAAGAGAAGTAAAGACAGAGCATTGTGAATGTTGCTGTATTTAAATGTACATTGCATTTTATTAAAAGGAGTCAGGACAATGTTATGGCTGCTCAGAATTGTTCAGAGGAATTAATATTTCCTCCCAACCTTAAAATAAAATCTACATCTTTGTGGAGATTCTGGGCAATGCTCTCAATCCCACCACCTCCTGCCTTCCTCATTGTGTCGTGCTCCTTACACTCATGAGACTGAAACTAACTTTCAGGGGCTGCAGTATAATATAACCCAAACAACGCAAATCCAGCAGATTTCTGGTCTAAAACACCAGAAACATCTGAAACAGTTAAACCATCATAACTGAATGTCTTCCAATACAGCCAATAAGAAGTCTCACAACACCAGGTTAAAGTCCAACAGGTTTATTTGGTACCACGAGCTTTCGGAGCGCTGCTCCTTCATCAGGTGAGCCAATGTACTTAATGCAGCTGACAAGTGCCCTGAGAACCAACATGCAGGCGGTTCTTCTCCAAGATTCGAAAAGACCTCCTTCCAACTAAATTATCAGCTTAACTGAGAAGACATCAGGTCTGCACTGACATGGAGATCGAGTTATAAATTGCATTTTTATAATTATGGCTTTAATATCTTTTGAATATGTGGTAGTGTGAGTGAGGTGAATAATTGCAATGTTGCATGTTAAGCATCCAGGGCAGGTGTGTGATCATAAAAGCCTTCTTTATTTTTAAAAATCAAAAGCCTGCTGCTGGAATTTATTTTAGATTAGGGAAAATCAGAGTGAGGGTAAGGAAAAACAGATGCCTGATGTACAAACATCCTTATTATGGACTGGAGGGAAACACCATTCTATTCATAGCAATAGTGTGCTGGAGTTTCTGGGGAACCACTGTGGGAAGATCCCATCTGTGCCCATTTTTACTCAGCGACACTGATGGCAGGTGCGGTTTGGGGACAGGAATTATGCCAAAGAACAGGAGGGTGGCGTAAGTTCAAGAAAGGCGCAAGCCATTATCTTGGTTGTGAGTAATTTTTAAGTCCGCAATACATTTGACCATTTAAGAGGAATGAGTAAATTGAGAAGAACACCTTGAACTTGGCCCCTGATTCACTTAATGATTAATAACTACATTTCTCCCCAAATCCCCACAAAACCACTGTGTGTGTGAATGGGTTGGATATTGTATCTGTAGATATTCAGAAGGCCACCTGAGAGAGATCAGTGTGGGTTAAAGTCATTGATATTAACGGGGATAGAGTTGCATTGGTGGAGAGATGGCTTGAGACAAGTCGGGGAAAAGTAACCTTTTTTTGAATACAAATCTATTGCTTTTCAAGAAAAAATATTTGAAGCGAGACACAAAAAGAATAATTTTAGAATATGAGATGGACAAATTAGTTTCAAACAGAACAATGAATGATATGATTAGATAGGTTATTGGATAGATGGATTGATGGCAACTAACATTCAATGTAGTGAAGCATGAAGTAGGACATCTTATTGAAGGAGAAAATTCAATGGACGATATTTCAGATCCTTCCTGCCGGTGGGATTTTCCGGTCTGGCCAAAGGCAATGCCCCGCAGTGGGATGGGTGAGCCATGGTAAGCACCATAGACATCGGCGGGTCTGGAAGACTCCACTGGCAGCCAATGATGAGCTGCCTCCGCCGCTGGAAAACATACCGCAGTGGCGGGTGGGGAGGCTGGAAAATTCATTCAATGCTAAATTATAAGACCTTTAATGGACTGGGAAGAATTTTGACAGAAAAGGCTTTTAACAGGTTAAGTGTGGTTGTGTACATATGGGCAATGCATGTGAAAACAGGAAGTAATGTGGGATTGATGCAAGATCACAGTTGGAATATCATGTGCAGTTCTGGGGACCAACCTGTTGTTTAAAGTCACGTGAAAAACTTTTGAATTCAACAGATGCGGTGTTGTTCAGCTTGTCAGAATACTCTTCACTTGTTATTCGGACAGAAACATCGACAGTGGCTTCAACACTTTCTGTAAAGCATCACAATACATTTTCATCATTAATCAGGCAAAATCTTACCTGAAACCAAAAGAGAAAATGCTGGAAAATCTCAGCAGGTTTAACAAAGCTTTGTCAAAGGTTGTCTGGACTCATAATGTCAGCTCTTTTCTCTCCTTACAGATGCTGCCAGACCTGCTGAGATTTTCCAGCATTTTCTCTTTTGGTTTCAGATTCCAGCATCCGCGGTAATTTGCTTTTATCCAACATCTTACCTGAGATGGGTGATCAGGAGAATTGTTTTGACACAGAATTGGAATACAATGGCAGATAGACTAATAGAACCTGATTATATCGTAACTTGTGGTTTATACACGTAGTTGATTGTTTTTCTAAAGTTGGGCTGTCAGGTAAGGAATAGGGGATTGGTTATATTTTACAAAGAGTTAGCACAACCATGATGGGCCCAATGGCCTCTGTTATCAGCTTCTATGTTTTTAAACAAGTTCTGGCAGTAAAAATGACTTGAAAACTGACAGAATGGAGACTCAATCCATGACTTATTCTGGAAGTCCACACAATAATGTACCTTGAACATGTTTTTGTAACTTGTTGGTTGGAGGGATGACGTAATTTTGATACACACATAGTTCCCCTGTCTCTCCATGCTCTATTCGGAAGATTTGTTTTTGGATATTTGAATTTACCACAAGCTCAGTTTGTTTTCCTCCAGATGCTTTCTGATCAGATTGATATCACCGTTGAGCTGCAGCTCATTGCCTTGTATTCTGGAAGTTCATTGAAATGGAATTAAATGGACAAAATTCAGCTGGATCTTTGTATAATTATGGCCAACACTCATTCCAGGACTGAGGGAGTATTGCATTGTCAGAGATGCCTTCTTTAAGGTGATATACTAAACTTTGGTCCCATTTGCCTCCCGAATGGATGTAAACCAGTGCTGGGCAATCTTGTCTAGTGAGTGGGCCGCATTAATGGCCTTCCTTCATCTCAGTGGGCCGCAAAATTGAAATTGGGCTTTTTCACTATCTATGATCCATGAATAAGATCGAATACATTTAATACACATTGAATATTTCACAAGTTATCAAAAGTGCTGAATCATTTATATATTTATAGAACTGTCATCAACTTCAAATGGTTAAAAGATAAATAAACATTTACGCTTGATTGGACGCAGAGGGAGCGCGCACTCTCACAATGAATGTTGTGAAAAATCAGCATTCACCTTGTTTCACGTGCCTTTACTTTATGTGCACATTACTTCAAACATACTGGTCGGAAAAAAGCTACATGGATGGAAACCAGTGGAATGTGGCAATACTGCATCAGCAATGGCCAATAAAATGTCTCGTGGGCCGCACTCAGAGCCTTGATGGGCCACACGCAGCCCCCAGGCCACAGGTTGCTCACCACCGGTGTAAACCAAACCAAGGGACTATCTGGAGAAGAACAATGAATTCTTCCAGTGATCTGGTCAAATTTACCCTTCAGTCAACAGATATAACAGATGATTTGACCATTCATCCTATTGCTGTTTGTGAAAGCATGCTGTGTGCAATGTTCTACTCCTGTTCCTGAATAATTACACCTTCAAAGCACTTTGTAAAACACATTGCAATGTCCTGACCTTGCAACGGTGCTGATGGATTGCGAGTTTTCCTGTCTTTTATATTATTATTATTATTTAACCTGAAGGGGAATATTTTGGGTTCCTCATGTGCAAGGACCCAACTCTATATTTGATGCAGCAATATAAGCTGCTGAGAAATGTCAACCCAACTTTAGTTTCTGGAAATGTGGTCTTGAGTGTGCACTGTCTTCTTCAAAGGACACATCCCCTCACTTAACTAAACTCAGAGAACCTCTGACCCAAGTTGGCAAGAGGGGAACAACAAGATATGGAGTATAAAGAGATCTTTGTAAAAATGCTTGAGAAAGTTGGACGTGTACAAACAAACAAAAAATATGGAACAGTGTTACCCACTATTAATTAACCAGTAGAAACATAGAAAACTACAGCACAAAACAGGCCCTTCGGCCCCTCAAGTTGTGCCAAACATATCCCCCCTACCTTTTAGGCCTACCTATAACCCTCCATCCTATTACGTCCCATGTTCTCATCCAGGAGTCTCTTAAAAGACCCTATTGAGTTTGTCTCCACCGCCACTGACGGCAGCCGATTCCACTCACCCACCACCCTCTGTGTGAAAAACTTCCCCCGAACATTTCCCCTGTACCTACCCCACAGCACCTTAAACCTGTGTCCTCTCGTAGCAGCCATTTCCACCCTGGGAAAAAGCCTCTGAGAGTCCACCTGACCTATGCCTCTCAACATCTTCTATACCTCTATTAGGTCTCCTCTCATCCTACGTCTCTCCAAGGAGAAAAGACCGAGCTCCCTCAGCCTATCCTCATAAGGCATGCCACTCAATCCAGGCAACATACTTGTAAATCGCCTCTGCACCCTTTCAATCTTTTCCACATCCTTCCTGTAATGAGGCGACCAGAACTGAGCACAGTACTCCAAGTGGAGTCTGGCGAGGGTCTTATATAGCTGCATCATTATCCCCGGACTCCTAAACTCAATCCCTCGATTGATAAAGGCCAGCACACCATACGCCTTCTTAACCACCTCCTCCACCTGCGGGGCCGATTTTAGTGTACTATGGACCCGGACCCCAAGGTCCTTCTGATCCTCCACAGTACTAAGAGTCTTTCCCTTTATATTGTACTCCTTCATCCCATTTGACCTGCCAAAATGGGCCACTACGCATTTATCTGGGTTGAAGTCCATCTGCCACTTCTCCGCCCAGTCTTGCATCCTATCTATGTCCCTCTGTAACTTCTGGCATCCCTCCAGACTATCCACAACCCCACCAACCTTTGTGTCGTCGGCAAACTTGCCAACCCATCCCTCCACTTCCTCATCCAGGTCATTTATGAAAATGACAAACAGCAAGGGTCCCAGAACAGATCCCTGGGGCACACCACTGGTGACCGACCTCCATTTAGAAAAAGACTCATCTATACCCACTCTCTGCCTCCTTTGGGCAAGCCAGTTCTGGATCCACAGGGCAGCAGCCCCTTGGATCCCATGCCCTCTCACTTTTTCTAGAAGTCAGAATGATACCAGAGATTACGGGCTTTAATTAAGTGAATAGGCCAGAGAAACTGCGATTAATCGTCTTGGACTCGTGTAGGTTACGGGAAGATGTAAAATAGGTGAACAAAATTTTGAAGTTTTGATAGTAAAGATAGGAAAGGGCCAATAACCAGTGGAGAGAGCCAAGGATGGGATGAGAATTTTTTTATTGGAGAATTGTTATAATTTGGTTTGCACTGCCTGAAATTGGGGGAGGAAACAGATTAAATCATAATCTTATAAAAAAACAAATTGAATTTACAATTGAAAAAGAGAAAAGTTCAGGGCATCTGGGCACAGGAGACTGAGGTTAATTGGATAGCTCTCCCAAAGAGCCAGCACAGGCTCTTTATTCTCTGAAACATGATAAATTAGAAGTATTGGTGGTATAATGTCACATTAAAATGGAGACAACTTACCAAAGACATACCCTAGAGGGGGAGCCAGAGCACCACAGGGTAAATTGTAACTGCTTCAACAGAGCAGTCAAACTGCCAGTCAATGAAAGGAGTTTCTTGGAAAGCTGTTACTGATTACTAAATTAGGATTCACAATGGATCACAAAGCACGGGTGTAAATTTTTCCTGTAATTTGTAAGGGCGTACTAAGGGTATATATGGAGGATTTCTGTGACTGGACGAGTATCTTTTAAAATTTATTCTTTCATGGGATATGGGTATTTCTGGCTGGGGCAGCATTCATTGTACATCCCTAATTGCCCATGAGAAGGTAATGATGAACTATCTTCTTGAACCACTGCAGTCCATGTGGTGTAGGTTGGCCCTGTTGGAGGGGGATTTAGGATTATGACCCAGCGACAGTGAAGAAACAGTGACATAGTCCCAAGTCAGAATGATGTGCGGCTTGGAAGGAAACTTCCAGGTGGTGCTCGCAGGCATATACTGCACTTATCTTTCTGGGTGGTAGGAGTCATGGGTTTGGAAGGTGCTGTCAAAGGAACTTCGATGAATTGCTGCAGTGGATCTTGTAGATGCTACACGTTGCTGCCACTGTGGAGGGAGTGAATTTTTAAGGTGGTGGATGTGCTGCCAATTAAGCAGGCTGCTTTGTTTTGAGCAATTGCCAGCCACACACTTGGTTTTGAATGTGGATAAGGCTCATTGGTGTCCTCAGCTTTCATTTATGCCTCCAAAAATCTGGTAATGCATACCAGCGGGCACACCCTGGCACCTTATCTCTGCTGGTGAACTGAAATAAATGAGGGCATCGTCAGCTTCGTCTGATCAAGGGCATGAGGTGTCTGACCCGGTGATGGCACGGTGGCACAGTGGTTAACACTGCTGCCTCACAGCGCCAAGGACCCTGGTTCGATTCCAGCCTTGGGTCACTGTCTGTTTGGTGTCTGCGTGTTCTCCCCGTGTCTGTGTGGGTTTCCTTCGGGTGCTCTGGTTTCCTCCCACAGTCCAAAGATGTGCAGGTTAGGTGGATTGGCCATGCTAAATTGCCCCTTTGTGTCCCAAGATGTGTAGATTTGGGGAAATGGCAGGGTAAATATATGGGGTTACAGGGACAGCGCAGAGGGAGGGTGAGGTGGGTGGTTAGGCCTGGATAAAATGCTCTGTCAGAGTGTCGGTGCAGACTTGATGGACTGACTGGCCTCCTTCTGCACTGTAGAGATTCTATGATTCTACGTGCATGAAGTCTGGAATGATGGTAAAATTGCATGATTGTCGTAGGATCTGTGGCTCTGAAGGTGGACACTAGCTAGATCTGTGACACATCCAGGACTCTCTCCTTATGATGTGGGCATGTGGCCAATCATGTCAGAAAAGATTGGGACCCTGCCCAGTATCATCTCGTAGCCAGCATGAAACCTAGTTACAATAATGCTGCTAACTGCAACTGTCACAACATTATATCCAACATCAAAAAGAGAAAAATGCCTGAAGGTGAAGAAGATTTAAGATGTGGGCAGCTGGAGTGCAAGCAAGGGAAAGTTGTGCCTCAGTTATTTAAATCCTAATTCTAGAGTCTGTGACGAATCCTGGTCAGTGAACTCAGGAAGAATATATTTATCTGGGTTGGGGATGCAATGCATTTGATCAGAACAATACTGGAGTTTTGCAGCTTAAATGATAGAGTCTGCTTTCAAAAGCTTTCCTTGCAAAAACTGGAAGCAGTTTTTCAGTCAAGGATCATAGGAATCTGGAATAGTCTCGCGATGGGGTGGGGCGGGGGGGGGGGGGGGGCGTGGTGGTGGTGGTGGGGGGGGGGGTTGGAGGATATTGTGAAAACTGATACAGCTGTGTTTTATCAGGTAAAGATATCGAGGGAAATAGAGTAAACTCACAAAGCAATAGCATCAAAAAGTAAAATTAGTCTTAAACTCACCAACTTCAATGGTATCTTCCACAAACTGACACAAGTCCCCTTCGTAGTTATCCAGGCAATCACATTCATCTCCATCCCAGCTCCCTCCATTCTGACATGGATTTGTTTCTTTATCAAGAGATAATAATAACGTTTCAAATTATACATGGGTTATTGAAAAGGTTCACGAAACAACAACGTTCAATATTTTTTATTTTCCGATTTCTGTCTCCCTCTGTTGCAGAAATGTATTTGTATTGGGGCCTTGCTCAGCGGCCACTCTCATCATTCTCTACTAACACTCTACTAACTCACCATTCTTCACAAATAAACTTGGACAGTGGCTTCAACTGGCATTTTGACACTGGAGGGTATCAGATGATGTAGGTCAAACTGGATAATAGAGGTCAAAATGATACAAACTGGATAATAGAGGTCAAAATGATACAAACTGGATAATAGAGGTCAAAATGATACAAACTGGATAATAGAGGGCAAGTTGATACATACTGGATAATAGAGGTCAAAATGTTACAAACTGGATAATAGAGGGCAAGATGGACAATGGATGGGAAACGACAGGAGGTCAAATGGAGAACAAGGTGAACTTGAATAATGGAGGGCAAACAGTATCATTGAGAATGCAGTGTATAATAGAGTGAAAGGAGGACAGGATAAATAATGGAGAACAAAATGAATTGTGGAGGTAAAACTGAATTATTGAAGGCAATCTAGATAATAGAGGCAGATAAGGATATTGGAGAGCAAAACAGTCTCTGGAAGTTAGGCATGCTAATGGAGGACAAACTGGATAATGATGGATAAAATTGACAATAGAGGTCGATCTGGATAATGGAGTTTAAACTGGCGACTGCAGATAAATTGGGATATTGGAGTTCACCATTGATAATTACGGACTTGCTGAGTAATGGAGTAGAAAATTAAATGTGGGGACAAAACTAGATAATGGAGATAAAATAGATAATGGAGGCCAGGACAGAAATGGAGGTCAAATTCGATGATAGCCAGCGAGGAGGGGGAGAGGAGAGGAGGGAGGGGGAGAGGAGAGGAGGGAGGGGGAGAGGCGAGGAGGGGAGGGGAGGGGGAGAGGAGAGGAGGGAGGGGGAGAGGAGAGGAGGGGAGGGGAGGGGGAGAGGAGGCCAGCAATTGGGGCTGGCCATCGGGGCCGGGGGTGGGGGGCGTTCAGCCTGCCAGCAGATCGGAGCTGAAGGCGGGGGCTGGTTCAGGACTGCAGTGGGGGTGTCCCACACTTTTGAGAGAGTGGTCGGAAGATTGAGGCTGCGGGGGTGGGTTTGACACTGCGGGGGGGAGATGGAGATCAGGCGGGCCGGGGGTGTGGGGGCACAGTCATGGCTGGGTCGGCCTGGGCATGTTTGGAGGGGCAGCAATCATGTCGTGATGGGGTGGAGTGGGAGGGTCAGCGATGCAGGTGTCTCAGGGCTGGCCAGCGATCGAGCTGGCCAGCGATTGGGAGGCCAGCAGACAGGGGCTACTGTGCATGCGCTGATTTTGGTGCTTACAGATCAGCGCATGCACAGTGGCCTGCTCAGTGCTATGCTGCCGGCCTCTACAGTGGGAATAGGCCCTGCCCACAGGTTTTCAGCGTAAATCACACGAGTCCACTCTGCAGCACACGGAGTGCAGGAGATTCATTTTGAAACTCCCGCTGAAAAAAACAGCGGGACTTACTCCAGTTTTTATGCAAATTTGACACTTCGAATTTTTTTGGGAAAATTGGAGGCGGTTCAGAGAAGGATCACTTGGATGATCACTGGTGTTAGGGATTGTCTGATGAGGAAAGGTTAAACAGGTTGGTGATCTCATTAAAACATATAGAGGCTTGACAGGGTAAATGCTGAGAGGATGATTCCCCTTGTGGAAGAGTCTCGGGCATGTCTCAGAATAAAGAACATAAGAACTCGGAGCAGGAGTAGGCCATCTGGCCCCTCGAGCCTGCTCCGCCATTCAATAAGATCATGGCTCATCCTTTTGTGGACTCAGCTCCACTTACCCACCTGCTCACCATAACCCTTAATTCCTTTACTGTTCAAAAATTTATCTATCCTTGCCTTAAAGACATTCAATGAGGTAGCCTCAACTGCTTCACTGGGCAGGGAATTCCACAGATTCACAACCCTTTCTGTGAAGAAGTTCCTCCTCAACTCAGTCGTAAATCTGCTTCCCCTTATTTTGAGGCTGTGCCCCCGAGTTCTAGTTTCACCCGCCAGTGGAAACAACTTCCCCGCTTCTATCTTATCTATTCCCTTCATAATCTTCTATGTTTCTATAAGATCTCCCCTCATTCTTCTGAATTCCAATGTGTATAGCCCCAGTCTACTCAGTCTCTCCTCATAAGCCAATCCTCTCAACTCCGGAATCAACCCAGTGAATCTCCTCTGCACCCGCTCCAGTGCCAGTATATCCTTTCTCAAGTAAGGAGACCAAAACTGTACACAGTACTCCAGGTGTGGCCTCACCAGCTGCAACATAATCTCGCTGTTTTTAAACTCCATCCTTCGAGCAATAAAGGACAAAATTCCATAATTGGGCATCAATTTAAGATAGATGAGGAGGACTTTCTTCTCTCAGAGGGCGTTGGAACTTCTTGCCACAGAAAGCTGTGGGGGGCAGAATTCTTGTGCATATTTAAGGCTGAGATAGATTGATTCTTGATCAGTAAGGAAATCAAGGGTTACAGGGAAAGCATTGGAAAGTGGACGTGAAGAATGTTGGATCAGCCATGATGCTATTGAATAGTGGGGAAAGCTTGACGGGGCAAATGGTCTACTCCTGTTCCTCATTCTTATGGTCTTATGGTTTAGTGCTGTTAGAGAGGTAATTCCAGGATTTTCACCTCGTGACAGTGGCTGAAGATTGTCGTGATTGCTTTTTGATTTGATTTATTGTCACATGTATTAGCATACAGTGAAAAGTATTATTTCTTGCGCGCTATACAGACAAAGTATACTGTTCATAGAGAAGGAGACGAGAGAGTGCAGAATGTAGTGTTACAGTCATAGCTAGGGTGTAGAGAAAGATCAGCTTAATGTAATGTAGGTCCATTCAAAAGTCTGATGGCAGCAGGGAAGAAGCTGTTCTTGAGTCGGTTGGTACATGACCTCAGACTTTTGTATCTTTTTCCCGATGGAAGAAGGTGGAAGAGAGAATGTCCGTGGGGTTGGGGGGGGGGGGGGGGGGGGGTGGGGGGTCCTTGATTACGCTGGCTGCTTTGCTGAGGCAGCAGGATGTGTAGACAGAGTTAATAGATGGGAGGCTGTTTTGCATGATGGATTGGGTTACATTCACAACCTTTTGTAGTTCCTTGCGGTCTTGGACAGAGCAGGAGCCGTACCAAGCTGTGATACACCCAGTAACAATGCTTTCGATGGTGCATCTGTAAAAGGTGGTGAGAGTCGGAGCTGACATGCCAAATTTCCTTAGTCTTCTGAGAAAGTAGAGGCATTGGTGGACTTTCTTAACTCTAGTGTCAGCATGGGGGAACCAGGACAGATTGTTGGTGATCTGGACACCTAAAAACTTGAAGCTCTCGACCCTTTCTACTTCGTCCCCATTGATGTAGACAGGGGCATGTTCTCCTCTACGTTTCCCCTTATTTTGCCGATGACTATCTCCTTCATTTTGTTGACATTGAGGGAGAGATTATTGTCACCGCACCAGTTCACCAGATTCTCTATCTCATTCCTGTACTCTGTCTCGTCATTGTTTGAGATCAGTCCCATTATGGTGGTGCCGTCAGCAAACTTGAAAATCAAATTGGAGGGGAATTTGGCCACAGCCTTGTAGAGCTTCACTCTTATCTTTTGCACTGACATGTTGAGCTCCTCTATCATTGAGAATGGGAATATTGGTGGAACCTCCTCCTCCAGGGTTGTTTCCTGTCCACCACATCCATGGCTAGATGTGGCAGGACTGCAGAGTTTAGATCTGATCCATTGGTTGAGGGATTGCTTAGCTCTGTCTATTACTTGTCGCTCATGCTGTTGAGCATACAATTAGTCCTGTGTTGGAGCTTCACCAGGTTGAGTCTTCATTTTTAGGTATGCTTGGTGTTGCTCCTAGCATGCTCTCCTGCCAAGCTAGGATGGTGAATGACTTGAAGGGGAACTTCTAAATGGTGGTGTTCCCCGATATGTACTTCCTTGTTCTTCAATGTGGTATTGATTGTGGGTTTGGAAGGTGCTGTCTAAGGAGCCTTGATGAGTTCCTTCAGTGCATCTCGTAGATACACATTGCTGCCATTGTTTGTCAGTGATGGAGGGATTGATCTTTTATGGAAGGGATAGCAATCAAGTGGGGCTGCTTTGTCTTGGATGTTGTTGAGCTCCTTGAGTGTTGTTGATGCTGGACTCTTCCTGGAAAGTATAGAGTGCTTCATCATACTCCTGACTTGTTGGAGAGGCTTTGGAGAGTCAGGAGGTGAGTTACTCGCTGCAGGATTCCTATCCTTTGACCTTCTCTTGAATCCACAGTATTTATGGGGAAGACGATGGCCTAGTGGTATTATCACCAGACCAGAAATTCAGTGAATGTTCCGAGGACCTGGGTTCGAATCCCGCCACGACAGTTGGTAGAATTTGAATTCAGTAGAAATATCTGGAATTAAGAATCTACTCATGACCATGAAATCATTGTTGATTATCGGAAAATCCCATCTGGTGCACTAATGTCCTTTAGGGAAGGAAATCTGCCATCCTTCCTGGTCTGGCCTACATGTGACTCCAGATCCACAACAATGTGGTTGATTCTCAACTGCCCTCTAAACTAGGGATGGGCAATAAATGCTGGTCAGCCAGTGACACCCATGTCCCATGAATGAATTTTTTAAAAAGTCCAATTCAGTTTCTGTCCAATGGTAACCCCCAGCATGTTGAGAGTAAGGGATTCAGTGATGGGAATATCCTTGAATGTCAAGGGGCGGTGGTTCGATCCTCTCTTATTGGTGCTGGTCATTGCCAAACACTTCTGTGGTGTGAATGTTACTTGCCACTTGTCAACCTAAGCCTGGATATTGTTCAGGTCTTGTTGCATTTGGTTATGGATTGTTTCAGTATCTGAGGAATCACGAATGGTGCTAACCATTGTGCAATCATCAGCAAACTTCCCCACATCTGACCTTATGATAGGAGGAAAGTCATTGATGAAGCAGCTGAAGATGGTTGGGCCTGGGACACTCCCCTGAGAGACTCCTGGAGGTGAGCTGAATATTCCGGGGTACAAGTGTTTTAGGCGAGACAGAGGAGGGGCTAAAAAAGGTGGGGGAGTAGCGATATTACTTAGGGAGCATATTACCGCGGTGCACAGGGTAGACAACTTTGAGGGGTCATGTACTGAGTCACTGTGGGTGGAACTCAGAAACAGGAAGGGTGCAGTCACTATGCTGGGGGTGTACTACAGACCACCCAACAGCCCACGGGAAGTGGAGGAAAGGATATGTCAGGAGATTCTGGATAGGTGCAGAAAAAATAGGGTTGTTGTAGTGGGGGACTTTAATTTTCCTGGGATAGACTGGAAAGTGCTTGTAGCTGGGGTTCCGGACGGGGAGGAATTTGTAAAATGCATACTGGAAGGTTCTTTGGAACAATATATAGATAGCCCGACTAGAGAGGGGGCTATACTGGACCTAGTTCTGGGAAATGAGCCCGGTCAGGTCATCAAAGTTTCGGTAGGGGAATGAATATGTGGCAAATAGTGACCACAACTCTGTTAACTTTAGGATAGTAATGGACAAGGATGAGTGCTGTCCTACGGGCAGGGTGCTAAATTGGGGGAAGGCGAACTATAGCTGGATTAGGCAGGAATTGGTGGACGTTGATTGGGAGAGGATGTTCGAGGGTAAGTCCACGTCTGGCATGTGGGAGTCTTTTAAGGAACTATTGATAAGGCTGCAGGATAGGCATGTGCCTGTAAAAAGGAAAGATAGGAAAGGTAGGATTCGAGAGCCGTGGATAACCAGGGAAATTGAGAATCTGATTAAAATGAAAAGGGAGGCGTACGTTAAGTCCAGGTAACAGAAAACAGATGGAGCTCTGGAGGAATACAGAGAGAGTAGGAAAGAACTCAAATGGGGAGTTAGAAGGGCAAAAAGAGGTCACGAGATGTTCTTGGCAGGCAGGATTAAGGAGAATCCTAAGGCATTCTATTCATACGTTAGGAACAAAAGAGTTGTCAGGGAGAAAATCGGACCTCTCAGGGACAAAGGAGGGGAATTATGCTTAGAACCCAAGGGAACAGGGGAGATCCTAAATGAATACTTTGCATCGGTATTCACGAAGATGTTCACTCCTGGTGTTAACCGGGAGTGTCTCGGAGGGAGGTGTTGACCCGTTGGAGAAAATCTCCATTACAAGGGAGGAAGTGTTAGGTTTTTTTTAGGGAACATCAAAACTGACAAAGCCCCAGGGCCTGATGGCATCTATCCTAGACTGCTCAGGGAGACGAGAGATGAAATTGCTGGGCCTCTGACGGAAATCTTTGTCGCTTCTTTGAACACAGGTGAGGTCCCTGAGGATTGGAGGATAGCGAATGTGGTCCCGTTATTTAAGAAGGGGAGCAGGGATAACCCGGGAAATTATAGGTCGGTGAGCTTGACGTCCGTGGTAGGGAAGTTGTTGGAGAGGATTCTTAGAGACAGGATGTGTGTGCATTTAGAACGGAACAATCTCATTAGTGACAGACAGCATGGTTTTGTAAGAGGGAGGTCGTGCCTTACAAATTTGGTGGAGTTTTTTGAGGAAGTGACAAAAACGGTTGATGAAGGAAGGGCCGTGGATGTCGTCTATATGAATTTCAGTAAAGCATTTGACAAAGTCCCACATGGCAGGATTGTTAAGAAGGGTAAGGCTCATGGGATACAAGGAGAAGTGGCTAGATGGGTGGAGAACTGGCTTGGCCATAGGAGACAGAGGGTAGCGGTCGAAGGGTCTTTTTCCGGCTGGAGGTCTGTGACCAGTGGTGTTCCGCAGGGCTCTGTACTGGGACCTCTGCTATTTGTGATATATAGAAATGATTTGGAAGAAGGTGTAACTGGTGTGATCAGCAAGTTTGCGGATGACACGAAGATGGCTGGACTTGCAGATAGCGATGAGCATTGTCGGGCAATACAGCAGGATATAAATAGGCTGGAAAATTGGGCAGAGAGGTGGCAGATGGAATTTAATCTGGATAAATGTGAAGTGATGCATTTTGGAAGAAATAATGTAGGGAGGAGTTATACAATAAATGGCAGAGCCATCAAGAGTATAGAAACACAGAGGGACCGAGGTGTGCAAGTCCACAAATCCTTGAAGGTGCAGAAGGTGGCAGCATGGTAGCACAGTGGTTAGCACTGCTGTTTCACAGCTCCAGGGACCTGAGTTCGATTCCCGTCTTGGGTCACTGTCTGTGTGGAGTTTGCACATTCTCCTCGTGTCTGCATGGGTTTCCTCCGGGTGCTCCGGTTTCCTCCCACAGTCCAAAGATGTGCGGGTTAGGTTGATTGGCCATGCTAAAATTGCCCCTTAGTGTCCTGAGATGCGTAGGTTAGAGGGATTAGTGAGTAAAATATGTAGGGATATGGGGGTAGGGCCTGGTTGGGATTGTGGTCGGTGCAGACTCGATGGGCTGAACGGCCTCTTTCTGTACTGTAGGGATTCTATTCTATTCTATTCTCAGAAGGCATATGGTATGCTTGCCTTTATAGGACGGGGTATAGAGTATAAAAGCTGGAGTCTGATGATGTAGCTGTATAGAACGCTGGTTAGGCCACATTTGGAGTACTGCGTCCAGTTCTGGTCGCCGCACTACCAGAAGGACGTGGAGGCGTTAGAGAGAGTGCAGAGAAGGTTTACCAGGATGTTGCCTGTTATGGAGAGTCTTAGCTATGAGGAGAGATTGGGTAAACTGGAAAGACGGAGAATGAGGGGAGATCTAATAGAGGTGTACAAGATTATGAAGGGGACAGATAGGGTGAACGGTGGGAAGCTTTTTCTCAGATCAGAAGTGACGATCACGAGGGGCCATGGGCTCAAGATGAGAGGGGCGAAGTATAACTCAGATACTAGAGGGATGTTTTTTACACAGAGGGTGGTGGGGGCCTGGAATGTGCTGCCAAGTAGAGTGGTGGAGGCAGACACGCTGACATCGTTTAAGACTTACCTGGATATTCACATGAGCAGCCTGGGAATGGAGGGATACAAATGATCGGTCTCGTTGGACCAAGGAGCGGCACAGGCTTGGAGGGCCGAAGGGTCTGATTCCTGTGCTGTACTGTTCTTTGTTCTTTGTTCTTTGTGAGATGATTGACCTCCAACCACCAAAAACTATCTTCCCTTGTGTGAGACATGACTCCAACCAGCAGAGGGCGTTCCCCCTAATCTCATGAAGACAAGTGGGTTGCTGTATGAGCAAATATGGTGCCCATACCTTCAAAACTGCCAGCTGACAGCAGGTGCATGAATCAGCTCCCGTCCTGCCGGACACTCGCTCGTGCATAATTAATAAATCTCAAAGCACTGAATCGGGCATGACATCACGCCATCCCAGCAAGAGGGAATGGTGCTGTCAGAACTTCACACAGCCACACTCAGGATAGAAAAAGAACAATTCCACCATACGTTTGGCTTTCCCACCCCACCTCCTCAGGCAGGTTACAAAACATCATACATTGATTGTACCTCTTATAAAGGTGGATGTAACCAGTGTTATTGCGCATTTTCATTCTGGTGATGATCAGGTATTGTGTCTCAGCTAAATCTCTTGCAATTCCATAAAAATACTCAAATTTTTAGAAAATTCTACATCAATAAAATGTACCGAAGAGAGGTGGCAGTTTTTCAAGGAATGTCTGTCTAGAGTTCTGCAGGACAACGTTCCGAGCAGACAGGGAGGTGTTGGTCGGTTAAAGGAACCGTGGTGCACGAAAGCTGTGCGGGACCTAGTCGAGAAGAAAAGGAAAGCGTACAAAAGGCTCAGGGAGCTCGGCGAAGAGAGGGATTTAGAAGAGTATACGGCTTGTAGGAAGGGACTAAAGAAGGAAATTAGGAGAGCCAGAAGGGGTCACGAGAAGGCCCTGGCAGGTAGGATTAAGGAGAACCCTAAGGCGTTCTATAAATATGTGAAGAGTAAAAGGATGAGACGTGACGGAATAGGGCCTATAAAAGATGAAGGCGGGAAAGTCTGTACGGAACCAGTAGAAATGGCAGAGGTGCTCAATGAGTATTTTGCCTCGGTTTTCACAGAGGAGAAGGACCTGGGTGGATGTACTGCGGGCATGTGGTGGACTGAAAGGATTGAGTATGTGTACTTTAACAAAGAGGTTGTGCTGGAATCTTTGAATGGCATCAAGATAGATAAGTCGCCGGGTCCGGATGGGATGTACCCCAGGTTATTGTGGGAGGCAAGGGAAGAGATTGCAGAGCCTCTGGCGATGATCTTTGCGTCGTCGATGGTGACGGGAGAGGTGCCGGAGGATTGGAGGATTGCGGATGTGGTTCCTATTTTCAAGAAGGGGAATAGGGATAGCCCAAGTAATTACCGACCGGTGAGTCTAACCTCAGTGGAGGTCTAAACTGATGGAGAAGATCCTGAGGGACAGGATATATGAACATTTAGAGAGGTTTAGTATGCTCAAGAATACTCAGCATGGCTTTGTCAAGGGCAGATCGTGCCTTACGAGCCTGGTGGAGTTCTTCGAAAATGTGACTAAACACATTGACGAAGGGAAGGCGGTAGATGTGGTTTATATGGATTTTAGCAAGGCGTTCGATAAGGTCCCCCATGCAAGGCTTCTGGAAAAAGTGAGAGGGCATGGGATCCAAGGGGCTGCTGCCCGGTGGATCCAGAACTGGCTTGCCCAAAGGAGGCAGAGAGTGGGTATAAATGGGTCTTTTTCGAAATGGAGGTCAGTCACCAGTGGCGTGCCCCGGGGATCTGTTCTGGGACCCTTGCTGTTTGTCATTTTCATAAATGACCTGGATGAGGAAGCGGAGGCATGGGTTGGTAGGTTTGCCGACGGCACGAAGGTTGGTGGGTTTGTGGATAGTCTGGAGGGATGTCAGAAGTTACAGAGGGACATAGATAGGATGCAAGACTGGGCGGACAAGTGGCAGATGGACTTCAACCCAGTAAAATGCGCGTGGTCCATTTTGGTAGGTCAAATGGAATGAAGGAGTACAATATAAAGGGAAAGACTCTTAATACTGTAGAGGATCAGAAGGACCTTGGGGTCCGGGTCCATAGGACTCTGAAATCGGCCCTGCAGGTGGAGGAGGTGGTTAAGAAGGCGTATGGTGTGCTGGCCTTTATCAATCGAGGGATTGAGGTTAGGAGTCCAGGGATAATGATGCAGCTATATAAGACCCTCGTCAGACCCCACTTGAAGTACTGTGCTCAGTTCTGGTCGCCTCACTATAGGAAGGATGTGGAAAAGATTGAAAGGGTGCAGAGGAGATTTATGAGGATGTTGCCTGGATTGAGTGGCATGCCTTATGAGGATAGGCTGAGGGAGCTCGGTCTTTTTTCCTTGGAGAGACGAAGGATGAGAGGAGACCTAATAGAGGTGTATAAGATGTTGAGAGGCATAGATCGGGTGGACTCTCAGAGGCTATTTCCCAGGGTGGAAATGTCTGCTACAAGAACACACAGGTTTAGGGTGCTGGGGGGTAGGTACAGGGGAGATGTTAGGGGTAAGTTTTTCACACAGAGGGTGGTGGGCGAGTGGAATCGGCTGCCGTCAGTGGTGGTGGAGGCGAACTCAATCGGGTCTTTTAAGAGACTCCTGGATGATTACATGGAGCTGAATAGGATGGAGGGTATAGGTAGGTCTAGAAGGTCGGGATGTGTTCGGCACAACTTGTGGGCCGAAGGGCCTGTTTGTGCTGTAGTTTTCTATGTTCTATGTTCTAAAACAAGTACTTTGGGACTGTCACTTTGAGTTAAACACATAGTAAATAAGACGAAGGAAATACCTGTGGCAACAGTTGTTGTAGATCGCATTGTGGTAGTTGAAAGAGTTGTCGGTCGAATTGGAGTAGCAGTTGTCTTGATCTGTTTAGTGGTAGTCGGTGTGGTGGTGGTCGGTGCGGTGGTGGTCGGTGTGGTGGTAGTCGGTGTGGTGGTGGTAGGTGTGGTGGTGGTCGGTGTGGTAGTGGTCGGTGTGATAGTGGTCGGTGTGGTGGTGGTCGGTGTGGTGGTAGTCGGTGTGGTGGTAGTCGGTGTGGTGGTGGTAGGTGTGGTGGTGGTCGGTGTGGTGGTAGTCGGTGTGATAGTGGTCGGTGTGGTGTGGTCGGTGTGGTGGTAGTCGGTGTGGTGGTGGTAGGTGTGGTGGTGGTCGGTGTGGTAGTGGTCGGTGTGGTGGTGGTCGGTGTGGTGGTGGTCGGTGCGGTGGTGGTCGGTGTGGTAGTGGTCGGTGTGATGGTCGGTGTGGTGGTGGTCGGTGCGGTGGTGGTCGGTGTGGTGGTAGTCGGTGTGGTGGTGGTAGGTGTGGTGGTGGTCGGTGTGGTAGTGGTCGGTGTGATAGTGGTCGGTGTGGTGGTGGTCGGTGTGGTGGTAGTCGGTGTGGTGGTAGTCGGTGTGGTGGTGGTCGGTGCGGTGGTGGTCGGTGTGGTAGTGGTCGGTGTAATGGTCGGTGTGGTGGTGGTCGGTGTGGTGGTGGTCGGTGTGGTGCTGGTCGGTGTGGTGGTGGTCGGTGTGCTTGTGGTCGCTGTGGTGGTAGTCGGTGTGGTGGTAGTCGGTGTGGTGGTCGGTGCGGTGGTGGTCGGTGTGGTGGTGGTCGGTGTGATAGTGGTCGGTGTGGTGGTGGTCGGTGTGGTGGTAGTCGGTGTGGTGGTGGTAGGTGTGGTGGTGGTCGGTGTGGTAGTGGTCGGTGTGGTGGTGGTCGGTGTGGTGGTGGTCGGTGTGGTGGTGGTCGGTGTGGTGGTCGGTGTGGTGGTGGTCGGTGTGGTGGTGGTCGGTGTGGTGGTGGTCGGTGTGGTAGTGGTCGGTGTGATGGTCGGTGTGGTGGTGGTCGGTGTGGTGGTGGTCGGTGTGGTGGTGGTCGGTGTGGTGGTGGTCGGTGTGGTGGTGGTCGGTGTGGTGGTCGGTGTGGTGGTGGTCGGTGTGGTGGTGGTCGGTGTGGTGGTGGTCGGTGTGGTGGTGGTTGGTGTGGTGCTGGTCGGTGTGTTGGTGGTCGGCGTGATGGTCGGTGTGGTGGTGGTCGGTGTGGTGGTGGTCGGTGTGGTGGTGGTCGGTGTGCTTGTGGTCGGTGTGGTGGTAGTCGGTGTGGTGGTCGGTGTGGTGGTGGTCGGTGTGGTGGTGGTTGGTGTGGTGCTGGTCGGTGTGTTGGTGGTCGGTGTGGTGGTGGTCGGTGTGGTGGTAGTCAGTGTGGTGGTCGGCGTGGTGGTAGTCGGTGTGGTGGTTGGTGTGGTGGTAGTCGGTGTGGTGGTGGTCGGTGTGGTGGTGGTCGGTGTGGTGGTGGTCGGAGTGGTAGTCGGTGTGCTTGTGGTCGGTGTGGTGGTGGTCGGTGCGGAGGTGGTCGGTGTGGTGGTGGTCGGTGTGGTGGTGGTCGGTGTGGTGGTGGTCGGCGTGGTGGTGGTGTGTGTGTTGGTGGTCGGTGTGGTGGTGTTCGGTGTGCTGGTGGTCGGTGTGGTGGTGGTCGGTGTGGTGGTGGTCGGTGCGGTGGTGGTTGGTGTGGTGGTGGTCGGTGTGGTGGTGGTCGGTGCTGTGGTGGTCGGTGTGATAGTGGTCGGTGTGGTAGTGGTCGGTGTGGTTGTGGTCGCTGTGGTGGTGGTCGCTGTGGTGGTGGTCGCTGTGGTGGTGGTCAGTGTAGTGGTGTACAGCGTGGTGGTCGGTGTGGTGGTAGTCGGTGTGCTTGTGGTCGGTGTGGTGGTAGTCAGTGTGGTGGTGGTCGGTGTGGTGGTGGTCGGTGTGGTGGTAGTCGGTGTGGTGGTAGTCGATGTGGTGGTAGTCGGTATGGTGGTGGTCGGTGTGGTGGTGGTTGGAGTGGTGGTAGTCAGTGTAGTGGTGTTCGGTGTGGTGGTCGGTGTGGTGGTGGTCGGTGTGGTGGTGGTCAGTGTAGTGGTGTTCAGTGTGGTGGTCGGTGTGGTGGTAGTCGGTGTGGTGGTAGTCGGTGTGGTGGTGGTCGGTGTGGTGGTGGTCGGTGTGGTGGTAGTCGGTGTGGTGGTAGTCGATGTGGTGGTAGTCGGTATGGTGGTGGTCGGTGTGGTGGTGGTTGGAGTGGTGGTAGTCGGTGTAGTGGTGTTCGGTGTGGTGGTCGGTGTGGTGGTAGTCGGTGTGGTGGTAGTCGGTGTGGTGGTGGTCGGTGTGGTGGTGGTCGATGTGGTGGTGGTCGGTGTGGTGGTAGTCGGTGTGGTGGTGGTCGGTGTAGTGGTCGATGTGGTGGTAGTCGGTGTGTTGGTAGTCGGTGTGGTGGTGGTCGGTGTGGTGGTGGTCGGTGTGCTTGTGGTCGGTGTGGTGGGAGGCGGTGTGGTGGTCGGTGTGGTGGTGGTCGGTGTGGTGGTGGTCGGTGTGGTGGTGGTCGGTGTGGTGGTGGTCGGTGTGGTGGTGGTCGGTGTGGTGGTGGTCGGTGTGGTGGTGGTCGGTGTGCTTGTGGTCGCTGTGGTGGTAGTCGGTGTGGTGGTAGTCGGTGTGGTGGTCGGTGCGGTGGTGGTCGGTGTGGTGGTGGTCGGTGTGATTGTGGTCGGTGTGGTGGTGGTCGGTGTGGTGGTAGTCGGTGTGGTGGTGGTAGGTGTGGTGGTGGTCGGTGTGGTGGTGGTCGGTGTGGTGGTGGTCGGTGTGGTGGTCGGTGTGGTGGTGGTTGGTGTGGTGGTGGTCGGTGTGGTGATGGTCGGTGTGGTAGTGGTCGGTGTGATGGTCGGTGTGGTGGGGGTCGGTGTGGTGGTGGTCGGTGTGGTGGTGGTCGGTGTGGTGGTGGTCGGTATGGTGGTCGGTGTGGTGGTGGTCGGTGTGGCGGTGGTCGGTGTGGTGGTGGTCGGTATGGTAGTGGTCGGTGTGATGGTCGGTGTGGTGGTCGGTGTGGTGGTGGTCGGTGTGGTGGTGGTCGGTGTGCTTGTGGTCGCTGTGGTGGTAGTCGGTGTGGTGGTCGGTGTGGTGGTGGTCGGTGTGGTGGTGGTTGGTGTGGTGCTGGTCGGTGTGTTGGTGGTCGGTGTGGTGGTGGTCGGTGTGGTGGTAGTCAATGTGGTGGTCGGCGTGGTGGTAGTCGGTGTGGTGGTTGGTGTGGTGGTAGTCGGTGTGGTGGTGGTCGGTGTGGTGGTGGTCGGTGTGGTGGTGGTCGGAGTGGTAGTCGGTGTGCTTGTGGTCGGTGTGGTGGTGGTCGGTGTGGTGGTGGTCGGTGTGGTGGTAGTCGGAGTGGTGGTAGTCGGTGTGGTGGTAGTCGGTGTGGTGGTGGTCGGTGTGGTGGTAGTCGGTGTGTTGGTTGTCGGTGTGGTGGTCGGTATGGTGATAGAGGGTGTGGCGGTTGTCGGTGTGATGGTAGCCAGTGTGGTGGTTGTCGGTGTGGTGGTGTTCGGTGTGGTGGTTGCTGTGGTGGTAGTCGGTGTGGTGGTGTTCGGTGTGGTGGTCGTCGGTGTGGTGATGGTTGGTGTGGTGGTAGTCGGTGTGTTGGTCGGTGTGGTGGTAGTCGGTGTGGTGGTGGTCGGTGTGGTGGTAGTCGGTGTGGTGGTTGTCGGTGTGGTGGTCGGTGTGGTGGTAGAGGGTGTGGTGGTAGTCGTATTGGTGGTTGTCGGTGTGGTGGTAGGCGGTATGGTGGTCGACGGTTTTGTGGTAGTCGGTGTGGTGGTAGTTGGTGTGCTGGTGATCGGTGTGGTGGTTGTCGGTGTGGTGGTATTTGGTGTGGGGGTGTGTGTGGTTGTGTGTGTTGAGGGAGTCGGTTTGGGGCTGTGTGTGTTTGTATTTGTCAGAATGGTGGTTTGTGTGGTTGTATGTGTTGCGGATGTGGGTTTGGTTGTGAATGTGGATGTATTCATTGTGTGGGTGTGTTCGGTGGTGTAGTTTATTGAGACAGTGTCGCTGCTTTCCACGGTGCTTGGTGATGTTGTTCTGCTGCTTTCCGCGATGCTTGGTGATGTTGTTACGCTGCTTTCCGCGGTGCTTGGTGATGTTGTTCTGCTGCTTTCCACGATGCTTGGTGATGTTGTTACGCTGCTTTCCGCGGTGCTTGGTGATGTTGTTCCGCTGCTTAACTCTGATTAAGAGGAAGAGAGAGTTGTATGAGGAGTATTGAGGAGTATAAGAAGTGTAAGAAGCTACTTAAGAGGGAAATCAGGAGGGCTAAAAGAAGACATGAGGTTGCTTTGGCAGACAGAGTGAAGGAAAATCCAAAGAGCTTCTATAGGTATGTTAGGAGCAAAGGGATAGTGAGGTATAAAATTGGTCCTCTTGAAGACCAGAGTGGTAGACTGTGTATGGAACCAAAAGAGATGCGGGAGATACTAAATGGTTTTTTTGCATCCATATTTACTGAGGAAACGGGCATGGAGTCTACGGAAATAGGGCAAACAGGTAGGGAGGTCATGGAACCTTTACAGATTAAAGGGGAGGAGGTGCTCGCTGTCTTGAGGCAAATCAGAGTGGATAAATCCCCAGGACCGGACAGGGTATTCCCACGGACCTTGAGGGAAGCTAGTGTTGAACTTGCAGGGGCCTTGGCAGACATATTTAAAATGTCAGTATTCACGGGGGAGGTGCCGGATGATTGGAGGGTGGCTCATGTTGTTCCGTTGTTTAAAAAAGGTTCCAAAAGAAATCCGGGAAATTATCGGCCAGTAAGTTTGACGTCGGTGGTGGGCAAGTTATTGGAAGGTGTGATAAGGGATAGGATCTACAAATATTTGGATAGACAGGGACTTATTAGGGAGAGTCAACATGACTTTGTGCGTGGTAGGTCATGTTTGACCAATCTATTAGAGTTTTTCGAGGAGGTTACCAGGAAAGTGGATGAAGGGAAGGCAGTGGATGTTGTCTACCTGGATTTCAGCAAGGCCTTTGACAAGGTCCCTCGTGGGAGGTTAGTTAGGAAGGTTCAGTCGCTAGGTATACATGGGGAGGTAGTAAATTGGATTAGACACTGGCTCAATGGAAGAAGCCAGAGAGTGGTTGTGGAGGATTGCTTCTCTGAGTGGAGGCCTGTGACTAGTGGTGTGCCGCAGGGATCGGTGTTGGGTCCATTGTTGTTTGTCATCTATATCAATGATCTGGATGATAATGTGGTGAATTGGATCAGCAAGTTTGCCGATGATACAAAGATTGGAGGTGTAGTGGACAGTGAGGAAGGTTTTCAAAGCTTGCAGAGGGATTTGGACCAACTAGAAAAATGGGCTGAAAAATGGCAAATGAAATTTAACGCAGACAAGTGTGAGATATTGCACATTGGAAGGACAAACCAAAGTAGAACGTACAGGGTAAATGGTAGGACTCTGAAGAGTGCAGTTGAACAGAGGGATCTGGGAATACAGGTACAGAATTCCCTAAAAGTGACGTCACAGGTGGATAGGGTCGTAAAGAGTGCCTTTGGTACATTGGCCTTTATAAATCGGAGTATCGAGTATAAAAGTTGGAGTGTTATGGTAAGGTTATATAAGGCATTGGTGAGACCGAATTTGGAGTATTGTGTACAGTTTTGGTCACCTAGTTACAGGAAGGATGTAAATAAGGTTGAAAGAGTGCAGAGAAGGTTCACAAGGATGTTGCCGGGACTTGAGAAGCTGAGTTACAGAGAGAGATTGAATAGGTTGGGACTTTATTCCCTGGAGCGTAGAAGATTGAGGGGAGATTTGATAGAGGTGTATAGGATTTTGATGGGTATAGATAGAGTGAATGCAAGCAGGCTTTTTCCACTGAGGCTAGGGGAGAAAAAAACCAGAGGGCATGGGTTAAGGGTGAAAGGAGAAAAGTTTAAAGGGAATATTAGGGGGGGGGCTTCTTCACGCAGAGAGTGGTGGGAGTGTGGAATGAGCTGCCGGATAAAGTGGTAAAGCCACATTTAAGAAAAACTTGGACGGGTTCATGGATGAGAGGGGTGTGGAGGGATATGGTCCAAGTGCAGGTCAGTGGGACTAGGCAAAAAATGGTTTGGCACAGACAAGAAAGGCTAAAAGGCCTGTTTCTGAGCTGTAATTTTCTATAGTTCTATGGTTCTATGTTTAATATCTTTGATATTGATGAATCAATGACTTGGTGGGGTCCAAGTAGATGTGAAAACTGCCGGAACACAGGCATTGAATCTTGGCCAACAATTTATTGCTGCATGTTCAGCCTTTTGGAGATATCACAGATAATACAATACATGATTATTGCTCATTATTGTGTTCCAACTGGATGGGAGGACTTAGCAGTTTTATGGGAGGCAGTAAGGTAGTGATCCTATCACTGGATTGATGATTTCGACAGCAGGAGATCTGGGTTCGAATCTCATCATAGCAGATGATAACATTTCAATCCAAGAAAAACTGTTTTTAAAAGCCTTGATTATAACCTCGAAAATATTGTTGATTATTGTATAAACCTATCTGGTTGAGGGAGGGAAATCTGTTGTCCTCACCTGCTCTGTGCAGCATGTGACTCCGAAGACCTAATAATGTGGTTGAATCTTAACTGCCCCTTTGAAATGGCCGAGTGAGCCACTCAATTCAAGGGGCAATTAGAGATGGGTAACAAATGCTGGGCTTGCCAGTGACGCCCACACCCCATGAATGGATAAAAATAAATCTAGCCCCACTACTCCACAGGTTGCAATGTTAGTTTAAAAGTTTGATGCACTCACCAAATGACCAATTGTTAGCCTCACTGCTCTTGCCCAGAATAATAGACTTTAACCAAGCCTCACACTGGCAACGGGCTGAACGTATCCCTGACTTTTGGATACTTGAATATTTTCAATACTTGAAAGTTGCTCATCTCTGAGACTTTTATAATGTTGAGCAACTTTGTAAACATACCGGGGTAACATTTGTTTGGGCAGAATGAGAAATGTGCATTGGTTACAACAACCCCTACACTACTAAACTCAAACTAAACCAGTACAAAAACGCTTGTTAAAATACTTCCCACATCAAATTTAGCGAGCCAGTGGAACATTAACTGAATAAATCCAGAGATTGGAATTCATTTAAACTTTAGATTAATTTAACATTAATTAATTTAACAGGGAGAATCATCGAAAACAATCGGAAAGGAATTTGTTTATGTGCCTCTATTATTTTGGATGTGGGTGTGGAGGTGGTTAGCAAATTTCATAGGTCTGTAAATAATGGAAACACAAAGATTCTTTACCTTGCTGATCAGGTAAAACTAATTATGATGCAGCATAAGCCTAGAATTTCCCATTGTAAAATCATCTAACAGTTTGGTGAATCTACTTTATCCTGTTTATCTTATTAGTAGCTGGAAGACCCTGAGACTCGATCATGTCAGGTTGAGACCTTCCGTCATTCTTGCTGCAAGCATCTCCAGGGCATTCCTGGGACCATAAATATTTTGAGATGTTTGTCCAGTGAGAGGAGAATTGAACAATTGGGGCAGCACGATGGCACAATGGTAAGCACTGCTGTCTCACAGCACCAGGGACCTGGGTTCAATTCCAGTCTTGGGTCACTGTCTGTGTGGAGTTTGCACATTCTCCCCCGTGTCTGCGTGGGTTTCCTCTGGGTGCTCCGGTTTCCTCCCACAGTCCAAAGATGGTGAGGTTGATTGGCCATACTAAATTGCCCCTTAGCGTCAGGGGATTAGCAAGTTAAACACATGTGGTTACGGGGATAGAGCCTCGGTGGAATTGTTGTCGGTGCAGGCTCAATGGGCCAAATGACAACCTTCTGCACTGTAGGGATTCTTTGATTCGCTCTACCCTGTGCCCAGGAACTGGGTGTGTCCCAGGCACAATGAAGATGAGAATCTATAGCAGGTTTTAGGGAAATATCAACTCAAAGTTTTCAAATATTATTAAAGAATATGTTATATTACGACTCACCTGGAGCTGCAGTGAAAAGCAGGCAGCATAAATATATAATCATCCTCATATTGTACATCGTGCTTTTCCTTTCCAAGTCCCAGCCAAAACTGGACTTGGAAGAGACAAAAATAGTTGAAGTTGGAAAATCAGCTGTTTTTCACCGGTATCTTCAGGAAAAGTTAACCACTCAAAAGGCTGACTAGTCATTCACTGCAGTACAGTCGAAGTATTGGAGGCAATCAAGCTGAACAGTGATAATACCTTCCAACATTGACCTTTGAAACTCCAGATAAATAAATGATCAGAACAAGCTCATTTATTCACGGAGATTTTAGTGTCCAATAAACATTGTGGACGTTGTCTGTTTTTTGGGAGCAGACTCTGGTTCCTTTGCTGCTGTTCGGTGTGTTAAGGAAGGAGTTAGACTGAGAATGACTTTCAGTGCACATTGTCTTTCTCACAATATCTCAGATCAATGAGTGTTTCAATGTTAATTTCTGATCAGTGTTTCTCTAATTCTGTTATATAATACACTCCAACTCCTTCCACTCTCACACAGGAATGCCGAAGTGTTTTACATTCACAGGGAGTTACATTCAAGGGATAATTTTAGGAATTTGCCCTTGACCAAAGTTTGAGTTTCGACCATCTGAAACATACAATGAGGAGTTTCAGTTCCAAATGGATGGACCCAAATTCCTAATACATGGACCCAGCAGTTGAATTCTGCCCCTAATTTTGCCCCAAATAAAGTTTTAATCCTAAATTGGTAAACCTCATGCCTGTGAACCAGAACTCTGTGGGTTCAAGCTCCAGTCCAGGGATTGAGCACACCGTCTAACTCTAACCCTGCTAACATACCCATTCAAGTAATGATTGATTCCCTCTGAAGTCTAATAGCCAGCTCACAAACACTAGCTAGCTCACAATTCCCAAACTGAATGAGGTAGCAGGGACAGCTGCTTCCTGTAGGACTGATGGAGTCAGAATATTCTGGAAAAGATGGCAGCAAACAGAAAAGGTCATTATTGGCGAAATGTGATACTGGATTAGTTGTTAGCCATGACCTAGTGATAGCTCTCTGAGTTAGAAGGCTATGAGTTCAAGCCGAACTCCGTGAGACTTGAGCACATCCCATCCCGCCCACCATGGGTTTCGTAGTGGACAGGACAGGACCATGCAAATGGGTGACCACCAGACAGAGCAAGAGAGATAGGCAGGGAGTGCAGGAATCCCCTTGGCCATTCCCCTGTAAAACAGATATACCACCTTAGATACTGTTGAGGGGAATGATCTCTCTCGGGAAAGCAGCAGTCAAACTCGCTGCACCATGGTTGGTTCTGTTGCAGAGGGGTGGGGTAAAAAGTGTGCCAGTGCCATAGTGATGCGCGTTATCACACACGAGGCTTGATGCTCAGGAAATAAAGGCTTTTATTTGCTGTAACAAGGCAGCTACTAATTATATACACGATCCCAGACTGAGGGGTCCCAGACAGAGCAGAGACCTTTATACCTCTCCCAGGAGGTGGAGCCCGACTGGGATGTACCACAATAACTATAATACAAGGTGTAACAGCCCAACCCTAACCCCAACAGCAACAAGTAGAACAACCCATCCCTAACCCCAACAGCAACATATATACATACTTGTAGTACTGGCCAGACCCTGGCTCAGTACTATCTAGTGGAACCAACGATGGTTCACCACATTCACCCCTCCTTTGAAGACAAAGGCCGGCGGGGTACAAAAAAACAGAATAATTTGTCATCAGTCTATAAGTTCAGACGGTCAGGGGGACCGCACCGTCGTTGTGACCTCCTCAATACCGGCGATGACACCGGAGTAGGCACTTGCAGTGGCGTTCTCCCCAAGGCGATGTCCAACTGTTCCTCCACAGACTCACGGGCCGGTTGACCCTGAGGTGATGGTAATCCATGGAGTTCCGACACGTCCTGAAGTGGCGACCATCCTCTGGACTCAGGCAAGCTGTACACGGGAGTAAAAGGGTTAAGTAATGGTCCCGATGCTGCCCGCGCCGTGTCCGGAGGGGAAACAAGAGTTATGGAGTTTGTAACAGGGGGTATGGGAGCGACAGGGGTTTCCACGTCCCCTGCTGGCGCCAGGTCTCGGATCGAGACCGTGTCCTCTCGCCCGTCAGGGTATGCCACATAGGCATACTGAGGGTTGGCGTGGAGGAGATGGACCTGTTCGACCAACGGGTCGGACTTGCGGGCCCTTACATGTCGCCGCAGGAGGACAGGTCCTGAGTACGTCAACCAAGACGGTAATGAGGTCCCAGAGGAAGACTTCCGAGGGAATGAAAACATCCTCTCATGGGGAGTAGCGTTGGTTGCCGTACACAGGAGTGAGCGTATGGAATGGAGCGCATCAGGGAGCACCTCTTGCCAACGGGAGACTGGAAGGCTTTTTGACTTCAACGCCAGTAAGACAGCCTTCCAGACTGTAGCATTCTCACGTTCCACCTGTCCGTTACCCCTAGGGTTGTAGCTCGTGGTTCTACTAGAGGCAATCCTGTCACTGTGAATGTAGCTGGGGTACCCGAACAGGGTAAAAAGATCACGGAATGCCTTGATAACCGTGGCAGCGGATGTATCAGAGCAGGGAATAACAAAAGGGAATCTAGAGTACTCGTCAATGATGTTGAGGAAGTACACATTCCGATCTGTTGAGGGAAGGGGGCCCTTAAAATCGACACTCAGTCTCTCGAAGGGACGAGTGGCCTTGACTAATTGTGCCCGGTCAGGTCGGTAAAAGTGCGGTTTGCATTCCGCGCATACCCAACAGCTTCTTGTTATGGACCTGACGTCCTCCACCGAGTAGGGCAGATTGCGGGCTTTTATAAAGTGGTAGAGCCAAGTGACCCCAGGATGGCATAGGTCATTATGGAGAGCCTGCAAACGGTCCTCCTGTATACTGGCGCGTGTTCCACGCGAGAGGGCATCCAAGGGCTCATTGAGTTTCCCTGGACGATACATGATGTCATAGTTATAGGTGGAGAGTTCAATTCTCCACCGCAAGATCTTGTCGTTCTTGATCTTGCCCCTCAGCGTGTTATTAAACATGAACGCCACGGACCGCTGGTCCGTGATCAGGGTGAACCGTTTTCCCGCCAAGTAATGGCGCCAGTGCCTGACGGCCTCCAAAATGGCCTGGGCCTCCTTTTCCACCGCTGAATGCCGAAGATGGCTAAACGGCGCGTACGAAACACACACTTCTCCCTGTTGTAGGTCAGGTTCAGGCGAGATGCAGTGCGTAGGAAATTCAGGAGATTTGTGTCGTGGTCCTGCTGGTCATGGCCGCAGATGGTGACGTTATCCAGGTACGGGAAGGTAGCCCACAGCCCGTTCTGGTCCACCATTCGGTCCATAGCACGCTGGAAGACCGAGACCCCATTGGTGACACCAAAGGGAACCCTGAGAAAGTGATACAAGCGACCATCCACCTCAAAAGCCGTGTATTGTCGGTCCTCTGGGCGAATGGGGAGTTGGTGGTAGGCAGACTTGAGGTCTATGGTGGAGAACACCCGGTACTGCGCAATCTGATTGACCATATCAGATATGCGCGGGAGGGGATACGCATCCAGCTGCGTGTATCTATTAATGGTCTGACTGTAATCAGTGACCATCCGGGGTTTGTTCCCACTCTTGACCACCACGACCTGCGCTCTCCACGGACTAGCGCTAGGTTGTATGATCCTTCCCTTGAGGATCCGCTGAACTTCAGATCGAATGAAGATCCGATCCTCAGTGCTGTAACGCCTACTCTTAGTCGCAATGGGCTTGCAGCCTGGCACAAGATTCGGGAACAGGGAGGGTGTGGTGATCTTCAGCGCGAGAGGCTACAGGCGGGGTGCGTTGGGCAATTTGGAGGCTGCTGTTCTCCCACTGAAAGCGAAGGGAGTGGCCCACCGTACTGTAGGGTTACACTCCTCAGGTGGACCATGAAGTTTAGTCCGAGAAGTATTGGCGCGCAAAGGTGTGGCAACACCAGGAGCTTGAAACGCTCGTAAACTGTGCCTTGCACCGTTAAAGTTACCACGCAACTCCCGAGCACGGTGACAGACCGGGACCTTGATGCCATAGAAATGGTCTGTTTGACAGGTTGAATCCGGAGTCCACACCGCTTCACAGCGTCTGGGTGGATAAAACTCTCAGTGCTCCCGCTGTCAAACAGACAATAAATCAAGTGGTCGTTTACGTGAATGTCCATCATAGACTTGTCAAGTCTATGAGGCTTGGCCTGGTCCAGGATGATCGACGCCACCGTTGGTTCATGAGCGCCACTGCAGGCAGCTGAAATCGACAAGGATTACCCCTGCTGGTCGTTCGCGGTCGGTGCCGACCAACATGGCCGCTCCCATAGGTAGCACGTGGGTGATGGCGCCAAACTCAGCGACCCCTGGTGGTCACACATCTCCGACTCCGTCGACCGTAATGGCGTCGTCCTGCCTCGCACGTGGACGAAACCCTCGACGATGAAGAACCGGGCTCTGAGGAATCGCAGGCCGCACTGCTGTTCCGAGAAGCAGATTTAGATCGGCACACTTTCGAATAGTGCCCCTTCTTACCGCAGGCGGAGCACAACACAGCTTTAGCGGGACACCGTTGCCGAGTATGCTTCGCTCCCCCACAGAAGTAACACCGCGGGCCGCCGGGAGCTGCTGCCGTCGTCTGGCCCGAGTGTGAGCATGCCATTACGCAGCATTTCGAACCCGAGGGACGAGGAGGGATTGGCGACTGCTCCTGCCACGTTGTCTCCACGTGGTCTTCAGGATACAATACTAGGCTTTTGGAGGCCGTCTCCAGCATCTCCGCTAGCTCTATTGCCTGGGTGAGGTCAAGGTTATCTTTCTCCAGTAGTTTGAGTCAGATGTACGATGATCCGACTCCCGCCACAAACGCATCTCGAGCGAGGTCGTTCATATGCTGCTCTGCCGACACTGCTTTGCAGTTACAGCCCCTGGCTAGCTGTAGGAGCTCGTTCGCGTATTCCTCCATCGTTTCGCCGGACTACCGTCGTCGAGTGGCTAAGAGGTAACGAGCGTGTATTTCGTTGGGCGGTTTAATATAATGCATCTTAAGAAGCTCGAGGGCCTTTGTGTAGTCGGTGGCCGCACGGATCGCGAGGTAGACGGTGTCGCCTACCCTCGTATGGAGGACCCGGAGTCTGTCATCATCTGTGGTGACCGCTGCGGAGGCTGCCAGGTAGTCCTCAAAACATTTCAACCAGTGGTCGAAGGTGTTAGAGGCGCCCACGGCTCGTGGATCTAGTGTAAGGCGTTCAGGCTTCAGTATCTGCTCCATACTCTCTTTTTTTTTCTTCGACGAGAGTTTATTTACAGCAAATAAAATTGATGCGCGTTATCACACACGAGGCTTGATGCTCAGGAAATAAAGGCTTTTATTTGCTGTAACAAGGCAGCTACGAATTATATACACGATCCCAGACTGAGGGGTCCCAGACAGAGCAGAGACCTTTATACCTCTCCCAGGAGGCGGAGCCCGACTGGGATGTACCACAATAACTGTAATACAAGGTGTAACAGCCCAACCCTAACCCCAACAGCAACAAGTAGAACAACCCATCCCTAACCCCAACAGCAACATATATACATACTCGTAGTACTGGCCAGACCCTGGCTCAGTACTATCTCGTGGGAACCAACGATGGTTCACCACACATAGTTATAGGGGACTCAATTGTAAGAAGAATAGACAGGCATTTCTATGGCCGCAAACGAGTCTCCAGGATGGTATGTTGCGTCCCTGGTGCAAGGGTCCAGGATGTCTCAGAGCGGCTGCAGAACATTTTGGAGGGGGAGGGTGAACAGCTAGTGGTTGTGGTACACATCGGTACAAACGACATAGGTAAAAAAAGGGATGAGGTCCTAAAAGCAGAATACAGGGAGCTAGGAAGAAAGTGAAGAAATCGGACCTCAATGGTAGTGATCTCAGGATTACTACTGGTGCCTTGTGCTGGTCAGCGTAGAAATGAGAGGATATATCGGACAAATACGTGGCTGAAGAGATGGTGTCAGGGGGAGGGTTTGAGGTTCCGGGGGCATTGGGACCGGTTCTGGGGAGGGGGGACCTGTACAAATTGGATGGGTTACACCTGGGCAGGACTGGGACTGATGTCCTAGGGGGATTGTTTGCCAAGGAGGTTGGGCGGGGTTTAAACTAATACGCCAGGGGGATGGGAACCTATGTAAGGAGTCAGAGAAGGAGGGAGCAAGGACAAAAAGAAAAGGTAGAAAAGGGAATAAGAAAAATGATAGGCAGAGAAACCAAGGACAAAGTTCAAACAGGGCTTTGGAGAAAAATATTGGGAGCAAGGCAAACAATGTTAAAAAGACAAGCTTAAAGGCTTTGTGCCTTCAATTGGACCCTAAGCTCTGGAGTTCCTAAATTAAACCTTGTGGCTAACACTGCTGCCTCACAGCGTCAGGGGCCTGGGTTCAATTCCGGCTCAGGTGACGTTCCATGTGGATTTCCTTCGGGTGCGCTGATTTCCTCCCGCAGTCTAAAGATGTGCAGGTTAGGATTGGCCATGCTAAATTGACCCTTAGTGTCAGGGGGATTAGCAGGGTAGAAACATGGGGTTATGGGGATAGGGCCTGGGTGGGATTGTTGTTGGTGCAGACTCGATGGGCCAAATGGCCTCCTTCTCTACTGTAGGGATTCTCTGATTCTTTAAACCTCTCTGTCTCTCGCTCCTCTTTGTAAATACTCCTTGAAACCTGCATTTGGTCAGTGTTCTACAAACATACAAATTAGGAGCAGGAATAGGCCATTCAGCCCCTTGAGGCTGCTCCACCATCCAACAGGAACATGGCTGATCTGACTCCACATTCCACCTACCTTAGATAGCTTTTGATTTGCTTGTTATTCAAGAATCTTTCTACCTCTGCCTTAAAAATATTCATTGACACTGCCTCCACCGCTCTCTGGGGAGGAGAGGTCCAAAAATTTATGAGACTCTGAGGAAACAATTTTTTCATCTCTGTCTTAAATTTGAGACCCTTCATTTTTAAACTGTGTCTTTGAGTTCTAGTCTGCTGTCTTGATATCTCCTTATGTGGCTCTGTGAATACTCTGCTCCGATGAAATGCTTTGGGATGTTGCACTATGTTAAAGATTCAACATAAATACAAGTTGTTATCACCGTGGATACCAGCGAGCTTATAAGAAAGAATTTTGGTGGATAGAACATGGAGGAACATTGTGCTTTTGTGCATGTTGGTGATGGAGATCCTGGAGCGGGGAGGTGACGCTGAATGAAGCTTGGCCTGTTGCCACAGTACATCCTGTAGATTGTGCAGACCATCACTATGCACTCATCATAAAGGGGTGGGTGCTAATACCTAGAATTTCATTTACTTCTACACTTTGGGTGCAAATTGGGGTGCAAAGTATGATCCATCTGCCGGAATGGTGAGGTCCGATCAGTATTGTGCCTTAGGTCTCAGCAATGTAAAGCTGGCCTGGCGAGAGGAGCCAGGATAAAATCCCATCCAAGGTCAACGGACCTTTCCATGGTCCGCCTCTTGCCCACTCCAATTCCCGTGGTGGGCAGGATGGTAACATTCCGGCTGGTCTATTTTGGACAATTGAAAGAGCCTCCTAATCTTCCAATATGAGCAGCTGGAAGTGCACCTCCAGTCATATTCCAGTGACTGCACTCCCATCGGGAACATTTGAAGGAGAAATGATTTGTTCAAACCAGTTTTTGAAAACCCGTGTTCCACTTGCTAAATTCTGATTGCACTCAGTGTGACATAGTGCTAACTGCCAGCAATGGCCCTAAAGCTGCTCTCGCCAGGCCAGCTTTACATTGCAGAGACCTAAGGCACAATAATGAAGGCTCATCGGACCTCACCATTCCGGCACATGGATCGTACTTTGCACCCTAATTTGCACCCAAAGCATAGAAGTAAATTTAATTCCAGGTATTAGCACCCCACCCCTTTATGACAAGTGCATAGTGCTGGTCTGCACAATCTACCAGATGCACTGTGGCAACAGGTCAAGCTTAATCTTTTTTATTCATTCGTGGGACATGGGCATCGCTGGCTGGCTAGCATTTATTGTCCATCCTGTTATGGACATTTGATGAGGACTCGTCTACTGAGCTAGTTTGGGCTGAGGTCAGAAACAAGAAAGGAGAGGTCACCCTGTTGGGAGTTTTTTATGGACCTCCGAAAAGTTGCAGAGATGTAGAGGAAAAGATTGCAAAGATGATTCTGGATAGGAGCGCAAGTAACAGGGTAGTTGTACTGGGGGACTTTAACTTTACAAATATTGACTGGAAAAGCTATAGTTCGAGTACTTTAGAGGGGTCGGTTTTTGTCCAGTGTGTGCAGGAAGGCTTCCTGACGCAGTATGTAGATAGACCAACAAGAGGCAAGGCCACATTGGATTTGGTACTGGGTAATGAACCAGGCCAGGTGTTAGATTTGGAGGTAGGTGAACACTTTGGTGACAGTGACCACAATTCGGTTACGTTTACTTTAGCAATGGAAAAGGATAGGTATATACCAAAGGGCAAGAGTTATAGCTGGGGGAAAGGACATTATGATGCGATTAGGCGAGATTTAGCTGGCATAGGTTGGGGAAGGAAACTGCAGGGGATGGGCACAATTGTAATGTGGAACTTGTTCAAGGAACAGCTACTACGCGTCCTTGATAAATATGTACCTGTCAGGCAGGGAGGAAGCATTCGTGTGAGGGAACCGTGGTTTACTAAGGAGGTTGAATCTCTTGTGAAGAGGAAGAAGGAGACTTATGTTAAGATGAGACGTGAAGGCTCAGTTAGGGCGCTTGAGAGTTACAAGTTAGCCAGGAAGGACCTAAAGAAAGAGTTAAGAAGAGCCAGGAGGGGACATGAGAAGTCTTTGGCGGGTAGGATCAAGGAAAACTCTAAAGCTTTCTATAGGTATGTCAGGAGTAAAAGAATGACTCGGGTAAGATTAGGGCCAGTCAAGGACAGGAGTGGGAAGTTGTGCGTGGAGTCTGAAGAGATAGGAGAGGCACTAAATGAATATTTTTCGTCGGTATTCACACTGGAGAGGGACAGTGTTGTTGAGGGGAGTACTGAGATGCAGGCTGTTGGACTGGATGGGATTGATGTTCATAAGGAGGAGGTGTTAGCAATTCTGGAAAGGGTAAAAATAGATAAGTCCCCTGGGCCGGATGGGATTTATCCTAGGATTCTCTGGGAGGCTCGAGAGGAGATTGCAGAGCCTTTGGCTTTGATCTTTGTGTCGTCATTGTCTACAGGAACAGTGCCAGAAGACTGGAGGATAGCAAATGTTGTCCCCTTGTTCAAGAAGGGGAGTAGGGACAACCCTGGTAATTATAGACCGGTGAGCCTTACTTCTGTTGTGGGCAAAGTCTTGGAAAGGATTATAAGAGATAGGATTTATAATCACCGAGAAAGGAATAATTTGATTAGGGATAGTCAGCACGGTTTTGTGAAGGGTAGGTCGTGCCTCACAAACCTTATTGAGTCCTTTGAGAAGGTGACCAAAGCGGTGGATGAGGGTAAAGCAGTTGATGTGGTGTATATGGATTTCAGCAAAGCATTTGATAAGGTTCCCCATGGTAAGCTTTTGCAGAAAATACGGACACATGGGATTGAGGGTGATTTAGTGGTTTGGATCAGGAATTGGCTAGCTGTAAGAAAACAAAGGGTGGTGGTTGATGGGAAATATTCATCCTGGAGTTCAGGATTTATGATCATCTAGAGAAGTTTAGTATGATCAAAAGTAGTCAGCACGGCTTTGTCAAGGGCAGGTCGTGCCTTACGAGCCTGGTTGAGTTCTTTGAAAATGTGACCAAACACATTGACGAAGGAAGAGCGGTGGATGTGGTCTATATGGACTTCAGCAAGGCGTTCGATAAGGTCCCCCATGCAAGACTTCTTGAGAAAGTGAGAGGGCATGGGATCCAAGGGGCTGTTGCCTTGTGGATCCAGAACTGGCTTGCCTGCAGAAGGCAGAGAGTGGCTGTGGAGGGGTCTTTCTCTGCATGGAGGTCAGTGACCAGTGGAGTGCCCCAGGGATCTGTTCTGGGACCCTTGCTGTTTGTCATTTTCATAAATGACCTGGATGAGGAAGTGGAGGGATGGGTTGGTAAGTTTGCTGACGACACCAAGGTAGGTGGTGTTGTGGATAGTTTGGAGGGATGTCAGAAGTTGCAGCGAGACATAGATAGAATGCAAGACTGGGCGGAGAAGTGGCAGATGGACTTCAACCCGGATAAGTGTGTAGTGATCCATTTTGGCAGATCCAATGGGATGAAGCAGCAGTATAATATGAAGGGTACCATTCTTAGCAGTGTAGAGGATCAGAAGGACCTTGGGGTCCGGGTCCATAGGACTCTTAAATCGGCCTCGCAGGTGGAGGATGCGGTCAAGAAGGCATACGGCGTACTGGCCTTCATTAATCGAGGGATTGAGTTTAGGAGTCGGGAGATAATGCTGCAGCTTTATAGGACCCTGGTTAGACCCCACTTGGAGTACTGCGCGCAGTTCTGGTCACCTCATTACAGGAAAGATGTTGAAGCCATTGAAAGGGTGCAGAGGAGATTTACAAGGATGTTGCCTGGATTGGGGGGCATGCCTTATGAGGATAGGTTGAGGGAGCTTGGTCTCTTCTCCCTGGAGAGACGAAGGATGAGAGGTGACCTGATAGAGGTTTACAAGATGTTGAGAGGTCTGGATAGGGTAGACTCTCAGAGGCTATTTCCAAGGGCTGAAATGGTTGCTACGAGAGGACACAGGTTTAAGGTGCTGGGGGGTAGGTACAGAGGAGATGTCAGGGGTAAGTTTTTCACTCAGAGGGTGGTGGGTGAGTGGAATCGGCTGACGTCGGTGGTGGTGGAGGCAAACTCGTTGGGGTCTTTTAAGAGACTTCTGAATGAGTACATGGGATTTAATGGGATTGAGGGCTATAGATAGGCCTAGAGGTGGGGATGTGATCGGCGCAACTTGTGGGCCGAAGGGCCTGTTTGTGCTGTGGCTTTCTATGTTCTATGTTCAGTTACTAGTGGTGTACTGCAAGAATCTGTTTTGGGGCCACTGCTGTTTGTCATTTTTATTAATGACTTGGATGAGGGCGTGGAAGGATGGATTAGTAAATTTGCGGATGTCACTAAAGTCGGGGAGTTGTAGACAGTGCGGAGGGAAGTGGCAGGTTACAGAGGGACATAGATAAGCTGCAGAGCTGGGCTGAGAAGTGGCAAATGGAGTTTAATGTGGAAAAGTGTGAGGTGATTCACTTTGGAAGGAGGAACAGGAATACAGAATACTGGGCTAATGGTAAGATACTTGGTAGTGTGGATGAACAGAGGGATCTGGGTGTCCATAGGCATAGATCCCTGAAAGTTGGCACCCAGGTTGACAGGGTTGTTAAGAAGGCGTACGGTGTGTTCGCTTTTATTGATAGAGGGATTGAGTTTCGGAGCCAGGAGGTCACGCTGCAACTGTACAAAACTCTGGTGCGGCCGCATTTGGAGTATTGCGTACAATTCTGGTCTCCGTATTATAGGAAAGATGTGGAAGTGTTGGAAAGGGTGCAGAGGAGATTTACCAGGATGCTGCCTGGTATGGTGGGAAAATCGTATGAGGAAAGGCTGAGGGGCTTGAGGTTGTTTTCGTTAGAGAGGAGAAGGTTAAGAGGTGACTTAATAGAGGCATACAAGATGATCAGAGGATTAGATAGGGTGGATAGTGAGAGCCTTTTTCCTCGGATGGTGTTGGTTAGCACGAGGGGACATAGCTTTAAATTGAGGGGTGATAGATATAGGACAGATGTTAGAGGTAGGTTCTTTACTCAGAGAGTAGTAAGGGCGTGGAATGCCCTGCCTGCAGCAGTGGTGGACTCGGCAACGTTGAGAGCGTTCAAGCGGTTATTGGACAAACATATGGATGATATTGGAATAGTGTAGATTAGAGGGGCTTTAGATTGGTACCACTGGTCGGCGCAACATCGAGGGCCGAAGGGCCTGTACTGCACTGTAATGTTCTATGTTCTATGTTCTATCCCGAGTTGCCCTGAGAAGGCAGTGGTGAGCTGCCTTCCTGAATCACTGCAGTCCACATGCTGTGGGTTGACACACAATGCCATTAGGATTTTGAACCAGCAACTGTGAAGGAATGGTGATAGATTTCCGAGTCAGGATGGTGAATGGCTTGGAGGGGAACTTGCAGGTGGCAGTGTTCCCATGTATCTGCTGCCCCTGTCCTTCGAGATTGAAATGGTCGTGGGTTTGAAAGGTGTTGTCTAAGGATCTTTGGTGAATTGCTGCAGTGCATCTTGGAGATAGTACACACTACTGCTACTGAGCGTCGGTGGTGGAGGGAGTGGATGTTTGTGGATGGGGGGCCAATCAAGCGGGGCTGCTTTGTCCTGGGATGGTGTCAAGCTTCTTGAGTGTCGTTGGAGCTGCACCCATCCAGGCAAGTGGGGAGTATTCCATCACACTCCTGACTTGTGCCTTGCAGATGGTGGATATGCTTTGGGGAGTCAGGAGGTAAGTTACTCGCCGCAGTATTCCTCACCTCCAACCTACTTTTGTAGCCACTGTGTTAATGTGGTGAGTTCAGTTGAATTTCTGGTCAATGGTAACCCGAAAGATGTTGACAGTGGGGGATTCAGTGATGGTTACACCATTCAACATCACCTCCCAGCTCCAGAATCTCCATCACGAGGAATTTGGATGTGGTTGCGGTGACAGAGACTTGGTTGAAAGAGGGACAGGACTGGCAACTGAATATTCCGGGGTACAAGTGTTTTAGGCGAGACAGAGGAGGGGCCAAAAGAGGTGGGGGAGTAGCAGTATTAGTTAGAGAGCATATTACAGCGCTGCAGAGGGAGGACAATTCAGAGGGGTCGTGTAACGAGTCACTGTGGGTGGAGCTCAGAAACAGGAAGGGCGTAGTCACTATGTTGGGGGTATACTACAGGCCCTCCAACAGCCCAAGGGAAGTGGAAGAACGGATATGTCAGGAGATAATGGATAGGTGCAGGAAAAATAGGGTTGTTGTAGTGGGAGACTTCAATTTCCCTGGTATAGACTGGAAATCGTGTAAGGCTGGGAGTCTGAATGGGGAGGAATTTGTAAAATGCGTACAGGAAGGTTCTTTGGAACAATATGTAGATAGCCCGACTAGAGAGGGGGCAAGACTGGACCTAGTACTGGGGAATGAGCCTGGTCAGGTCTTCAAAGTTTCGGTAGGGGAACATGTGGCAAATAATGACCATAATTCTGTTAGCTTTAGGATAGTGATGGAAAAGGATGAGTGGTGTCCCAAGGGTAAGGTGTTGGATTGGGGGAAGGCTAACTTTAGTGGGATTAGGCAGAAATTGGCAACTGTTGATTGGGAGAGGCTGTTTGAGGGTAAATCTACATCTGACAGTTGTTAGGGCTGCAGGATAAGCATGTGCCTGTAAAAAAGGATAGGAAGGGTAGGATTCGAGAACCGTGGATAACCAGGGAAATTGAGGGGTTGGTCAAAAAGAAAAGAGAGGCGTACGTGAGGTCCAGGCAGCTAAAAACTGAGGGAGCTCTGGAGGAATACAAAGGAAGTAGGAAAGAACTCAAACGAGGAATTAGAAGGGCAAAAAGGGGTCACGAAATGTCCTTGGCAGACAGGATTAAGAAGAATCCCAAGGCATTTTATTCATACGTTAGGAACAAAAGGGTTGTCAGGGAAAAAATCAGACCTCTCAGGGACAAAAGTGGGGAATTATGCTTCGAGTCCAAAGAAGTAGGGGAGATCCTAAATGAATACTTTGCGTCGGTATTCACAAGGGAGAGGGATGTGTTGACTGGGAGTGTCTCGGAGGGGAGTGTTGACCCGTTAGAGAAAATCTCCATTACAAGGGAGGAAGTGTTAGGTGTTTTAGGGAATATGACAGGTTAGGTTGATTGGCCAGGTTAAAAAAATTGCCTCTTAGAGTCCTGAGATGTATAGGTTAGAGGGATTAGCGGGTAAATATGTGGGGATGGGGCCTGGGTGGGATTGTGGAAGGCCTGATGGAATCTATCCAAGGCTGCTCAGGGAGACGAGAGATGAAATCGCTGGGCCTCTGACGCAAATCTTTGTCTCGTCACTGGACACAGGTGAGGTCCCAGAGGATTGGAGGATAGCTAATGTAGTCCTGTTATTTAAGAAGGGTAGGAAGGATAACCCGGGAAATTATAGGCCGGTGAGCTTGACGTCCGTGGTGGGGAAGTTGTTGGAGAGGATTCTTAGAGATGGGATGTATGCGCATTTAGAAAGGAATAAACTCATTAACGATAGTCAGCATGGTTTTGTGAGAGGGAGGTCATGCCTCACTAACCTGGTGGAGTTTTTTGAAGAAGTGACTCGAATGGTTGACGAGGGAAGGGCCGTGGATGTCGTCTATATGGACTTTAGTAAAGCGTTTGACAAAGCCCCTCGTGGTAGGTTGGTGCAAAAGGTTGGATCTCATGGGATAAAGGGGGAGGTGGCTAGATGGGTGGAGAACTGGCTTGGTCACAGAAGACAGAGGGTGGTAGTGGAAGGGTCTTTTTCCGGCTGGATGCCTGTGACTAGTGGTGTTCCGCAGGGTTCTGTATTGGGACCTCTGCTGTTTGTGATTTATATGAACGATCAGTAAGTTTGCGGACGACACAAAAATGGCTGGACTTGCAGATAGTGAGGAACATTGTCAGAGGCTACAGAAGGATATAGATAGGCTGGAAATTTGGGCAAAGAAATGGCAGATGGAGTTCAATCCAGATAAATGCGAAGTGCTGCATTTTGGTAGAACTAACGTAGGGGGGAGCTATACGATAAATGGCAGAACCATAAAGGGTGTAGATATGCAGAGGGACCTGGGTGTGCAAGTCCACAGATCCTTGAAGGTGACGTCACAGGTGGAGAAGGTAGTGAATAAGGCATATCATAGAAACCCTACAGTGCAGAAGGAGGCCATTCGGCCCATCAAGTCTGCACCGACCACAATCCCACCCAGGCCCTACCCCCACATATTTACCCGCTAATCCCTCTAACCTATATATCTCAGGACTCTAAGAGGCAATTTTTTTAACCTGGCCAATCAACCTAACCTGCACATCTTTGGACTGTGGGAGGAAACCGGAGCACCCGGAGGAAACCCACGCAGACACGAGGAGAATGTGCAAACTCCACACAGACAGTGACCCAAGCCGGGAATCGAACCCAGGTCCCTGGAGCTGTGAAGCAGCAGTGCTAACCACTGTGCTACCATGCCGCCCTTGAGCCATGTTACCATTGAGCCATATTCTGGACTGGTGAGTCTCCGAGTTATTTTTGGAGCCATACAACATCCTTCCTTGCAAAAATGGCAATGGTTGTTCCAACAGTTAGGAAGAACACTGTTCGTGCGTGTAGTATCGTCTTCATCAGAACCAACAGTCTGAAAAAGCTAAGAGGGGTGAGGGGCAGGTGGAGCAATATAGAAGGTCAGAGATAGCTTAGAGAGCGAGGGAGATCAAATGCTTTCATGCTGACATTTCTGTCCTTGACCTGCCAACATGTTCCAGTGAAGCCCCATGCAAACTGGAGGAGCAACACCTTAACCTCTGATTAGGCACTGCACAGCCTCCTGGACTCAACATTGAGTGCCACGCATTGTGCCGTTTAGCTTTCAGATAGTGTTCAACTTGATTCTGCTTTTGACACCTACTTTGATCAAGGCTTTGTTTCTTTAATGCTATCATGCACGATGTGGGGTATCATGGACACTTCAAGTGTCCCTGAGGACTAAATCTGTAGAAAATGCATCCAGTTGCAGATGCTCACTGAATGCATGGATCAGTTAGAACAGCAGCTGGAGGCACTGGGTAGCACACAATTAGCTGAAATTGTCAAAGACAATAGCTACAGAGATGTGGTCACACCCAAGGTGTAAGTAGATAGATGGGTGACCACCAGACGAGGGAGGCAGACAGAGCAGGGGTCCCCTATGGCAGTGGACAGCAACACCAGTGACCAGAGCGAAAGCATCACGACTAGCCTTGCTGTACAGATGGATGGTACAAAGCGTAGCAAAGCAATAGTGGTAGGAAATTCAAAAGTCAGGGGCACAGATAGGCACTTCGGTGGCCGCGAGAGGGACTCCAGGATGGTCGTTTGCCTCCCTGGTGCCAGGGTCCTGGATGTCTCTGAGCGGGTCCGAAGCATCCTAAAACAGGAGGGAAATTAGACAGATGTCATTGTCCACATTGGCACGAATGACCATAGGTAGAAAGAGTAGCAAAGTCCTGCAATGGCAATTCTGGGAGTTGGGTAGAAGATTAAAAAGCCGGACCTCGAGGGTAGTAATCTCAGGATTAGTCCCCGTATCATGTGCTAGTGAGGCTGGGAATAGGGAGATAGTGCAGCTGAACATGTGGCTAACGAACTAGTGCAGGAGGGAGGGCTTCAGTTTTTTGGATCCAGGGAAGATGGGGCCTGTACAAGAAGGACAGGTTACACCTGGACAGGAGGGGCATCAATATCCTGGCTGGTAGTTTGCTAGTATGGTTCAGGTGAGTTTAAACTAATGTGGCAGGGGGGTGGAAATCAGAACAGTAGGCCAGCAAGTGTAGAGACTGGGGATGAGCATAGAACCAAGACCAGGCTAGCTAGGAGGAAGAGCAGACTGGGGAAGGTCAAACTCAGTGGGCCCGGAGGTCTGGATGCATCTGCTTCAATGCAAGGAGTATAACAGATAAGACAGATGAACTCAGAGCCTTGACTCTTGCGTGGAACTTGGATATAGTTGCGATAACGGAGACTTGGTTAAAAGAGGGACAGGACTGGCAGCTAAATATTCTGGGATATAAATGTTTTAGGTGAGACAGAGGGGAAGCTAAAAGAGGTGGGGGAGTTGCAATACTGGTTCGGGAACATATTACAGCTGTACAGAGGGAGGACATCTTGGAAGAATCATGGAATGAGACACTATAGGGAGAACTCAGAAACAGGAAGGGGGCAGTCACTATGATGGGGATGTACTATAGACCTCCCAACAGCCCACAGGAAGTTGAAGAACAGATATATAAGCAGATTCTGGACTGATGTAGAAAAAATAGGGTTGTTGTAGCGGGAGACTTTAATTTTCCTCATATTGACTGGAAATCCCTGAGGGCTCGGGGTCCGGATGGTGAGGAATTTGTTAAGTGTGTCCAGAAAGGTTTTTTGGAACAATGTGTGGATAGTCCAACTAGAGAGGGGCCTATACTGGACCTAGTACTAGGGAATGGGCCTGGCCAGGTCATCAAAGCAGCGGTGGGGGAAACATGTGGTGAACAGTGACCACAATTCCATAAGTTTTCGGATACTCATGGAAAAAGATGAGTGTCGTCCTTGTGTTAAGGTGCTAAATTGGAGGAAGGCTAATTACAAACAGATTAGGCAGGATTTGGAGGCTGTTGTTTGGGAGAGGCTTTTGGAGGGTAAATCCACATCCGGCATGTGGGAGTCTTTTAAGGAGCAGTTGATCGGAGTGCAAGACAGGCACATATCTGTGAAAAGGAAGGAATGGAAAGGCAGGATTCGGGAACTATGAATGACACGGGAAATTGTGAACCCAGTCAATAAGAAGCAGGATGCATGCATACATGAGGTCTAGGCAACTAAAAACAGATTGAGCACTAGAAGGATACAGGGAAAGTAGAAAAGAGCTCAAATAGGGAGTTTGGAGAGCAAAAAGGGGTCACAAAATGTCCTTGGCAGACAGGATTAAGGAGAATTCCAAGGCACTTTATACATATATTAGGAACAAGAGGGTAGCTAGAGAAAGAGTTGATCCACTTAAGGACAAAGGAGGGAAATTATGCATAGAACCAAAGGAAGTGGGTGAGATCCATGATGAGTACTTTGCAGCGGTATCCACAAAGGAGCGGGGCATGTTGATTGGTGATGTCTCGGAGGGGTGTGTAAACCTTTTAGAACAAGTCATCATTACGAGGGAGGGAGTGTTAGGTGAATTAAAAAGCATTAAGATAGACAAATCCCCAGGGCCAGATGCCATCTATCCCAGATTACTGAGGGAGACAAGAGATGAAATTGCTGGGCCTCTAACAACTCTTTGTTTCTTTGTTGGCCATTGGTGAGGTACCAGAGGATTGGAGGATAGCCAATGTTGTCCCATTACTTAAGAAGGGTAGCAAGGATAACCCGGGTAATTATAGACCAGTGAGTTTGACATCAGTGATAGTGAAACTGTTGGAGAAGATTCTTAGGAATAGGATCTATACACATTTGGAACTGAATGGTCTTGTTCGCGATAGACAGCATGGTTTTGTACGTAGGAGGTCATGTCTCACTAATTTAATTGAGTTTTTTGAGGAGGTGACAAAAATGATTGACGAGAGAAGAGCTGTGGATGTTGTCTACATGGACTTTAGTAAGGCATTTGACAAGGTCCCTCATGGCAGGCTGGTGCAAAAGATTAAATCTCACGGGATTAGGGGTGAACTAGCTAGATGGATTCAGAACTGGCTTGGCCATAGAAGTCATGATGTGGAGATGCCGGCATTGGACTGGGGTAAACACAGTAAGAAGTTTAACAACACCAGGTTAAAGTCCAACAGGTCTATTTGGTAGCAAAAGCCACACAAGCTTTCGGAGCTCCAAGCCCCTTCTTCAGATGTCTTTATATGCTCTGTTTGTGAACAGAATTCCCACTCACCTGAAGAAGGGGCTTGGAGCTCCGAAAGCTTGTGTTGCTTTTGCTACCAAATAAACCTGTTGGACTTTAACCTGGTGTTGTTAAACTTCTTACTGTGTTGGCCACAGAAGACAGAGGGGAGCGGTGGAAGGGTGTTTTTCTGAATGAAGGTCTGTAACTAGTGGTGTCTGCAGGGATCAGTGCTGGGACCTCTGCTGTTTGTAATATATATATAAATGATTTGGAAGAAAATATTACAGGTCTGATTAGCAAGTTTGCAGATGATACTAAGAATGCTGGATTTGCGGATAGTGATGAAGACTGTCAGAGAATAGCAGGATATAGATAGGCTGGAAAATTGGGCAGAGAAATAGCAGATGGAATTTAATCCGGTGATAAATTTTGGTAAATCCAATTCAGGTGGGAGCTATAAAATAAACTGCGGAACTATCAGGAACATAGACACACAGAGAGATCTGGATGTGCAGGACCACAGATCCTTAAAAGTGGCAGCACAAGTGGAAAAGATGGTGAAGAAAACGTATGGCATGCTTGCCTTCATTGGACGGGGCATCGAGTATAAAAGTTGGCAAATTATGTCACAGTAATATAAAATGTTGGTTATTTGGAATACTGTGTCCAATTCTGGTCACCACACTACCAGAGGAACGTGGAGGCTTTGGAGAGAGTACAGAAAAGGTTTATCAGGAATTTGCCTGCTATGGAGGAGAGATTGCTGTGAAGAGAGGTTGAATAAACTGAGATTGTTCTCCCTGGAAAGACGGAGGCTGAGGGGCGACCTGATAGAAGTTTATAGAATTATGAGGTGTATAGATATGATGAACAGTTGGAAGCTTTTTCCCAGGGCAGAAATGACAATTACAAAAGGGCACAAGTTCAGTGGAGATGTGCGGGGGATGTTTTTTACACAGAGGGTGGTGGGGGCCTGGAATGCACTGCCAAGTGAGGTGGGTGAGGCAGATACGTCGGCAACATTTAAGACTTACCTGGATAGACACATGAACAGACGGGGAATATAGGGATACAAGTGATTGGTCTAAATAGGACTGTGATCGGGGCAGGCTTAGAGGCCCGAAGGGCCAGTTCCTGTGCTGTACTGTTCTTTGTTCTTTGTATTACCATCGCTTTGTATGTGATCCATAATATTTGTTGTTTGATCTCCCGCAGTCTTTAGCCTATCCCTGAGCTTCTACTTTTCTCACCTGCTCCTTCCCCCCTTTTAAATATCAAGAAGAACATCATTTTCTGCCTTCCTTCAGTTCTGAATAACAGTCATATTGGATTCAAAATGTTAACTCTGTTTCTCTCTCGATCACTGCTGTCAAATCTGCTGGGTTTTTCCAGCATTTTCAGTTTTTAGTCCCGATCTCCAACATCCCCAATATTTTGCTTTCAAGTGAAAATGTGAAATGTGCCTGACGTTATCATGGAAGCCTATAAGTAAATTTTGCTGATAATGCAATCCATATAACTTTATTTCAGATAAAGTCCTTTTTGCTTATGTTGCTCATAGGCTTAGAAATGGTAATGGTAATGAATTTGGTGCTTTTCCAACTCATTTTCATATTAAGAGTCGTAAAGATGCATGGATTCTGTTTCAATAATTTCCTTATGGTAGATAAACCAGTGGAACACTGACTTCTTGTTATGTTCCAGGATCTATGATGAGATCCACATAAAATAGACATAAGAAATAGGATTGGGCCCTATGGCCCGGTGAGCTTGCTCTGTCATGAGGTAAGATTTTGATTGATCTTCAACTTCAACTCCATTATCCTGCCCAATCCCCCACATCCCTATTTCCTCTGGAGCTAAAAAAAATCAATCTTAGCCTTGAATATATTCAATAGCTGAGCCAATGTAAAGGATTCTTGACCCTCTGAGTGAAGAAACTTCACCTCATCTCAATCCTAAATGGCTGTCCCATTATCCTGAAACTATGCCTCTTTAGTTTTTGACTCTCCAGCCAGTGTCAGGAGCTTCTTAGCATCTACCCTGGTAAAACTCCTCAGAATATTATATGTTTTAAAGAGATCACCTCTCATTCTAATTGCTAGAGAATATTTTGATTTGATTTATTATTTTTACATGTATTAGTATACAGTGAAAGGTATTGTTTCTTGCGCGCTATGCAGACAAAAACATACCATTCATAGAGAAGGAAAGGAGAGGGTGCAGAATGTAGTGTTACAGTCATAGCTAGGGTGTAGAGAAAGATCAGCTTAATATGAGGTAGGTCCATTCAAAAGTCTGATGGCAGCAGGAAGAAGCTGTTCTTGAGTCGGTTGGTACTTGACCTCAGACTTTTCTATCTTTTTCCCGATAGAAAAAGGTAGAAGAGAGTGTGTCCGGGGTGCGTGGGGTCCTTAATTATGCTGGCTGCTTTTCTGAGTATCGGTCCTCTCCTCATAACGATATATCTGAGAACGGCAGTAGGGTGGTTTATGAGAGTGAGTTTTTTATGTTGTCATTTGCGTTTTCCACTGAAATTGTTTTTTTATTCTCCCCTTCCAGTAGTATTTCCTCCAGTACCAACAATCCCAACACACTGCCAGATCCTTGGCTCTGTTTTAACAACAGTAAGAAGTCTCACAACACCAGGTTAAAGTCCAACAGGTTTGTTTGGTAGCAAATACCATAAGCTTTCGGAGCAGAGCTCCTTCGTCAGATGGAGTGGATACAGTCTGACGAAGGAGCTCTGCTCCGAAAGCTTATGGTATTTGCTACCAAATAAACCTGTTGGACTTTAACCTGGTGTTGTGAGACTTCTTACTGTGCTTACCCCAGTCCAACGCCGGCATCTCCACATCTGTTTTAACAAAACAGTCCACAATAACATCTTTTGCTTCACCTCATCAGCTTTTGCTCCCCGGGCTTGTCTGCCACAGTACATCAATTATATTTGACTGCATCCTCATACAAGATGCCCATTCTGTTTATTGAGGTGGAAGTTAAAGATCTCAAGGCACCATCCAAAGATTGTGGAACTGCCCGTAGTTTCTTGACCAATATTCATCCCTGAACCAACACCAAAAGAGGAGGATCACTTGATAATATATTCATGTAACCTAGCCTGGAGTGTTACTCTGGCAATTGACATTCAACCTCATCCATTGGCATCTTCCTTCTCTCATTTGATCGCTTTGCTGCGTCTTTATATGCCACTGGTGACCCATGACTAGACACAATCCTCAGTCCAGTGTCATTACCGATGTAAGGAGTCCAAGAAGGAGGGAGCAAGGACAAAATGTGGGGAGAAGGTTCATCAAAAATCAGGAAAAAAGTTAAAAGTGAGGATAACTCAGGAGATGTTATTAACAGAAGTGTTAGAATTCAAAACGAAAGTACAAAAACAAGCATAAGGGCACTTTATCTGAATGCTCGTAGCATTCGAAACAAGGTAAATGAGTTGACGGCACAAATCATTGCGAACGAGTATGATTTGGTGGCCATTACAGAGACATGGTTGCAGGATGGTCACGACTGGGAGTTGAATATCCAGGGGTATCAAACTGTTCGGAGGGACCGACAGGAAGGTAAGGGAGGTAATGTAGCTCTGATATTTAAGGATGATATCAGAGCGGTAGTGAGAGATGATTTAGGTTCTATGGAAAAAAAGGTTGAATCCATTTGGGTGGAAATTAGAAATAGTAAGGAGAAAAAGTCACTGATAGGCATAGTCTCTAGGCCACCAAATAATGACATCATGGTGGGGCGAGAAATAAACAAAGAAATAACTGATGCGTGTAAAAATGGTCCAGCAATTATCATGGGGGATTTTAATCTACATATCAATTGGTCAAACCAGATCGATCAAGGCGGCCTTGAGAAGGAGTTCATAGAATGTATCCGCGATAGCTTCCTTGAACAGTATACAATGGAACCGACAAGAGAGCAAGCTATCCTAGATCTGGACCTGTGTAATGAGATGGGAATAATTAATGATCTTGCAGTTAGGGATGGTCTTGGAAGAAGCGATCACAGTCTGGTTGAATTTAAAATACAGATGGAGCGTGAGAAGGTAAAATCCAATACCAGTGTCTTGTGTTTAAACAAAGGAGACTACAAAGGGATGAGGGAGGAGTTGGCTCAGGTAGACTGGGAGCAAAAACTTTATGGTGGGACAATTGAGGCACAGTGGAGGACTTTCAAAGCGATCTTTCACAGTGCCCAGCAAAGTACATACCATTGATAAGGAAGGACTGTAGAAAAAGAGATAATCAGCCATGGATATCTGAGGAAATAAAGGAGGGTATCAAATTGAAAGAAAATGCATAGAAAGTGGCAAAGATTAGTGGGAACCGAGAGAATTGGGAAATTTTTAAAAGTCAGCAGAAAGCCACAAAAAAGCGATAACGAAAAGTAAGATGGATTATGAGAGTAAACTAGCTCAGAATATAAAAACAGAGAGCAAAAGATTCAACAAATATACAAAACGAAAAAGAGTGGCTGAAGTAAACATTGGTCCTTTAGAGGATGAGAAGGAGGATGTAATAACTGGAAGTGAGGAAATGGCTGAGGCATTGAACAGGTATTTTCTGTCGGTCTTCACAGTGGAAGACACAAATAACATGCCAAAAATTGATGACAGGAAGACTATGGCAGGTGAGGACCGAGAAGCTATCATTATCACGAAAGAGGTAGTGTTGGGCAAGTTAATGGGGCTAAAGGTAGACAAGTCTCCTGGTCCTGATGGAATGCATCCCAGGGTGCTAAAAGAGATGGCGGGAGAAATAGCAAATGCACTCGTGGTAATTTACCAAAATTCACTGGACTCTGGGGTGGTTCCCACAGATTGGAAAACAGCAAATGATTCAGCACTGTTTAAAAAAGGAGGTAGACAAAAGGCAGGTAACTATAGGCCGGTTAGCTTAACTTCTGCAGTAGGGAAAATGCTTGAATCTATCATCAAGGAAGAAATAGCGAGGCATCTGGATATAAATTGTCCCATTGGTGAGACGCAGCATGGGTTCATGAAGGGCAGGTCATGTTTGTTTAATTTGGTGGAATTCTTTGAGAACATTACATGTGCAGTGGACAATGGGGAGTCTGTTGGTAAATTACCACGAGTGCATTTGCTATTTCTCCCGCCATCTCTTTTAGCACCCTGGGATGCATTCCATCAGGACCAGGAGACTTGTCTACCTTTAGCCCCATTAACTTGCCCAACACTACCTCTTTCGTGATAATGATAGCTTCTCGGTCCTCACCTGCCATAGTGGATGTGGTGTATCTGGATTATCAGAAGGCATTTGACAAGGTGCCGCACCAAAGACTGCTACATAAGATAAAGGTGTACGGTGTTACAGTTAATGTATTAGCATGGATAGAGGATTGGTTAACTAACAGAGAGCAAAGAGTGGGGGTAAATGGGTGTTTTTCTGATTGGTGATCAGTGACTAGTGGTGTGCCTCAGGGATCAGTGTTGGGACTGCAATTGTTTACGATTTACATCGATGATTTGGAGTTGGGGACCAAGTGCAGTGTGTCAAAATTTGCAGATGACACGAAGATGGGTGGAAGAGCAAAGTGTGCAGAGGATGCTGAAAGTCTGCAAAGGCATATAGATAGTCTAAGTGAGTGGGCGAGGGTCTGGCAGATGAAGTACAATGTTGGTAAATGTGAGGTCATCCATTTTGGTAGGAATAACAGCAAAATGGACTATTATTTAAATGGTAAAAAATTGCAGCATGCTGCTGTGCAGAGGGACCTGGGTATTCTTGTGCAGGAATCTCAAGGAGTTGGTTTGCAGATGCAGCAGGTAATTAAGAAGGCAAATGCAATTTTGTCCTTCATTGCTAGTGGGATGGAGTTTAAAAACAGCAAGGTTATGTTGTATAAGGTGCTGGTGAGGCCACACTTGGAGTACTGTGTACAGTTTTGGTCTCCTTACTTGAGAAAGGATATATTGGCAATGGAGGGGGTGCAGAGGAGATTCACGAGGTTGATTCCGGAGTTGAGAGGATTGGCTTATGAGGAGAGACTGAGTAGACTGGGGCTATACTCATTGGAATTCAGAAGAATGAGGGGAGATCTCATAGAAACATAGAAGGTTATGAAGGGAATCGATAAGATAGAAGCAGGGAAGTTGTTTCCCTGGTGGGTGAAACTAGAACTAGGGGGCATAGCCTCAAAATAAGGGGAAGCAGATTTAGGACTGAGTTGAGGAGGAACTTCTTCACCCAAAGAGTTGTGAATCTGTGGGATTCCCTGCCCAGTGAAGCAGTTGAGGCTACCTCATTGAATGTTTTTAAGGCAAGGATAGATAAATTTTTGAACAGTGAAGGAATTAAGTGTGATGTTGAGCAGGCGGGTAAGTGGAGCTGAGTCCACAAAAAGATCAGCAATGATCTTATTAAATGGCGGAGCAGGTTCGAGGGGCCACATGGCCTAGTCCTACTCTTAGTTCTTATGTTCTTATCATAGTTACATGAGATTTCAATGTTGTTTTGTTTTGCAATATAGTTGGAATATTATCCAGGCCTCATTACAAAGCATGATAAAACACTTCTCTTGAGTCTAAGGTCCAGTTGAACACAAAGGAGTAACATAGATCATATTTTATTGGACAAACCTTGAGCAAGTTTATTGCAGGCAGATGAGTAAGTAAGGGTTTAATGTTTATTTATTAGTCACAAGTAAGCTTACATTAACACTGCAATAAAGTTACTGTGAAAATCCCCTCGTCGCCACACTCCGCTGCCTGTTCCGGTACACTGAGGGAGAATTTAGTGTGGCCAATCCACCTAACCAGCAAGTCTTTCGGACTGTGGGAAGAAACTGGAGCACCCAGAGGAAACCCACGCAGACACGGGGAGAACGTTCAGACTCCACAAAGACAGTGATCCAGGCAGGAATCGAACCCGGGTCCCTGGCGCTGTGAGGCAACAGTGTTAACCACTGTGTCACCGTGCCATGCATTCTTGAAAACTTACATCTATTGTGCACAATTTTATTACATTTGTTTAATTGGGAATAGTTTTCTCAACAAGGTGAGGGATGTTATGCCAAGTAAATTGTCATATATGTCTTGTGCCATCAAACACTGCAGGACAGGTACAGAGTGCTTCCTCTACTGTACTTTCCCGGCTGCTCTTCATATCCCTTGATTCCCTGTGAAAGCAAATATTTATCTATCTCAGCCTTAAACAGACTAAACAATGGACAGTACACATAACCCTCTTCCAATTTTATTCATTTGTGGGACATGGGCATCGCTGGCTGGCCAGCATTTATTGCCCAACCTTAGTTGCCATTGAGAAGGTAGGGGTGAGCTGCCTTCTTGAATCTCTGCAGTCCATGTTCTGTGGATTGACACACAATGCCGTTCGGGAGGGAATTCCAGGACTTTGACCCAGCAACAGTGAAGGAATGGCGACATATTTCCAAGTTAGGATGGTGAGTGGCTTGGAGGGGAACTTGCAGATGGTGGTGTTCCCATGTATCTGCTGCCCTTGGCCTTTTAGATGGAAGTGGTTGTGGGTTTGGAAGATGCTGTCTAAGGATCTTTGTTGAATTGCTGCACTGCATTTTGTAGATAGTACCCGGTGCTGCTACTGAGCGTTCGTGGTGGAGAGAGTGAATGTCGATGTGGTGCCAATCAAGTGGGGTGCTTTATGACGGAAAGAAGGTCATTGATGAAGCAGCTGAAGATTGTTGGACCTAGGACACTAACCCTGAGGGACTCCTGCAGAGATATCCTGGAGCTGAGATGACTGACCGTCCACAACCACAACCATCTTCCTACGTACCAGGTATGACTCCAACTAGCGGAGAGTTTGCCCCGATACCCATTGATTCCAGTTTTGCTAGTGCTCCTTGATGCCACACTCGGTTGAATGCAGCCTTGATATCAAGAGCTGTCACTCTCACCTCACCTCTGGAATTCAACTCTTTTGTCCATGTTTGAACCAATGATGTAATGAGGTCAGGAGCTGAGTGACCCTGATGAAACCCAAACTGGGCTTCACTGAGCAGGTTATTGCTGAGCAGGTGCTGCTGTTAGCACTGTTGGTGACCCCTTCCATCACTTTACTGATGATCGAGAGTGGACTGATTGGACGGTAATTGGCCGTGTCTGCGTGGGTTTGCTCCGGGTGCTCCGGCTTCCTCCCACTATCCAAAGATATGCGGGTTAGGTGGATTGGCCGTGCTAAATTGCTCCTTAGTGTCAAGGGGACTAGCAGGGTAAATACGTGGGGTTACGAGGATAGGGCATGGGTGGGATTGTGGTCGGTGCAGACTTGATAGGCCAAATGGCCTCCTTCTGCACTGTGTGGATTCTATGATTCTACATTGTTAACACCAGTGATCTGGGTGCAGGGACCTCAGCCAATCAGGCGGGTCGGGCTGGGAGATGCGCGTCGTCGGCCTTTTTCCAGGATTTTCGCATGTGCCAGGAACGCATGCGCATCTCCCAGAGCTGGAGAATAGTCAGAGTCCAGACCACGCTGGAAACCAGCGGGAAGACAGGTAAGTCATTTGAATCTTTATTTCAATGCAGTTTAAATATATTCAGCATTTCATTATTGGGAACTTACCGGTCCCGTTTGAATCTCCCACCCCGCCAGGAGTACTTCATTCCGGTGGGGTTTAGAGTAACTCCCCATGTTCAGGGAACCAGCAGGAGACCCTGCTGGAATGAAGAGGGGGCAATTGGGGCCCCCCAGGGGGTCGGGTGGCTGGAGGGTGGTGCCCCCTGGGCATAGGCACCCTGGCAGTGCCAGCCTGTGCCCTTGGCACTGCCCAAGAAGCAAAGTGCCCATGCCCAGGGGGCACCTTGGCACTGCTCATCAGGCATTAGGCAGTGCCAAGGGGGTGGGGCCTATTGTGGGCAGGGCCTAGTTGTGATTGGTAGGGTTGAGGGGTCCCGCTGCCACTCTGTAACTGGAGCGAGGCCAGCAATCGGGCGGGCTGGAGGGCGGGGGGGGTGTGGTGTGGTCTGCCGGGGGATGGGGATGGGGGGTATCAGCGGGGGCGGGGTGTCTGCCAGGATGAAGGGGGTGAGGGATTGCCACTGCTGGGTGCAGGGGGCTGGACATTGGGGCGCTCCAGTGCAGTGGGAGGATCGGGGCTGGCCTGGGAATTGTTGTGGGGGCCACATTTGGGCCGTGGGGGGTGGGTTGGAGGGGCAGCACTGCAGGGGTCCTGGGCTGGCCAGCGATCGAGCTGGCTAGCAAACGGGAAGACTGACAGATCGGGACCACTGCGCATGTGCAGAGTTCCAGAGCTGGTGGACTCCGGCGCAAATAGGCACAGCCGCCCTGGCTTTTTAATGAGATTCATAACTGGGACCTCTGCAGTGCACAGAGTGGGGAGAATCAGGTCTGAAGTTGCACTGAAAAACCTGTCCTGATCTCAAACAGTTTTCCCACCAATTCAGCACTTTTGGGAGAATCGCAGCCAATGTTTCCTAAGTGCAGATGCAGGGTTGAAAATTCATTTGGATTGATTTGGAAAAGCATTTTTCTTGTGAGGGAATGATTGTACCGCAGGCTCCCGCTGCCACAGAGGCAATGGGAGAATCTCCACAAGGGCAAAGCCCCATGGACAACATGGCCTGGAGGGGCAGCGCGCGGGATACAGACGAGTCTCTGATTGGAGGAGAACGCAGCGAGCTACTGAGGGGGTCGAAGCCTTCAAACCGCCCCGCCCCCTCCCAACGGTTTCTTTAAAAAGCGCGAACAGCGCAAGCGCGCGCCAGCTACCCGGGCAGCTCTGATTGGAGGAGGAAGCAGCCCGGAGCCAGGGAGCGGAGCATCGGGCTGTCAATCCGCCCCGCCCACCAAAGCTGGCCAAGGGAGCTGAGCGTGCGGGAATACTGCGAGGCTCTGATTGGCGGATAAGGCAGCGCGAGAGTGCGGGGGCGGAGCCTCCAAACCGCCCGCCCTCTCCCAGCAGTTTGAAACAAAGCGCGAGCGGCACCCGGGCAGCACTGATTGGAGGGGAGGAGGAGGGGGTTGAGCTTTCAAAGTGACGCTGAACGTCACATAGGCCACGCCCACTTCCTTCGCCTCCCCGACACGGCGCACGCGGTGGCTCCTCCACCAATCACTGCGCCGCTTTCCTTTCCCACCCGAGCCGGGCTGCGCGTGCTTTGGCCATGAACGGTTTGATTTTGAAGCTGAGCTCGAGCTGGCCGCTTCACCCAGTCTGCACAATGGGAGTCTGCCCTCCTCAACACTGTCCTCAAACATCTTTCCCACTCAGAGAAATGAGAGGGGTGCACATGCAAAAGCCAGTTGTGGGGAGGGTTGGGTGGCAGGAAATTCCCCCACTTCATTCTCCATCAAGTGAAAGGAAGCAAAATACAGAAAGCTAAAGAAAAAGTTGAGGGAAAGTTGTGGGATCTCCAGTCAGGAGACCAAATCTCGGCACCATTTGCGCTGAACAAACCCAATTCTTGTTCCTCGGACCACCTGTGACTAGAACCCGAGAAGTAGAGTGCCTCAGTGTGGGGCGATGGTCACTGGTCGTCAACCTGCCAAGTTCCACCATCTAGAAGGACAAGGGTGATGGACACAGGAATGCCCTGCACTCACCAAACGGTTCCCCATCCCTTCATCGTCGCTGGGTCAAAATCCTGGAAGTTTCTCCCTAACAGCACTGTGGATGTACCTACCCCAATGTGAACTGCAGCGGGTTCAAGGAGGCGGCTCACCCACCACCTTCGCAAGGGACAGTTAGGGATGGGCAATGAACGCTGGCCCAGCCGACGAAACCCACATCCCACAGATGAATACATTTAAAAAACGCAGCTCCAGTGAAGGTGATGGGTGGATAAGGGATGAAGAAGTGATTGTTCTTGGCTGGTTATTTTTTAGAAGATTCTGAGGATTGACCCAATTATTTGGATTCAAACAGTCCGATATCTGCCTGATCTTGTGTCAAAATCTCCAAACGCCCTACACCCGTAACATGTTTTTTTCTGTGAGAAATGCGGAGATGAAAAAATAGTTCAGAATTGGCCTGAAAGGAAGGATCTTTGACTAGACTCTTTACAAATTGTCTTGTGACTCAACACAGGTAAGAAGCCCTCATGAAATGTGCAAGAGTGCAGCCTGTGGAGGTGCTGTCTCACCATAACCGCTAACCGTCTAACTACCAGCCCCAGATTCTTACCATGATCACTTGTCACAGCCAGAAACCCAGCTCCCACACCAAATCCAAATCCTTAAAGCTGACATTCCAACACCAGTCCCTAATCACTGACCCTGACCACTCAACCCAGTCTTAATGCTAACCCCAATCCTCACACAAATCCAAAACACCCAACCCAATCCTAAACACAATCTCAACCATTCAACTCAACTCTAATCCCAATCATGAAACCATACCCTTCCCTCATCCATTCAATCAAATCCTCATCGCTGGCACTCCACCACTCAACCTTACCCATAGCTCCAGCCCCAACTACTCAACTCAATCCTAAACACAACAGTAACCATTTAACGCAGTCTTAAACCCCAACCCCTCAACCCAATTATAACCCAAAACTTAACCACTCAACCCAATCCTAACCCCCACCCCAACCACTGAACCCAATCCCAACCCCAACCCCAACCACTCAGCCCAATCCTAACCCTCAACCCAATCCTAACCCCCACCCCAACCACTCAACCCAATCCTAACCCCCACCCCAACCACTCAGCCCAATCCTAACCCCCACCCCAACCACTCAACCCAATCCTAACCCCCACCCCAACCACTCAGCCCAATCCTAACCCCCACCCCAAACACTCAACCCAATCCTAACCCCCATCCTAACCATTCAACCCAATCCTAACCCCCACCCGAACCACTCAGCCCAATCCGAACCCCCGCCCGAACCACTCAACCTAATCCTAACTCTAACCACAACCACTCAACCCAATCCTACCTCTATTTCTGACCTCTCAATTTAACCCTAACCCCAATCCCAATCACTCAACCAAATGAATTTGCTGTCTGTCTTTTCATCAGTGTTTGCCAGTGTATTTTATCAATAATTATTTATATATATATATGGGTGCATGTACATATTGTCCTAAGAACCTAAATGACTCATTAATATCCTCTTGGGAGATATACCTGCCATTCTTTTCTATATGGCCTATAATTGATTCTGGACTTCCATCAGCATGGTTCACTCTTACCCATGCTCTGAAGTTCCCTCATTCAGTGACGTAAACCCTACCTTATCGAGGGATGGACAATTAATGTTGACTCTGTAAGTCGTGCCCATTACCTGAGAGTTATTTTTTAAATAGTTAAATAATGTGAAACTATTTCATAGGTCTACTGACCTGAGTCTCTGAAGAGCCTTTGCAGTGAGCTCAGTTTGGGATTACTCTAGTAAAGGGCTGGCACACAGACACAAATGGGCAGATTGATCACCTTCTGTGGGAAGCTCCTATGGTTCTTAACTATCTCCTCTCCTGTGACTTTCAGCTCCTCAAACAACTGGCTGATGGGTACTACACTGAGCCCTGTTCTTGCTAACTAAATTTCACCCTGATGTTGTAACAGTCACATGGGGCCAAGCTGAGCACTGGGCTGGTGCAAAGCGCATGGAGAGAGAAATTTCTGCTGTGATTGGAGACCAAAGAGGAACATCAAGCTCATGGCCAGTGCCTGAGGGGGAAAAAATAGAATTGATTAAATTATGGGATTGGCAAAGAAACAGAGCTAAAGTGTGAAAGAACCTGGAACCAAAGCGTGGCTGATGGAATTCCCATGGAAAGTTGAAAGAAATGGACGATAATACTAGAATAACAGTATGCAGGGAGGAGCAGAATGAATGGAAAATGTCAGTATGAAATTACACTGGGTGTGCGGGGAATAAAGGAAGGGTTGTGGTGGGAGTGGACAAAGCAACTTTATTGTCTGGTCAGAATTGGACCAGACATCAAGGGAATAGAAACTGGGAGAGCCCTCGGGGTGTGTGAAGGTCAGGAGGCCGAGGTGAGAAAGTGAAAGAGAAGCAGGTTTCAGGGAAGCTAATTTTGGACAGATCGGTGTGACTGCAAAACAAAACCCTCTAAAATCACTGATTGAGGAGAGAGGATGCCAAGTGAGAGGAGCAGGATGAAGAGTCAGTCTTGGCCAGGAGGAAGAGCTGCTTTGGACCAGGACCAGGGCTAAGACCCCCAGAGGTACTTGAAAGCCAGGAAGATAATATTTTAAAAAATCCATACATATTGAATTAAAACTTTACAGACAATTTAAAGAAATGCAGATACTTCTGAATCCAGGGATTTACAGTTTTAAAATTCAAGTTGTACTGTAATCTGTATGAGCAGAGGGAGCACCATACAAGAGGCCTACAGGATCAATATAATGATCCTGAGTTGACAGGATCCCGTGGGAACTGATTCTGAAGTGACAGATCCATGACTGATTAATCCTGGGCTGCCTGCTCTTAGTGGGACCGATCCTGGTGTGACAGAATTACTGTGAACATTTTGTGTGATGCTGGAAATTCCTTTTGGATTGATTGATATATTGATATCTATTGATATAATTGGGAATTGTTACAGGGCAAGGGGAATTCTGTGTGTATATTTAAGAATGAACAGCTCCATAGAAACATATTAATCGAGAAGTATTAACATTCTGCAGTGTCCAAATGGTTCCTTCCTTTATGAAAGCTTCCTCTGTGTTGCAGTTTGAAGGGCTGCTACCAGGGGAGACGGTGCTCCACTACCAGGGGAGACGGTGCTCCACTACCAGGCCCTGTAGACATTGTGTACAGACAGGACCTGGCTTGGTGTACTGAGGGAAGCCCTCACTCTCCTGCACAGGTTATCTTCTGAGATATTCCTTGCATTAAGTCACTGTTGGCTTGTCCCAGCATTTTGTTCTTGTTTTTCTCATTCCTCTTTGGTTTTATCATTCTGTTTGCTTGAGTTTTCCCTGATCTCCTTGTGTTCCATTGTATCCTCTGCTGTTTCCCCTCCATCTTCCTCAATCCCTTTTTAAGTTCTGAGATTCCCGACTTTGCCCTGCTTGAGCTGTACATTTTTCAGTTTGTTTGTACATTTGTCTGTGTTTTATACATTGTAGAGTTTAGATCAGTGTTATCTGTCTCACATTGATGTGGAATCAGCACCTCTGACTGGCCTAAATTTTCCATCCGTCAGATGTGGACATGGGGCTGACCCGGAAGCAGGCACAAAATGCTCTTCCAGTCGCAGTCGCTCCTGGAACACAATTTCATGTTGGCTGGCCAATTAATGGACAGCCAGTGTGAAACGCATGCTGGGAAAGGGCAGCAGATGGCTGGCATCGAGAAGCAGATTGGTGCTTTGAATGGGCTCCCTCAGGGGGACAGTTGCTCTGGAGCTGTAACAGCTGTAGCTGTTTGCTGACCAACAAAAAATAAAATACGATGGAAAGCACTGGAAAGAATGTCCAGGCAGCACAATCAAACACAAACCTCAGACATAGATACCATTTTAAATTTTATTTCAGCCCTGACATTTCATCCCGCACTTTATCAATATTGCAGCTAAAAATAAAGGACTCCTGGCCAGTCAGCACACCCGCCAACCGTAAAAGTAGATGGGCCACGTAAAATTGCAATCAATTGACTCCTGAATGGGTTAAATTGCTTGCTTGATTGTTGGGGAGCACACTTCCAACTCTCGTGCATGCCCACTGACCAAAATATTGTGAGTGCACGATGAGGTCAGGTTATGCAGCTGACATTTTCTCACAAGATTTCACATGTTTTTGGGTCATGTACGCACCTGCCCAGGCAATGTAAAATTTTGGCCCATGTTTATTGAGACTCCTGATTTTGTCAGTTTGTTTCACACAGAACAGTAAAGAGCTCTTTGCCTCATTGTACAAAATCACATATTTACAAAAAAGGACATTGCTCAATACTACAAGTATTCGAGTGGGCTGAGTTTGGTGAAGCTGCAACTACTGATAGTGCACTCACCACACATGCAGTTACAGTGCCTGTAATATCATTGCCAGCAACAACCCAGATAGCTGCCACATCAGAGATGTCACTGACTAACTCAGCCAGAAAAGAATTACGACTTGATCTGGTTTCAGCAAACAATGCTATGTCCTGTTCTGTCAAAAAAACCTGCCTCTTGAAATAAAAATGATAATATTGAGACAATTTGTGTATCAGATACTTATTGCATGAGACTGAAACGGTTCTTGTGATAACTTGCAAGATGTGACTGTAATGCTCCAGAATGCAGCAATTTTCTAACATGAAGGGGACAGACAGATATTTTGCCAATTTAAATGGATAATTTTAGTAATGAGGATAGATTGGAGAGGTTGAGACTGTTCTCCTTGGAGAGAAGAAGGCCAAGTGGAGATTTGAAAGAGGTGTTCAAAATCATGAAGGGACTGGAAAGAGTAGCTCGGGAGAAACTGTCTCCACTCACAAAAGCATTGCGCAGATTAAAAGTGATTTGCAATGGAAGAAAATGATGTGAGAATCGCACAGCTAGTGGTTCAGGTCTGGAATGTACTACCTGGAAGTGTGGTGGAGGCAAATTCAATCGAGGCATTCAGGAGGGCATTCGATGATTATTTAATTAGAAATAATGGGTGAAATTTTCCCTCCCACCACGGGAATTGTCGTGGGCGGGACACAGACTATGCAAACGCCCGTTGACCTCGGGCGGGATATTCCGGTCTTGGACGAATGCGACTGGAAAATCCCACCCATTGGGTGGGATTGTCTGGCTGCGTGCGCCCCAAGACTAGAAAAATTTCTGCCCGAGCTCAGCTGACCTTTGAATTGTCCGCCAAATTTTTGATTGATTTGATTTGATTTATTATTCTCACATTGATTAGTATACAGTGAAAAGTATTGTTTCTTGCGCCTCATACAGACAAAGCATACCATTCAGAGAGAAGGAAAGGATAGAGTGCAGAATGTAGTGTTACAGTCATAGCTAGGGTGTGGAGAAAGATCAACTTAATGCGAGGTAGGTCCATTCAAAAGTCTGATGGCAGCAGGGAAGAATTAATTCTTGAGTCGGTTGGTAGGTGATCTCAGATTTTTGTATCTTTTTCCTGACGGAAGAAGGTGAAAGAGTGAATGTCCAGGGTGCGTGGGCTCCTTAATTATGCTGATTACTTTGCCAAGGCAGCGGGAAGTGTAGACAGTGTCAATGGATGGGAGGATGGTTTGCGTGTTGGATTGGGTTACATTCACAACCTTTTGTAACCATACCAAGCTGTGATACAACCAGAAAGAATGCTTTCTGTGGAGAATGATTTCTTTTTTGGAAGCATAGAACGAGAGTAAAAGATAGAATTAGAAGGTATGCTGGATACAGCCTGCAAGAAGTCACCTTGCTCCGGTGCCATCTTGGATTTTATTTTCTGCCTCGCCCGCTACGATTCCCGCAGTGAGTGAGACAGGAATATTTTGCCATTGTGCAAGAGTTATGAGGAATGGCACTAAATCAGGGGTTTCCAATCTGGGGGTCTGGGCTCCGCGGAAATCTCCAAGGGAGTCCATGGCAAGACAGGCACATTTGTAAGATTTGAAAAATGTGCTGGTGAATGTATTTCTGACTCTGTGCCTCTTTGTAATTCCTAATATTTGCATAGAAATAACTTGAAAAGTTTTGTTCCATTTGATTTCTGTATGTGCACCTATTTCGCAGCAAAAATGGGGCATCAACATTATGAGAATGCTTGCGGTTCCTTGATGCATTTGGGAGGTGACTTGGGGTTTGAGTCATGATGCACATTTGGAGAGCCAGTGCAGACATGATGGCCAAATGACCTCCATCTCCACCTGGACATTTTGGTGATTGTGTGACAGTGTGCTGCTTTACTCTGCAGCTAATCTGTGTTGTATCTTTGCTGAGGAATGTGCAATGCGACAATGTACAGGGCAGTTTCTTCCCGTTTAACCAGTGCTCTTGTGCAGGAGAAGGGCAACACCTGGCTCAGGTGAGGAGGAGCAAGGGCCCTGGGCAAGAGGCTTAGGAGAGGGGCAGCAACAGGGAGGTAAAAGTGGGCAGGAGGCAATGAACGGGATGGTGAGTGGGGGGGATGGTGGGGGTGCTGGTGTGCAATGTGGGCTTGGGGGAGGCATGCTGAGTGAGAGGCAGTGAGATCTTGAGAGAGGGCTGGTGAGTGGGTGAACAACAACGGTGGGTGAAAATATATTTGCGCCAGCGGATGGAGCAGGTGCTGAGTGTGCACGAACTGTTCCTATTTGGAACCGACAGCTGTCGAGATTAATCCCCTTCTCTGCCTGGGTACATTCGAATGCACACTTTTTACCTCTTTCACTGCGAGTGAATTTTTGCATTCAGTCGTTTTTACCTCTAGGCTAAGTCTCAATTTAGTGTTAAAATGTGTAATTCTCAGCTTCCTTTTTTTGAACTGTTGATCCTCGCATGTAGGTGTGATTTGTGCAGAGGCCAAGGATAGAAGACCGGAAGTTGGCCTGGAGATTATTTGTATAATGTGGGGCGGAGGGAACAAGGCACAGAAGATAGTTTCAGCAGCAAATCAATATTTTTTAATTCACTTGAATGATGTGACCAGCAAGGCCAGCATTTAGAACCTATCTCTAATTGTCCCTGAGATGATGGTGGTGAGCCACATGCTTGACAGCTGAGTAGTTTGTTCAGCCATTTCAAAAGGTAGGTAAGAGTAAACCACATAGTGAATCTGGAGTCACACACAGGTCAGATCAGGTAAGGACAGTAGATTCTCTTCGAGAAAGGACATCTGTGACATTAACATTTTATTCAAGGTTTATTTACTTAACTGAATTTACATTCCTCAGCTGATGTGATGTGATTTGAACTACTTGGCAGGGAAAATGAACTCAGAAGAATCATTCCACACTAAAGCCTGAATTAATCGACAGTTTATTAAGTTATGCCAGCAGGGAGAAACCACAGGGTCAGATCATGTGCAACTCCACCGAACAAAGCAAAACATCAATTCTCATACAGTTGTTCAGGCCATCCTGGCTGGACAGACAATCCAATCACAAGGGTTACAGATTACATACATTACATATAGATCCAATAGAGTTAATAACGGGGTATCATGGGGCTGTGTGATCATCCATTAACAGATAGGTGTCTCATGTTTCCCAGAGCCCCCTTATCAACTGTCCTTCTGTATTGTACAGAGACAGTCTCCTTTGTCTCAACTTAAAGTAAAGTAAAGTTTATTTATTAGTCACAAGTAAGGTCAATGCACCTAACCAGCACATCTTTTGGACTGTGGGAGGAAACCGGAGCACTCGGAGGGAACCCACACAGACATGGGGAGAATGTACAAACTCCACACAGACAGTGACCCAAGCTGGGAATTGAACCCGGGTCCCTGGCGCTGTGAAGCAGCAGTGCTAACCACTGTGCTACCGTGCCGTCCCCTTCGTCTCTACCTGTTAACAATTACTCAGAGGCAGTTGCCTGTGGACGGCTAAAGTAGGAAGCCCTGTTGAGTGAGCTGTTTTCTGTGTCTGTGTTACTGAATAGCCCCTGGAATGTGGTTAGGTCAGTTTGTCAGTTCGCCCCATGATGCTTCTCGAACTGTTATACTCCATTTTGATTAGCATCATATATTGCTGGTATGAAATGGAATATCTATGTATCTAATTAGGTGCCTTTGCCTCGGGCCCATCTCAACACAATCATGGTTGTACTATTAACTGAGAAGGGTACTCAGCCATTGGCACACAGATACCTTTGGGTGTACGCAGATTGCAGGAAGGGTGGCCTGTGTGCACTGGGACAGTTCAGGGGGCATCAGAGAATGGGGTTAGGCTTTCAGACATCATTGGAAGTCTAGCTAAGCGCAAGAAAGACAGCAGCTGTCATGGGAGCGTGATCCTCAGATCTTGGATCGAGTTGTAATAAGGATCAATATCCTCAGAGGCAGAGCCCCAGGCATGGGGAAGGCAGAGGAGAGGCACAAGTGGCAGGAGGACAAGGGAAGTAATACAATGGAGGATTTGTCCCCAAAATCAAAGCTACGTGGACATGTCAGAGAACTGGTGCTGCAGAGCCTTTGTCTATCCAGGAGGATGATCACTGAGCTCAGTGCGCTCATCGTGGAGGAACTCATATCTCACAGCTCTGCTCACCATGTCCAGGCAGTATCTGTAAAAGTCACCCCGTCCTTGAAATGTTTTGCCTATTGGTCCTTCCATGGATAAGGTGGGTACATTGGTGGTCTCTTGCAAATAACTGCACACCACCACATATTGCAGGTCATGGTCATCCTTACTGAGAAAGCTGGATGTCAGGCATCAGACAGATAGGGGCCCCATGGACAGAGATGGCAGTGTGTTTTGTCTCCATTGATAGATTCTCCCCTGGTACAGGGCTTATTGATTTCATCCATGTGACCATCAAAGCACTGCCTGCCCAATGAGATTCATCAACAGGAAGGGTTTCTACTCTCTCTCAATGGGTCTGCTTTCTGCATGTGGTTGTTTGCTTTCTTGGCAGCTGCCATGGCTCCTCCATCCTCTGGAAGTTCAGGATGCCATAGTCCTTCATTCCATCCCTCAAGGTTTTTGGATGGATTCTAGGGACAAACGTTATCCCTTGAAAAGATGGACACTTACCCCTTTGTACGTCTCTGAGACAGAGCCACAGAGGTCTATAACTGAAGCCATCTGCTCAGAAGAACACCCTTGAGACTTTCTGGATGGCTCTGCTGAAGGATTTCACGATTCTCCCCCATAGAGTTGTCAGGAAAAAGGAGTTTGATTTGATTTGATTTGATTGATTTATTATTGTCACATGTATTAACATACAGTAAAAAGTATTGTTTCTGCGCGCTATACGGGCAAAACATATCGTTCATAGAGAAGGAAACGAGAGAGTGCAGAATGTCGTGTTATGGTCATAGTTAGGGTGTAGAAAAGATCAACTTAATGCAAGGTAAGTCCATTCAAAAGTCTGACAGCAGACGGGAAGAAGCTGTTCTTGGTACCGAAGGAAGAAGGTGGAAGAGAGAGTATCCAGGGTATGTGGGGTCCTTAATTATGCTGGCTGCTTTGCCGAGGCAGCAGCAAGTGTAGACAGAGTCAGTGGATGGGAGGCTGGTTTGTGTGATGGATTGGGCTACATTCAATCCTTTTTGTAGTTCCTTGTGGTCTTGGGCAGAGTAGGAGCCACACCAAGCTGTGATGCAACCAGAAAGAATGGTGCACCTGTAAAAGTTGGTGAGAGTTGTAGCTGACGTGCCAAATTTCCTTAGTCTTCTGAGAAAGTAGAGGCGTTGGTGAGCTTTCTTAACTATAGTGTCGGCATGGTGGGATCAGGACAGGTTGTTGGTAATCTGGACACCTAGAAACTTGAAGCTCTTGACCCTTTCTGCTTTGTTCCCATTGATATAGGTTGGAGCATGTTCTCCTTTACACGTCCAGAAGTCGATGACAATCTCCTTTGATTTATTGACATTGAGGGAGAGATTATTGTTGCCGTACCAGTTCACCAGATTCTCTACCTCATTCCTGTACTCTGTCTCATCATTGTTTGAGATCCGACCCACTACGGTGGTGTCGTCAGCAAACATGAAAATCAAATTAGAGGGGAATTTGCTGCAGAGTCATCGGTGTATAAGGAGTATAGTAGGGGGCTGAGAACACAGCCTTGTGGGGTACCGGTGTTGAGGATGATCGTGGAGGAGGTGTTGTTGCCTTTCCTGACTGATTGTGGTCTGTGAGTTAGGAAGTTGAGGATCCAGTCGCAGAGGGAGTTTTAATATCTCTTGCTTTTGGAATATCACTGTTGTACTATATATACTGGAAAACAATTATTGAGTGTGCTTGGTTGAATGGGATTTGAGACATAAAATGTGCAATAGTCAAGCATCAATAAGAAAGGTGTGATATTGCTTGTGATGTTAGTGTGCCTTTAAGAGATTTTTAAAAATCATGTTCTCTCACAGCTTCAGTGTTTTTCATTGTGGCACCGCGTTGTCTCTCGAAGTCCTCTTATTGCGACATAAATGGGGTTTGTTTATTTTTACTTTGGGATCTTTTATGACTCTGCATTGTTAGGAGGAAGAATAATTGGCAGACAAGAGCTCTTTCATTTTTAATTTTGAGCTGCAGGTTTTAGTTTTTAGAAGGGACATCAAGTTGGAAAGAAGTGTCTCTCTCTCTCTCTCTGGTTTTGGAAATTCTGCTGGTTAGTTGAAAGCAAGGTTTATTGCCTTCCTGTTGTAAAGAATCTGCTGTTGGTGGCTTGACCAGAGTCTCTCCCTGGTGTTCTGGGAAGCTGTTCTGACTTCAAATTGTTCTGAGTGTATCAAGAAAACTGCAGCATTTATCTAAAGGATTCAGTTCCAGTATCACATGAGCATTAGTCTTTGCTGTGTTAAACCTGTGGAAGGTTAACACAGCAAAGTTATTGAAGCCAGGATTTCTTTGGAAAGGTTCAAAAAGCATTGTTAACTATGACAAGGTGTTCTTGCATAATTTTTAAAATTTATTTGATTAAATGTTTCACTTAAATATAAAATTGATCTGAGAAGTTACTTCTGATTTCAGAAAGCGTCCTCATAGGACACAAATTTCAAAACTGTTCTGACAGCTGATTCAAGTTTCACTTTGGGATTTGGGCAGCTTGGCCCTTAGCATTTGCAGTGCCACAACAGATATGCTTGAAACCGTCCAAGATTCTCAAATAAATACACAATCACTTTGATGGGAGAGATTTCTCATGGTGTTATTATCAAACAAACTTTTCAAGATCAAAATAAAAATGTATATATCAACGCAAACAAAAACAGGCAATATGAACATATTAGAATTGATAAGTGGAGTCAACCGTATTAATCTGTGGCCTCTGGAATTTCACCTACAAAAGAAAAAAAATTATTTTTCTCCGAGTAAGTGAAACTTGTAGTTACATGCATTTCCTATTATCTACAAGGGCATTGCTGCCACACAGCGCCAGGGACTTGGGTTCGATTCCTGGCTTGGGTTGACTGTCTGTGTGGAGTTTGCATGTTCTCTCCATGTCTGCGTGGGTTTCCTCTGTGTACTCTGGTTTCTTCCCACAGTCCGAAGATGTGCAGTTTAGGTGGATTGGCCATGCTAAATTGCCCATTAGTGCCCCGAGATGTGTAGGTTAGGGGGATTAACGGGGTAAATACGTGGGGTTACGGGTATAAGGCCTGGGTGGGATGCACTGTCGGAGAGTCGGCACAGACTCAATGGGCCGAATGGCCTCTTTTTGCACTGTAGGAGTTCTATGAAATTCCTATATCCACATTTATAATGGGAACTGAACATGTCACACTGTAACTACTCTCTTCATCCAGTAAGTGCTGCATTGCTTGCACAGTCACAGGACTTGGGGGCAGGAGTAATCCATTCAGCCCTTTAAGCCTGCTGCACCACTCACTAAGATCACAGCTGACCAGAATCTGATTGTGGTCTCCTGTTTACAGTTTCATTTCCTATTGTCACAATTTTTTGGTCACATTTTTATGTTAAAATTTAACATTGTAGGTAGGGTTGGAGGAGTCTCAGTCCCTGAACGTGTCCAACAGGTTTGAGATTCTTGCTCCCTGTGTGGACAGGAACGGGCAGGATGAGCAAACTGACCACAGTACTGTGGTACAGGGAGCCATTCAAGTGGGGGGAGAAAACAGAAATGTAGTCGTAATTGGGGAGAGTGTAGTTAGGGGCATTGACACTGTTCTCTGTGACCAGGATCGAGAATCCCGAAGGTTGTGTTGCCTGCTTGGTGCTCGGGTTTGGGATATCTTATCTGGGCTGCAAAGGAACTTGGAGTGGGAGGGTAAAGATCCAGTTGTCGTGGTCCACGTAAGTACCAATGATATAGGTAGAACAGAAACAGAGGTTCTGCTAAGGGAATATGAACAGCTAGGAGTTAAAAAGCAGAACCGAAAAGGTAATAAACTCTGGAGCCAGGAACTAATTGGCACAGGGTCAATTAAATTAAGGAGGCTCAAAGATTGGTATGGGAGGAATCAGTTTGAATTCATGTGACATTGGCACCAGTATTGGGGAAGAGAGGACCTATTCCGATGGGAATCATCTGAATCATGCTGGCACCAGAGTCTTGACGAATTGTATAACTAGGGTTGCAGGTAGGGCTTTGAAGTAAATAGTGGTGCGGAAGGTTCAGTTGCATGGAGAATTAGAAAATCAAAGTTAAAGGAGAGGATAGAAATGCAGGTTAATGATGAGGACTTTCAACTAGTTAAAGGAACCGAGGGCTCAGGAGGGGTTCGTAAAGTTTCCAGACCACGTAATAGAAAAGAGAGTATGGAAGGTGGCACGAATCTAACCTCAGGCAGAGCAAAAAGGGTGACAAGTATGAGAAGGGAGGTGGTCAATGCAGGACTGAGGGTGTTGTACCTAAATGCGTGCAGTATACAGAACAAGGTAACTAAGCTTGTTGCGCACATTGAAATTGGCAGGTACGATGTTGTGGGCATCACAGAGACGTGACTGCAAGGTGATCAGGGCTGGAATCTAAATATCTAAGGATATATGTCCTATCGAAAGGACAGGCAGATGGACAAAGGGGGCGGGATTGCATTGTCAGTAAGGAATGAAGTTAAATAGATAGCAAGAAGCGATATAGGATCAGAAGGCATAGAATCTCTGTGGGTAGAGTTGAGGAATCGCAAAGGTAAAAAGACCCTGATGAGAGTTATGTACCGGCCCCTTAGCAGTAGTCAGGATGTGGGGCAGAAAATAAATCAGGAGATAGAAAAGGCAATATTACAATAATCATGGGAGACTGGGAAAATCAGGTAGGTAGTGGATTCCAAGATAAGGAATTTGTGAAATGTCGAAGAATTGGTTTTTTTGGAGCAGCTTGTGACAGAGCCGACTGGGGAACAGGCAATTCTGGATTTGGTGATGTGTAATGAGGCAGACTTGATTAGGGAACTTCAGGTGAAGGAATCCTAAGGGAGCAGTGACCACAATATCATAGAATTTACCTTGCAGTTTGAGAGGGAACAGCTGGAATCAGATGTAACAGTATTACAGTTAAATAAAGGTAATTACAAAGAGATGAGGGAGGAGCTGGCCAGAGTTGATTGGAAAGGGAGCCGAGCAGGAAGGACAGTGGAACAGCAATGGCAGGAGTTTTTGGGAGTCATTCGCGAGGCACAACAGAAATTCATTCCAAGGAGGAGGAAACATGCTCGGAGGAGAACGAGGCATCCAAGGCTGATGAGGGAAGTCAAGGAGAGCATAAAAGCAAAAGAAAAAGCATATAAAGTGGCGAGGATAATGGGAAGCCAGCGGATTGGGAAGACTTTAAAAGCGAGCAGAGAACAACTAAAAAAGCAATGAGGGGGGGTGAAGATGAAATATGAGTGTAAGGTCGCTAATAAAATAAAAGAAGATAGGAAGAGTTTTTTTCAATACATAAAAGGTAAGAGAGAGTCAAAAATAGGCATTGGACCACTGGAAAATGAGGCTGGAGAAGTAATAATAGGAAACAAAGAAATGGCAGAGGAACTGAATAGTTATTTTGCCTCAGTCTTCACTGTGGAAGACACCAGTGGGATGCCAGAGCTCCAGGAGAATCAGGAGGCACAGGTGAGTGTAGTGGCCATCACTAAGGAGAAGGTTCTGGGGAAACTGAAAGGTCTGAAGGTGGATGAATCACCTGGACCGGATGGACTACATCCCAGGGTTCGAAAATAAATAGCTGAGGAAATTGTGGAGGCATTGGTAGTGATCTTTCAGGAATCACTGGAGGCAGGGAAGGTCCAGGAGGACTGGAAAGTAGCTAATGTAACACAGCTGTTTAGGAAGGGAGGGAGGCAACAGACGGTAAATTATAGGCCGGTTCACCTGATTTCGATCATTGGCAAGATCTTAGAGTCCATCATTAAAGATGAGATCACAGAGTACTTGGAAGTGCATGATAAAATAGGACTGAGTCAGTACGGCTTCGTCAAGAGGAGGTCATGTCTGACAAATCTGTTGGAGTTCTTTGAGGAGGTAACAAGGAAGTTAGATAAAAGAGAACCAGTGAACGTGATTTATTTAGACTTCCAGAAGGCCTTTGACAAGGTGCTGCATAGGAGACTGTTAAATAAATTCAGAGCCCATGGTGTTAAGGGTCAGATTCTGGCATGGATAGAGGATTGGCTGACTGGCTGAAGGCAGAGAGTGGGGATAAAGGAATCTTTTTCAGGATGGCAGTTGGTGACTAGCGCTGTGCCTCAGGGGTTGGTGCTGGGACCACAACTTTTCACAATCTACATTAACAGTTTGGAAGAAGGAACTGAAGGCACTGTTGCTAAGTTTGCAGATGATACAAAGATATGTAGAGGGACAGGTAGTATTGAGGAAGGGGGGGCTGCAGAAGGACTTGGACAGGCTAGGAGAGTGAGCAAGGAAGTGGCAGATGGAATACAATGTGGAAAAGTGTGCGGTAATGCACTTTGGAAGGAGGAATGGAGGCATAGACTATTTTCTAAATGGGGAAATACTTAGGAAATCAGACACACAAAGGGACTTGGGAGTCCTTGTTAAAGATTCTCTTAACGTTAACGTGCAGGTTCAGTCAGCAGTTAGGAAGGCAATACAAGAGCAGGGATGTACTTCTGAAGGTGCATAAGGCTCTGGTCAGATCCCATTTGGAGTATTGTGAGCAGTTTTGGGCCCCGTATCTAAGGAAGGATGTGCTGGCCTTGGAAAGGGTCCAGAAGAGGTTCACAAGAATGATCCCTGGAATGAAGAGCTTGTCGTATGAGGAACGGTTGAGGACTCTGGGTCTGTACTTGTTGGAGTTTAGAAGGATGAAGGGGGATCTTATTGAAACTTACAGGATACTGCGAGGCCTGGATTGAGTGGACGTGGAGAGGATGTTTCCACTGGGAGAAAAAATTGAACCAGAGGGCACAACCTCAGGCTAAAGGGACGATCCTTTAAAACAGAGATGAGGAGGAATTTCTTCAGCCAGAGAGTGGTGAATCTGTGGAACTCTTTGCCGCAGAAGGCTGTGGAGGCCGGGTCATTGAGTGTCTTTAAGACAGATACAGATAGGTTCTTGGTTAATGAGGGGATCGGGGTTATGGGGAAAAGGCAGGAGAATGGGGATGAGAAAAATATCAGTCATGATTGAATAGCTAAGGCCATGCCATGGGATGTCTGATAGCCTGTTGAACATTTGTGGGTTGCATTATCGTGCAAGAATTAAGGGCTATGGGGAGAGAGCGGGTAAATGGAGTTGAAATCAACCATGATTGAATGGTGGAGTGGACTCGATGGGCCGAATGGCCTTACTTCCGCTCCTATGTCTTATGGTCTTAAGCTTTTGTTCCTGTCTTTTTGAAAGAAAAGAACACCAATATTTTGTGCTGGTTTTTCTGACCTTTATAACCTGTCCTGTTCTCAGAGTTACAAGCAGCGGCCAATTTGAGATCACTTGCAACGTGTGCCATGGTATTTTAACTCGCCCATTATTTTATCCTAATCAAGTAATGATTTAGCCACAAACCTCCTCAGTCAAGGAGACAGATTCTCTTGCCAGTCTCATATTAATGATGAAATTGTCACACGATTCTCCTTCATTTGTTATATCTGCATTATAAACATATAAATGGGCCATTAAGTCAGGAAAGAATAAAATGTGACACAATTCACATCCAGAGTGTCTCAAAGTGATTCACAGCAAATTAAGTACTTTCAAAGTTGCCTCGTAGGAAACACGAGTCAATGTGCACATGTTAGATCCCACAAATATTATGTGATAAATGACCAAATAATCTGAAAAATGTTGATTCAGGAAGAGTAAGTAGTCTCACAACAGCAGGTTAACGTCGAACAGGTTTATTTGGTAGCATGAGCTTTCAGCGCACTGCTCCTTCATCAAGTGATCACCTGATGAAGAGCAGCGCTCCGAAAGCTAATGCTACCAAATAAACCTGTTGGACTTTAACCTGGTGTTGTGGGACTACTTTCTGTGCCTACCCCAGTCCATCGCCGGCAACTCCACATCATGGACGCAGGAAGAAACATTGGCCAGGACATTAGGGAGAACAGACAACTCTTTGAATATTGCCATGGGATCCTTGATGCCACCTGAACTGTTGACTGGTATATTATGGTTGGTATATCATCACAAACAGGGTAACAATATTTCAAGAACATTGATTCATAAGGTTGGCAATGATATCCATTTACCTCTCTTGTTAAAATAGTGGATTTGGGATCTTCTACAAATATGCTGCTGTGTTTCATTTCTAGCATTGTACAGGGGAACATCAGCTGCAAGGCCTTTGTCAAAGCAACTATTCGGTTAGCAATTGAATAATTCTTTAGCTTTTCAGCTTTTGGAATACTATTTGTATTTAGCTGCTGCCATCACATTCAGGGTGAACAAAACTGGTGCACTGATGTAACCAGCCTGGCCACTGAAAGCTATGGAAACAGGATCAGTCATCTTTTGCTTCATACAAAATTGAAGAAACTGGAAGTGATTCTGGCATTAAATTATATTCCGAAGGGAACACACACTGGGCAGTGGTTTTACAAAAGGTTCTGGAGAGGAGAGCAGCTGGCAAATGCAGGTTATTCTACCAATTGTGCACAGTCCTCCAACTGCAATGAAAGGAATGGCAGGTGGTAAGAGAATGAGTAGACAGGCACAGTACTCTCTCCTTTCAGAGTTGGAGGAATATGGAGCCATTTAAAAATGATGAGCGGACCCAGATTCCTGGACTCCTGCACCATTTATGGTTCCCCCAATTTTCACTGGCACGAGTTAAGGTTGCGGGTAGTGAGCTTGCATCCTTCACTCCTGACCTGTCTTCATTGTGGGGTCGGCATCTCATGAACCCTAGAGTCAGACCAGCTTCTAGTTCACTCATTATTCATGCTTGGCCTCGAGTCCAGACTTAGAGAAGGATTAACTTTGTTTATAAAACTGGAGAGAAATGTTGACTATATTTAACTGAGAGCTATATGAGGTTATAATATGCATTATCTGTGATCTCTTTTGTCAATGTCTCAGTGTATTGATGCACAAGGGTATAAGGTGTCATGTGTGTCTAGCTTTTGTTATTAATACTTTAATGGCCTTTGATTGACACTTTATAGGGTTGTAGCAACATCAGTTTTTAGAATGGATGTTTTTCAAGCAGTTTACACATATCGTGTTCGTGGAGTGTTCATTAATTCTGACTATCATGTTTATTGGATGAATGAACATGAAAAAGCCTCAAGTCATCATGGAGGATATGAGGAGCCTTTGAGGTGGGTGAGAGGAATAAATTGGTGTTGAGTTGATGTTTGGTTACATGAGTTGGCATGGAGGGTGCATGTGGACTATGATTGCAATGATGGGATGTGAAGGATGAGGGCAAGAAGGCCTAAAATCTAATCAAATAACTGGAACCAAGTCCCAGATTACCCAAGTGGGCATTTTAACCAACCTGCTGAGTACTAGGTTGCTCCTGTAGCCACCTCCGATTTACATCTGGTGTGGTAGACCTGACTCCATTCCGCCATTCCCCATATCAAATACTTTGCCTGTGTGCTACTTTATACTGAGGTGGATCTGTCGAGTTGTGAAATTACCTGACTTGAGCTAAAATGTGAAAATGCGACTCAAAATTCCAGACTGATAATCCTTCCTCAGTAATGAAGTCAGACAGAAATGTGATAGGTTCTGAGAAAGAGCATTGGTGAAGGTGTGGAAGAACAAAAAGGAAAATGTCTGATAGGTTGCAGGATGAGAGAGTTGATGCCAAAAGGTTTAATGGAACAAAATCAAAAGGAAATGGTCATGGGTTTCATCAAGAAACAAAACGGCGGGAACTTTACCGTCCCGTCCAACATGGGAATTGAAGCAGGTGAGGGGCAGACCATGGAAAGGTCCATTGACCTCGGGCAGGATTTTACGGTTTCGGGACAAGCGAGGCTGTAAAGTCCCGCCCAACATTTTTCCAGATGAGGTGTGAATGTCTGAATAGCAGCTATCCAAATGCAAATTGGAGGACTAAAGAAAGAAATGAGGAAACCAATCCAGACTAAACCAACCTCTTGCTCTTTTTTGTTTTGATTGTGTTTGCTGGTTTGGTTTTTTCTTGTTTCTATTCTGGCAGGTTGGAAAATAGGCTGTTAAATCCAGCATTGAGGCTTAAAATGCATCTAATCTGGTTTTCTAATTTAATTTTTCCACATTAATTGATTTTGCCAATGAAGGGGCACCTGCTTACCTACAATCCCACTCAGCTGACATCTGGAAGAGGAATATCCTGACCGAACTTCAATTTCAACGAAATTTAACGCACCCCCTGCACCTAAATCTGAAACCCCTTTCCTGGGAATGTTTAGTTCACAAAGTTTAATTTAAGTTAGAAATATTTCGTTCAATGGAAAGTCACGTCCAGAAAGTGAAATAAAGGGAGGAAAGAAAGATGGGATTAAGAGAGATTGATAAAAGTGGCAGGAAGAAAAAGTTAAAAAAATTATTTTAGCTTTTTATTATTTTCAAATATCCAACAGCAATTAAAATCTGAAGAAATGAGAGTCCATATTTGTTAAAGTTAGTTTTCAGTGTCAGAGAGGGTGGAATTAAGACTCAGCATGCCTTTAAAAATGTGCTTACAGTTGAATGGACAAGACCTAAGTTTTTTTTCTGTTTTCAGTAAGGATCTAGCATGTAAGCACCTCAAATTTATCTGTGTGTGCTTCAATGCCCAACCGCTCCACGAGATACAGCTGGAACAAAACTTGTGCAAGAGTTGGGCAACTCAGATAGCAACGTCCTAATTTGCAATTGCACATATGCAGGTGTTGGACTAAGAACATAGAACATAGAACAGTACAGCACAGAACGGGCCCTTCGGCCCACGATGTTGTGCCAAGCTTTATCCGAAACCAAGATCAAGCTATCCCACTCCCTATCATCCTGGTGTGCTCCATGTGCCTATCCAATAACCGCTTAAATGTTCCTAAAGTGTCTGACTCCACTATCACTGCAGGCAGTCCAATCCACACCCCAACCACTCTCTGCGTAAAGAACCTACCTCTGATATCCTTCCTGTATCTCGCACCATGAACCCTATAGTTATGCCCCCTTGTAATAGCTCCATCCACCCGAGGAAATAGTCTTTGAACATTCACTCTATCTATCCCCTTCATCATTTTATAAACCTCTATTAAGTCTCCCCTCAGCCTCCTCCGCTCCAGAGAGAACAGTCCTAGCTCCAGAGAGAACAGCCCTAGCTCCCGCAACCTTTCCTCGTAAGACCTACCCTCCAAACCAGGCAGCATCCTGGTAAATCTCCTCTGCACTCATTCCAGCACTTCCACATCCTTCCTATAGTGAGGTGACCAGAACTGCACACAATACTCCAAATGTGGTCTCACCAAGGTCCTGTACCGTTGCAGCATAACCCCACGGCTCTTAAACTCCAACCCCCTGTTAATAAAAGCTAACACACTATAGGCCTTCTTCACAGCTCTATCCACTTGAGTGGCAACCTTTAGAGATCTGCGGATATGAACCCCAAGATCTCTCTGTTCCTCCACAGTCTTCAGAACCCTACCTTTGACCCTGTAATCCACACTTAAATTAGTCCTACCAAAATGAATCACCTCACATTTATCAGGGTTAAACTCCATTTGCCATTTTTCAGCCCAGCTTTGCATCCTATCTATGTCTCTTTGCACCCTCAACAGCCCTCCACCTCATCCACTACTCCACCAATCTTGGTGTCATCAGCAAATTTACTGATCCACCCTTCATCCCCCTCCTCTAAGTCATTAATAAAAATCACAAAGAGCAGAGGACCAAGCACTGATCCCTGTGGCACTCCGCTAGCAACCTGCCTCCAATCCGAAAATTTTCCATCGACCACCACCCTCTGTCTTCGATCAGACAGCCAGTTACCTATCCAAACGGCCAACTTTCCCTCTATCCCACACCTCCTCACTTTCATCATAAGCCGACCATGGGGGACCTTATCAAACGCCTTACTAAAATCCATGTATATGACATCAACTGCCCTACCTTCATCAACACACTTAGTTACCTCCTCAAAGAATTCTATCAAATTTGTGAGGCATGACTTGCCCTTCACAAATCCATGCTGACTATCCCGGATTAATCCGCATCTTTCTAAATGGTCGTAAATCCCATCTCTAAGGACCTTTTCCATCAATTTACCAACCACCGAAGTAAGACTAACCGGTCTATAATTACCAGGGTCATTTCTATTCCCTTTCTTAAACAGAGGAACAACATTCGCCATTCTCCAGTCCTCTGGCACCATCCCCGTGGACAGTGAAGACCCAAAGATCAAAGCCAAAGGCTCTGCAATCTCATCCCTTGCCTCCCAAAGAATCCTGGGATACATTTCATCAGGCCCAGGGGACTTATCGACCTTCAGTTTATTCAAAACTGCCAGGACATCCTCCCTCCGAACATCTATTTCCTCCAGCCTATTAGCCTGTAACACCTTCTCTTCCTCAAAAACATGGCCCCTCTCCTTGGTGAACACTGAAGAAAAGTATTCATTCATCACCTCGCCTATCTCTACTGACTCCATACACAAGTTCCCACTACTGTCCTTGACCGGCCCTAACCTCACCCTGGTCATTCTTTTATTCCTCACATAAGAGTAAAAAGCCTTGGGGGTTTTCCTTGATCTGACCCGCCAAGGACTTCTCGTGTCCCCTCCTAGCTCTCCTAAGCCCCTTTTTCAGCTCATTCCTTGCTAACTTGTAACCCTCAATCGAGCCATTTGAACCTTGTTTCCTCATCCCTACATAAGCTTCCCTCTTCCTTTTCACAAGACATTCCACCTCTTTCGTGAACCATGGTTCCCTCACTCAGCCATTTCCTCCCTGCCTGACAGGGACATACCTATCAAGGACATCCAGTATTTGTTCCTTGAAAAAGTTCCACTTTTCATTAGTTCCTTTCCCTGACAGTTTCTGTTCCCAACTTATGCCCCCTAATTCTTGCCTAATCGCATCATAATTACCTCTCTCCCAATTGTAAACCTTGCCCTGCCGTATGGCCCTATCCCTCTCCATTGCAATAACAAAAGACACCGAATTGTGGTCACTATCTCCAAAGTGCTCTCCCACAACCAAATCTAACACTTGGCCCGGTTCATTTCCCAGTACCAAATCCAATGTGGCCTCACCTCTTGTCGGCCTATCCACATATTGTGTCAGGAAACCCTCCTGTACACCCTGCACAAAAACTGCCCCATCCGAACTATTCGACCTACAAAGGTTCCAATCAATATTTGGAAAGTTAAAGTCCCCCATGACATCTACCCTGTGACCCCTACACATATCCATAATCTGCTTAGCAATTTCTTCCTCCACATCTCTGTTACTATTTGGGGGCCTATAGTAAACTCCTAACAATGTGACCGCTCCTTTCTTATTTCTAACCTCAGCCCATATTAAGAACATAAGAAATAGGAGCAGGAGTAGGCCATCTAGCCCCTCGAGCCTGCCCCGCCATTCAATAAGATCATGGCTGATCTGACGTGGATCAGTACCACTTACCCGCCTGATCCCCATAACCCTTAATACCCTTACCGATCAGGAATCCATCCATCCGCGCTTTAAACATATTCAGCGAGGTAGCCTCCACCACCTCAGTGGGCAGAGAATTCCAGAGATTCACCACCCTCTTGGAGAAGAGGTTCCTCCTCAACTCTGTCTTAAACCGACCCCCCTTTATTTTGAGGCTGTGTCCTCTAGTTTTAACTTCCTTACTAAGTGGAAAGAATCTCTCCGCCTCCACCCTATCCAGCCCCCGCATTATCTTATAAGTCTCCATAAGATCCCCCCTCATCCTTCTAAACTCCAACGAGTACAAACCCAATCTCCTCAGCCTCTCCTCATAATCCAAACCCCTCATCTCCGGTATCAACCTGGTGAACCTTCTCTGCACTCCCTCCAATGCCAATATATCCTTCCTCATATAAGGGGACCAATACTGCACACAGTATTCCAGCTGCGGCCTCACCAATGCCCTGTACAGGTGCATCAAGACATCCCTGCTTTTATATTCTATCCCCCTCGCAATATAGGCCAACATCCCATTTGCCTTCTTGATCACCTGTTGTACCTGCAGACTGGGCTTTTGCGTCTCATGCACAAGGACCCCCAGGTCCCTTTGCACGGTAGCATGTTTTAATTTGTTTCCATTGAGATAGTAATCCCATTTGTTATTATTTCCTCCAAAGTGTATAACCTCGCATTTATCAACGTTATACTCCATTTGCCATATCCTCGCCCACTCACTCAGCCTGTCCAAATCTCTCTGCAGATCTTCTCCGTCCTCCACACGATTCACTTTTCCACTTATCTTTGTGTCGTCTGCAAACTTCGTTACCCTACACTCCGTCCCCTCCTCCAGATCATCTATATAAATGGTAAACAGTTGCGGCCCGAGTACCGATCCCTGCGGCACGCCACTAGTTACCTTCCTCCAACCGGAAAAACACCCATTTATTCCGACTCTTTGCTTCCTGTCGGATAGCCAGTCCCCAATCCACTTTAACACACTACCCCCAACTCCGTGTGCCCTAATCTTCTTCAGCAGCCTTTTATGGGGCACCTTATCAAACGCCTTTTGGAAATCCAAAAACACCGCATCCACTGGTTCTCCTCCATCAACCGCCCTAGTCACATCTTCATAAAAATCCAACATGTTCGTCAAGCAGGACTTTCCCCTCATGAATCCATGCTGCGTCTGATTGATCGAACCATTTCTATCCAGATGCCCTGCTATCTCCTCTTTAATAATGGATTCCAGCATTTTCCCTACTACAGACGTTAAGCTGACCGGCCTATAGTTACCCGCCTTTTGTCTCCTTCCTTTTTTAAACAGCGGCGTAACATTAGCCGTTTTCCAATCAACCGGCACTACCCCAGAATGCAACGAGTTTTGATAAATAATCACTAACGCATCCACTATTACCTCTGACATTTCTTTCAATACCCTGGGATGCATTCCATCCGGACCCGGGGACTTGTCCACCTTCAGTCCCATTAGTCTACCCAGCACTGCCTCTCTGGTCACATTAATCGTATTAAGTATTTCTCCTGCTGCCAACCCTCTATCGTTAATATTTGGCAAACTATTTGTGTCCTCCACCGTGAAGACCGACACAAAAAACTTATTTAAAGACTCAGCCATATCCTCATTTCCCACTATTAACTCCCCCCTCTCGTCCTCCAAGGGTCCAACATTCACTCTAGCCACTCTATTCCTTTTTATATATTTATAAAAACTTTTACTATCATTTTTTATATTAATTGCTAGCCTAGCTTCATAGTCTATCCTTCCTTTCTTTATCGCTTTCTTAGTCTCTCTTTGTTGTTTCTTAAATTTTTCCCAATCACTTGTTTCTCCACTATTTTTGGCCACTCTGTACACAGCTGTTTTTATTTTAATACTCTCCTTTATTTCCTTCGTTATCCACGGCTGGTTCTCCCTTTTCTTACAATCCTTGTTTTTTGCTGGAATATACTTTTGCTGAGAACTGAAAAGGATCTCCTTAAAAATCCTCCACTGTTCCTCAGCTATCCTACCTGCCAGCCTGCTCTCCCAGTCTACCTTAGCCAATTCATCCCTCATCCTATCATATTTCCCTCTGTTCAAACAGAGGACACTGGTTTGAGACCAAACTTTCTCCTCTTCCATCTGAATCAGAAATTCAACCATATTGTGGTCACTAGACCCAAGAGGGTCCTTCACAATAAGATCCTTAATTCTACCTACCTCGTTACACAATACCAGATCCAAAATAGCTCGTTCCCTCGTCGGTTCCGTAACATGCTGTTCAAGGAAACTATCCCGACAGCATTCTAAGAACTCTTCCTCCATTCCACCCTTACCGACTTGAGTCTGCCAGTCAATGTGCATGTTGAAGTCCCCCGTGATTATTGCCGTTCCGTTTTTACACGCATCCCTTATCTGCTTGTTTATAGCCCTCCCTACCTCAACATTATTATTTGGGGGCCTATATACCACACCTACTAGTGTCTTTCTCCCTCTACTATTCCTCATCTCTACCCATAATGATTCCACGTTTTGTTCCTCAGAGCCTATGTCATCCCTCAGTACTACCCTGATATTATCTCTTATTAATAGCGCGACCCCACCACCTTTTCCTTCCTGTCTATTCTTCCTAAACGCCTGATGCCCCTGGATATTCATCTCCCAGTCCTGGTCACTTTTCAGCCACGTTTCTGTAATGGCCACTAGATCGTACCCACTTGTGCGGATTTGCACCATCAACTCATTTACCTTGTTCCGAATGCTTCGTGCATTCAGGCAAAGTGTCCTTATTCCAGCTTTTATCTGGACCCGCTTTGATGAGTCGCGAACACCGTCTCCCTCTACTCCCTTATCTAAATTACCGCCTTCATTCACTTGCACCCTCTCCTCTACCATTAATTTTGTAATTCCCCTTACCCCTGCATCCTCCCCCCCATCAATTAGTTCCTTGATCCTAGTCAACTCTTCTAGCTCCCCTCCCCCCAACCTATCTAGTTTAAATTCTCCCCAGTAGCCTTAGCCAACCTACCGGCCAGGATATTGGTCCCCGTGTGATTCAAGTTCCACCCGTTTTTTGTATACAGATCACCCCTGCCCCTAAAGAGGTCCCAATGGTCCAGGAACCTGAATCCCTGCCCCCTGCACCAGTCCCTCAGCCACACATTCATCCTCCACCTCACTCCATTCCTGCCCTCACCTCAGTGTGCAGATCCCCCTCGAAGTGCCTTTCTGCAGCCGTTAAACTATCCTTGATTAACAATGCCACTCCTCCACCTCTTTTACCAGCTTCCCTACACTTAGTGAAACATCTATACCCCGGAACGTCCAACAACCATTCCTGTCCTTGTTCTACCCACATGTCCGTAATGGCCACAACATCGTAGTCCCAAGTACCAATCCACGCCCCAAGTTCATCTACCTTGTTCCGGATGCTCCTTGCATTGAAGTAGACACACTTCAACCCACCTTCCTGTCTACCGGTACCCACCCTTGACCCTGATACCTTCCCCAATACCTCACCACCCTCACTGACTTCCAGACTACAACTCCTTTTCCCACTCCCCTGACAAATTAGTTTAAACCCCCCTGAAGAGCCGTAACAAATTTCCCTCCTAGGATATTGGTGCCCCTCTGGTTCAGGTGCACCCCGTCCTGTTTGTACAGGTCCCACCTTCCCCAGAATGTGTTCCAATTATCCACGTATCTGAAACCCTCCCTCCTACACCATCCCTGCAACCACATGTTTAACTGCACTCTCTCCCTGTTCCTCAACTCGCTATCACGTGGCACCGGCAACGTACCAGAGATGACCACATGTTTTGTCTTGGCTCTCAGCTTCCAGCCCAGCTCCAGAAATTCCTGCTTTAAATCCCCGTCCCTTCTCTTACCTATGTCATTGGTACCAATGTGTACCACGACTTGTAACTGTTTCCCCTCCCCCTTCAGAATCCGGAAAACACGGTCTGAGACGTCACGGACCTTGGCATCCGATGGGCAACATACCATCCGTGAGTCTCTTTTGCTGCCACAGAACCTCCTATCTATCCCTCTAACTAACAAGTCCCCAATTACTATTGCCCTCCCACTCTGCCCCTTACCCTCCCGAGCCACAGAGACGGACACAGTGCTGTAAAGTACTGTAAAGGCCAAAAAGAAAACACACACTAGCTGACTAATTAAATAAATAAACAATTCAATTAATCTCTCACCAGCACTGCTGCCTCCAATCACTCCCTCAGCTTGCTCCAGTGGAACAATGAGGTGGACTTGCTGTCCACTTTACTTTCTCATAATGGTGTGAGCTGATGATCTCGCCATTATTCTGATAAAAATCCACAATACTTAATCCTTTATGGAAGTCTGACCTCTGTTGGAACGATTGGTTTATAATCTGATTTTGCGTTATTGACCCATTCACTTTAATAATAATCTCCAAGCTGCTGTTTATCTCAGTGAGTTTTGTTCTGAAACTGTTCCCTCAACATTGCCAGCTTTTCCATACCAGTGTGTTCTTGACCATTCTATTGCCAGCTTATTTGTGTAAAATCCCAATAAAATTAAAAGATGTGATAAATATCAACATTACTGTCAAAGCTTGTGGCCTCTGGGTTAGCCACAGTGATTGCCCCAGGTTTGTGCCATTCAAAATCATCTTCTGCCCACTTCTCCAATACAATTTTGCTTTGTTCGTCCTCCCTGTTAAAAGACACAAATGTCAGACAATTGCACTTTGAATAAAAGGGTAATTAAACTATTTTGTAGGGGATTAGTTGACCAGATGGGTTGACACGCTTGTTCTACTCCTCGCAGCACCTTTGCAATTTGGTTCAAGTGGCCACAGCAATGTCTGGTGTGGGAACTGGAAATGCTGCATATTTCAATCCCACTGGGAAGGGTGTGAACAGCAATGACAGGGAAACATTGTGGCCTCTGTGTTCCCGGCCAAGTCTCACACCATCCTGATTGGAACGTGGATCACCATTCCTTTACTGTCACTGGACCAATATCTTGGAATTCTCTATTCAACAGCAAGGAAAGTTCCAGTGATGGAGAGCTCTGGGAACCCGAGATACAAAGTCATTTATTTCCCCCAGCTTGTTATGTCTCAAATTCCTCTTGTACTCTATCCTTAAGTACTATTTTCTGAAAGACATTTGAATGAATAAATAAAACTTTCTGCCATCACCCCAGGGGGCCTGTTCCATGGATTGACAACTGGCGAACTGAAATTTCTGCTGATTAATTTTCAATTTTCCTTCTTTTCAAACACAGGCCATATCCTGTGCTTCTACTGTACACACCAAGGTGAAAGAACTTGTCACCATCTAAATTATCTATTGCCTTTAGAATTTGAAAAATGGCACTGAGACCATCTCTCTTTTGTTTGTTCAGTTTATGCAATTTCTCCTCATGATCCAATCGCTCCATCATTCTGGTATATTCTTTCTGTATCTTAATAACTGAAATATCCATTCTGTGCTGTGGCAACCAGAATGGCACATAGTATTCTAATGGAGTTGTGACATTGTCCTGACGAAACATATCTGGGTTCATGTAACCTGAGTCTCTCCTGGTCTGGATGGTTCTATTTCGTGATGTGGAGATGCCGGCGTTGGACTGGGGTAAGCACAGTAAGAAGTCTCACAACACCAGGTTAAAGTCCAACAGGTTTATTTGGTAGCAAATACCATAAGCTTTCGGAGCTTGCTGCTCCTTCGTCAGATGGAGTGGTCTCTGTTCTCCAACAGTGCACAGACACAGAAATCAAGTTACAGAATACTAATTAGAATGCAAATCTCTACAGCCAGCCAGGTCTTAAAAGGTACAGATAATGTGGTTGGAGGGAACATTAAACACAGGTTAAAGAGATGTGCATTGCCTCCATCTACCAGGTACACGGTACATACTCTTGCAACTCGGCCAACGTTGTCTACCTGATACGCTGCAGGAAAGGATGTCCCGAGGCATGGTACATTGGGGAAACCATGCAGACGCTACGACAACGGATGAATGAACACCGCTCGACAATCACCAGGCAAGACTGTTCTCTTCCTGTGGGGGAGCACTTCAGCAGTCACGGGCATTCAGCCTTGGATCTTAAGGTAAGCGTTCTCCAAGGCGGCCTTCACGACACACGACAGCGCAGAGTCGCTGAGCAGAAACTGATAGCCAAGTTCCGCACACATGAGGACGGCCTAAACCGGGATGTTGGATTTATGTCACATTATCAGTAACCCCCACAGCTTGCCTCTGGTCTTGCATAATCTCACCAGCTGTTCTGTCTGGAGACAATACACATCTCTTTAACCTGTGTTTAATGTTCCCTCCAACCACATTATCTGTACCTTTTAAGACCTGGCTGGCTGTAGAGATTTGCATTCTAATTAGTGTTCTGTAACTTGATTTCTGTGTCTGTGCACTGTTGGAGAACAGAGACCACTCCATCTGACGAAGGAGCAGCAAGCTCCGAAAGCTTATGGTATTTGCTACCAAATAAACCTGTTGGACTTTAACCTGGTGTTGTGAGACTTCTTACTGTGGTTCTATTTCAACAGGGCCAGAGGCAGTTGTCAGACTCTTGGGGCTGAATCTTCTGCACTTAAATCCCCACTGTAATAATGGGACAATTTTAAGTCTGGAACCTGTTTCACTAACTGGTGCACTTTGCCAAGGCTGTTTCCCTGAGCCATGGTTTCAACAACCCAACCAATCACGGAAGGCAAGCAGGATGACATTTCTACCCTGCTGACGGATTTTTAGCTCAAGTATTACAAGGCTCACCAGTAACGGACCAAGCTAGAGTCCCAGGCTAACCACACGGACTCCCACCAACTATGACAAGGTCTGCAAAACATAACAGGCTACAAGACGAAGGCATGTAGCATCAATGGCACCAATGCGCCCCTCCCTGATGAGCTCAACACATTCTATGCCCGTTTTGATCAAGAGGTCAGCGAGTGCATGCCTTCCACCCTGGAAGCCAGGGCCGAACCAGTATCTGAGGTCACCAACGCAGACGTCAGAACAGCCTTTTCGAAAGTCAACCCACTGAAAGCAACTGGTCTGGATGGGGTCCCCAGACGAGCACTCCGATCTTGTGCGAAGCAGCTGGCAGGGGTATTCACTGACATCCTTAACCTCTCTTTACACCAATCTGAAGTCCCTATCGGCTTCAAGAAGACGACCATCATCGTTGTACGAAAGAAAAGCCAGGCAACATGCTTTAATGACTATCAGCCAGTGGCTGTGACATCCATCATTTTGAAGTGCTTCAAAAGGTTCGTCATGACACAAATCAATTCCGGTCTCCCAGATTGGCTGGATCCACTACTGTTCGCCTATCACTGCAACAGGTCCACAGCAGATGCCATCTCCCTGGCCCTACACTTAACCCTGGAACACCTGGATAACAAAGACACCTATGTCATACTCCTATTTATTGACTATAGCTCAGCCTTCAACACCGTTATTCCTCCAAAACCCATCTCCAAACTCTGTGTCCTGGGGCTCGGCTCCTCCCTCTGCGACTGGATCCTCGACTTCCTATCCCACAGACTGTAATCAGTAAGGATGGGCAACGACACCTCCTCCACGATCATCCTGAAAACCGGTGCCCCATAAGGCTGTGTCCTCAGCCCCTTATTATACTCCTTACACACCTATGACTGTGTGGCTAAATTCCCCTCCAACTCAATTTTCAAGTTTGCTGATGACACCACCTTGGTGGGTCAGATCTCAACAATAATGAGATGGAGTACAGGAAAGTGATAGAGAATCTGGTGAACTGGCGTGAGGACAGTAATCTCTCCCTCAATGTCAGCAAAGCGAAGGAGACAGTCATCGACATCAGGATGCGGAGTGGAGGACATGCTCCTGTCCAAATCAAGGGAATAAAATGAAATGGTTGAGAGCTTCAAGTTTTTACGTTCAGATCACCAACAACCTGTCATGGTCTCTCCACACCAATGCTATAGTTGAGAAAGCCCACCAACGTCTCTACTTTCTCAGGAGGCTAAGGAAATTTGAAAGTTATGTTAAAGTTTATTTATTAGTCACAAGTAGGCTGACATTAACACTGCAATGAAATTACTGTGGAAATCCCCTCGTCGCCACACTCTGGTGCCTGTTTGGGTACACTGAGGGAGAATTCAGCATAGCCAATCCACCTAACCAGCACATCTTTAGACTGTGGAAGGAAACCAGAACACCCAGAGGAAACCCACGCAGACATGTGGAGAACCTGCAGACTCCACACAGACAGTGACCCAAGCCGGGAATTGAACACGGGTCCCTGGCGCTGTGAGATAACAGTGCTAACCACTGTGCCACCGTGTCGCCCCATTGGCAAGTGTGCTACGGCTCTCACCAACCTTTACAGATGCAACACAGAAAGCATTCTTTCTGGCTGTATCACAGCTTTGTGTGGCTCCCGTTCTGTCCCAGACCGCAAGAAACTTCAAAGGGTTGTGAACGTAGCCCAGTCCATCATGCAAACTAGCCTCCCATCCATTGGCTCTGTCAACACTCCTTGCTGCCTCGGAAAAGCAGCCAGCATAATCACACACCCCGGACATTCAGTCTTCCACCTTCTTCCATTGGAAAAAATGCAAAAGTCTGAGGCTCAAGAACTGTTTCTTCCCTGCTGCCATTGTTTGAATGGACCTACCTTATATTGAGTTGATCTTTATCTACATCCTAGCTATGACTAACACTACATTCTGCACCTTCTCCTTTCCTTCTCCCCCATATACTCTATGATTTGATTTGATTTGATTTATTGTCACATGTATTAGCACACAGTGAAAAGTATTGTTTCTTGCGAGCTATACAGACAAAGCATACCATTCATAGAGAAGGAAACGAGAAAGTGCAGAATGTAGTGTTACAGTCATGTCTAGGGTGTAGAGAAAGATCAACTTAATGCGAGGTAGGTCCATTCAAAAGTCTGACAGCAGCAGGGAAGAAGCTGTTCTTGAGTTGGTTGGTACGTGACCTCAGACTTTTGTATGTTTTTTCCGATGGAAGAAGGTGGAAGAATGTCCAGGGTGCGTGGGGTCCTTAATTATGCTGGCTGCTTTGCCGAGGCAGCAGAAAGTGTAGACAGAGTGAATGGATGGGAGGCTGGTTTGCGTGATGGATTTGGCTACATTCACGACCTTTTGTAGTTCCTTGTGGTCTTGGGTAGAGCAGGAGCCATACCAAGCAGTGATACACCCCGAAAGAATGCTTTCTATGGTGCATCTGTAAAAGTTGGTGACAGTCGTAGCTGACATGAATTTCCTTAGTTTTCTGAGAATGTAGAGGCATAGGTGGGCTTTCCTAACTACAGTGTCGACATGGGGGGACCAGGACAGGTTGTTGGTGATCTGGGCACCTAAAAACTTGAAGCTGTCGACCCTTTCTACTTCTTCCCCGTTGATGTAGACAGGGGCATGTTCTCCTTTACACTTCCTGAAGTCAATGACAATCTCCTTTGTTTTGTTGACATTGAGGGAGATATTATTGTTGCCGCACCAGTTCACCAGATTGAACAATATGCTTTGTCTATTTAGTCTGCAAAAAACAATATTTTTCACTGTATACCAATACATGTGACAATAATTAATCAAATCTCATCAAATCAAAAGCACTTTTGACTTTTGTCATTGAGACAATCACAGGAATAGAGAGGATTTCTAGGAAGGCTGTTCCCCAGGTTTCTCACTCTTATCTGGAAGTCCTGCTGTGGGATATGAAGGGCTGCAGAGAGAAGTGAACCCTGCTAAGAACAGGAGGCAGAGTACAATCTCTACAAACAAACTGGCATGAATGGATTGGCTGAGGAAGTCAACAGCAGAATTTTGGTTCCTCTATTCTGAAATCAGTGCGGCAAGAGGATCTAGGACCTCAGTGGGATGACAGGTGAGTGCCATAATACTTTCAGATGACAAGCCCCACAATCTGATTTCTCAGCGTTGTCGTGCACAGCACTCCTCAGAAAATACACTTTTCAGCTCCACTCATTCCTTTCGCTGAAGGCCTCCCTCATCTCCATCTGAGCAGCTGACCTTCAGCTTATTAGCTGTAGTGGCATGGTGGCAGAGCGGTTAGCACTGCTGCCTCACAGTGCCAGGGACCTGGGTTTGATTCATGGCTTCGGTCACGGTCTGTGTGGAGTTTGATTTCTCTCTGTGTCTGAGCGGGTTTCCTCTGGGTGCTCTGGTTTCCTCCCAGTCTGAAAGACGTGCTGGTTCGGTGCATTGACCCAAACAGGCGCCGGAGTGTGGCGACTAGGGGTATTTCACAGTAACTTCACTGCAGTGTTAGTGTAAGCCTTACTTGTGACTAATAGAAAATTAAACATTCATTATAAAATAAATGTTGTTCACTCACATCTAACAGTCACCCTCCAAAAATGTTGTTCATACATCTTCAGCACACAAGTATTATGAACACACATATCTGCTTTCCTTGCAGTAGAAGAGATCAGACAACTTGATGAAAGGTAGAGACTGGGAAGGTGGTCGGGGAGGGTTGTGGTTTGGGGAGGTCAGTGGAGAATTTTGCTTGTGGTTGTCAGCAATAAGCACCTCCTTGGTCACCAACAATGTGCCCTCTGCAAAGGAGGTCATTTTCCAGGAGGCTGCAGATGTCGGCAGCAAACCTCCGGTGAAAGCCTGAACCTCTTGAGGCATTGGTGCTCAGACATGTTGGGAGAGCTGACCCTCTCCCTGTAGATCCTATGTTGGGAGCCTTGCCTCCTCCCAGCCAGATCACTTTGTCCATTGTCACGTCCCTCTCTGCGGACGTGTAGCTGAGGAGCAGACATTGGGTTCTGCTCTGCTGCTGGTGGTGCTCTTGACGATTGTATTGTTTCTCCTCCTGCCCACCCTCAGATGGTGTGAGGTGGAGGCACATGAGCTACTCTCACGCTACAGTGAGGGCTGGCGCAGAGAAGTGCAGCTGTAGGTGGGTGAATTACTAGGCCGGTGAAGTGCCTTCCAAGAGTTTGACAATCAGCTGTCATGCAGTGATAGCATTCTCTGGAAAAAGAAATACTTTGGCTGCAAGAGGGCCAAGCCTACCCCTGGAAATGCACCCTGGGGAGAGCCAGGAGGGAAAGATAATGATGGGACCCTTCCACAACATCAATTTAAGGGGATTTAACTCACTGCATGCGTGCAACCTTCCTGCGTTTGGCTGGGAACATTTCTTTCTTGATGTCTTTTGTGAACTCCCTGCTTTTTGTTTTAAGTTTGCTTTTCAGGATCGAAGATGCAAATACACAGAGCCAATGGTTTAGTATTTTAGATGGTTATATTTTACTGTACCTTTTCCTGAGGTCTTGTTTTGTGGCCTTTCGAAACCATGTCATATAGGCTATTAGGGCCAAAAGGCCCAGAACAAGCAGAATCAACATTGCTGAGAAACCACCGATCAGTCCATTCTTATGAATTGCAATGGTACAGGAATCGCCAAAGTACCAGTAGCCTGCAGACAAGTCACAGCTGGGAAAAAAATGAAGAGAATATTCACCGTTACCAGCAGATCACTCGCATCCTTGTTTTTGCAAAATCAAGGAGCTGAGGACAGGTGGTTATTTCCATGTTACACACTAAGGAGACAATTTCATAGTCCCGTGCAGTGTATTTGCAGGTGGAGTGTGGCTTGCAGGAGGATATGTAAAATAGCTGGCTGATTCCTTACCTGTCCACCCCTGAGGTTGTCCCCTATAATACCCGAGATGGGCAAGACATTGGCCAGCCTGCCCACACTTAGGCCTATTAAGACCTTCAAGTGGCCAATTAATGGCAAGTTAAGGGACAATTTGCATCCCCACTGCAATAATATGTCCATCAGCGGAAGGAGCAACGGAGAGCAGCCTGCCACAGCACCATCTCAGGTGAAAAGGTGGGAAGCAAAGGTTCTGCTTTAGCAGAGTACCCAGTTGGGCATCCCATCCAAGATGTTAGCCCCCCTCTGCCCTATTTGTGACTCACACTCGAACTCCAGAACCTAACCCCCACTGCCACACCCCTACTTAGGGCCTTCAATTCCTTCCGGACCAAGAGCCCTCGAGTTACCTCAAAGCCTGGTGGCTATGGATCCTCTCCTCGGGACTGCTTGTAGTCCCATCAGCGGCCACTGCTGAGTTCTAGCACTGCTGGGACTACTCAGCTGCTGGCAAGTCAGATTCCCCAAGGGGTACAAATCTCACAATTACCCCATTAAGGCCACCACAGTTTATTATGACTTTGGGCACCCCTTTTACAGTTGATTGGCTGGCGACCGACTTTTCTGCCAGGGATGCAAACAAAATGCCCTACGATAAACTTCAGTCCGCAGTGTATTATTGTGTGCTTAACCTGATATATCCCTTTAAGATTCCATAGTCAAATAATCGTAGTTTTTCTGAGTCACTTAGAAGTTAAATATTGAGGTAAAGGTGCATTAAACCTAATGGTTCCAGTCTGGCTACCTCCGATTTCTCATCTTTATGCTGCCCTTGGTGACATCATACAAATTCACATTGTCAGTCTCCACATGGAAGCTGATGATACCCAGCTCCACCACACCACCTCTCTTAAACAGTGTCAAAGAACAGCTTCAGACCACATCTCTGCACCATCATCAAGATGCCTATTTCCACATTGATAACATTGCCTCAAACAGCCCCTGCCTCAGCTCATCTGCTGGAGCCCTCATGCCTGCCTATATTGCTCCACTCTTGATTCATCTAATGCACTCCTGGCCTTCCTCCCACCCTGTACCCTTCATAAATTTGAAGTCATTCTGAACTCTGCTGCCTATATCCTAATTTGCATCAATTATCATCCACCCATCATTCATCGGCTCCCAGTTAACTCTTCATTTGGCTCAATGTTGTAGTTTGTTTTAATAATACCCCTTATGAATTTTTGAGATATATTGTTACATTAAAGACAGTAAATAAATACTCCAATCCATCATCCCCTTCCCACGACTAGCTGGGTAAGTTGTATGGCACTAGGGCTGTGCAATATTTTTGTTTTTTTCTTTTTATAATCCTTGCAATTATAAGGATGGTTTCTATCATATGGTATCCTTTACTCTTCTCATAGCTAATACGAGTAGCACCACTGTGGGGAGGTGGGTGGATGGCTTGGTGTCGAGGTGGGAGCAAAGCCCTACAAATCCTCACAGTTGATGGGGAAACCCCTTTAGAACTATCGGTGTTGTGTATTTCTTTTCTGTATTTTTGCTATTTTGGGGTCAATGAATCTCTGACAGATGCCTGTAAGGGTCCAGTCAGAGGGACATTGTTTTATATCAATGGCGCTTCCAGTGTGGCTGAAGGTGGGGAAGTATACTTTGGTGCGTGCCTGAGCATGGCAAGAAAATCTCTGGCTGACCAGCCTTCCCTATACCTGTGCCAATATCCCAGATTCTGCTTGGCTGAATACGCAATGGCTGTCGCTACTTTGAAAATCCTGTAATGTGTGGGGAATACATTTGTTTAGATGGAATGCATCCCTCATCAAACTCCTTTGATGGAATGGGGGAGACTTTGCCTGAAATATCACGAAAGAGAAGGACTTGATGGATGATGAATCTGGCAAAAGATGTGTAGATAGTTTGAGTCATGTTGAGATCACAAAGGAGGAGATATTGGGGTTCTTGAGAAACATTAAGGCAGACAATTCCCCAGGGCCTGATGGATATACCCCAGAATACTGAGAGACGCGAGGGAGGAAATTGTTGGGGCCTTGAGAGAAATCTTTGTATCCTCACTGGCTACAGGGGAGGTCAACACAGTAAGAAGTTTAATAACACCAGGTTAAAGTCCAACAGGTTTATTTGGTAGCAAAAGCCACACAAGCTTTCGGAGCTCCAAGCCCCTTCTTCAGGTGAGTGGGAATTCTGTTCACAAACAGAGCATATAAAGACACAGACTCAATTTACATGAATAATGGTTGGAATGCGAATACTTACAACTAATCAAGTCTTTAAGAAACAAAACAACGTGAGTGGAGAGAGCATCAAGACAGGCTAAAAAGATGTGTATTGTCTCCAGACAAGACAGCCAGTGAAACTCTGTGGGGGTTACAAATAGTGTGCCATGAACCCAATATCCCGGTTGAGGCCGTCCTCGTGTGTGCGGAACTTGGCTATCAGTTTCTGCTCAGCGACTCTGCGCCGTCGTGTGTCGCGAAGGCCGCCTTGGAGAACGCTTACCCGAATATCAGAGGCCAAATGCCCGTGCCTGCTGAAGTGCTCCCCAACAGGAAGAGAACAGTCTTGCCTGGTGATTGTCGAGCGGTGTTCATTCATCCGTTGTCGCAGCGTCTGCATAGTTTCCTCAATGTACCATGCCTCGGGACATCCTTTCTTGCAGCGTATCAGGTAGACAACGTTGGCCGAGTTGCAAGAGTGTGTACCGTGTACCTGGTGGATGGTGTTCTCACATGAGATGATGGCATCTATGTCGATGATCCGGCACATCTTGCAGAGGTTGCTGTGGCAGGGTTGTGTGGTGTCATGTTCACTGTTCTCCTGAAGGCTGGGTAGTTTGCTGCGGACAATGGTCTGTTTGAGGTTGTGCGGTTGTTTGAAGGCAGGAAGTGGGGGTGTGGGGATGGCCTTGGCGAGATGTTCATCTTCATCAATGACATGTTGAAGGCTCCGGAGGAGATGTCGTAGCTTCTCCGCTCCGGGGAAGTACTGGACAACGAAGGGTCCCGTGTTTGTCTTCTGAGGAGGTCGGTGCGGTTTTTCGCTGTGGCGTGTTGGAACTGTTGATCAATGAGTCGAGCGCCATGTCCTGTTCTTATGAGGGCATCTTTCAGCGTTTGGAGGTGTCTGTTGCGATCCTCCTCATCCGAGCAGATCCTGTGTATACGGAGGGCTTGTCCGTAGGGGATGGCTTCTTTAACGTGTTTAGGTCACGGGCATTCGGCCTCTGATATTCGGGTAAGCGTTCTCCAAGGCGGCCTTCGCGACACACGACGGCACAGAGTCGCTGAGCAGAAACTGATAGCCAAGTTCCGCACACACGAGGACGGCCTCAACCGGGATATTGGGTTCATGTCACACTATTTGTAACCCCCACAGAGTTTCACTGGCTGTCTTGTCTGGAGACAATACACACCTTTTTAGCCTGTCTTGATGCTCTCTCCACTCACGTTGTTTTGTTTCTTAAAGACTTGATTAGTTGTAAGTATTCGCATTCCAACCATTATTCATGTAAATTGAGTTTGTGTCTTTATATGCTCTGTTTGTGAACAGAATTCCCACTCACCTGAAGAAGGGGCTTGGAGCTCCGAAAGCTTGTGTGGCTTTTGCTACCAAATAAACCTGTTGGACTTTAACCTGGTGTTGTTAAACTTCTTACTGTGTTTACCCCAGTCCAACGCCGGCATCTCCACATCATGACTACAGGGGAGGTCCCAGAGAATTGGAGAACAGCCAATGTTGTTCCTTTGTTTAAGAAGGGTAGCAAGAATAATCCAGGTAATCACAGGCCGGTGAGCCTTACATCAGTGGTAGGGAAATTATTGGAGAGGATTCTTCGAGACAGGATTTATTCCCACTTGGAAATAAGTGGACATATTAGTGAGAGGCAACATGGTTTTGTGAAGGGGAGGTCGTGTCTCACGAACTTGATCGAGTTTTTCGAGGAAGTGACGAAGATGATTGATGAGGGTAGGGCAGTGTATGTTGTCTACATGGACTTCAGTAAGGCCTTTGACAAGGTCCCTCATGGCAGACTGGTGCAGAAGGTGAAGTCGCATGGGATCAGAGGTGAGCTGGCAAGCTGGATACAAAACTGTCTCGGTCAAAGAAGTCATGATGTGGAGATGCCGGCGTTGGACTGGGGTAAACACAGTAAGAAGTTTAACAACACCAGGTTAAAGTCCAACAGGTTTATTTGGTAGCAAAAGCCACACAAGCTTTTGGAGCTGCAAGCCCCTTCTTCAGGTGAGTGGGAATTCTGTTTGTGAACTATTCTGTTCACAAACAGAATTCCCACTCACCTGAAGAAGGGGCTTGCAGCTCCGAAAGCTTGTGTGGCTTTTGCTACCAAATAAACCTGTTGGACTTTAACCTGGTGTTGTTAAACTTCTTACTCGGTCAAAGAAGACAGAGGGTAGCAGTGGAAGGGTGTGTTTCTGAATGGAGGGCCGTGACAAGTGGTGTTCCTCAGGGATCAGTGCTGGGACCTTTGCTGTTTGTAATATATGTAAATGATTTGGAGGAAAATGTAACTGGATTGATTGGTAAGTTTGCGGACGACAAAGGTTGGTGGATTTGCGGATAGCGATGCGGACCATCAGAGGATACAGCAGGATATTGATCAGTTGGAGACTTGGGCGGAGAGATGGCAGATGGAGTTGAATTCAGACAAATGTGAGGTAATGCATTTTGGAAGGTCTAATACAGATAGGAAATATACAGTAAATGGCAGAACCCTTAAAAGTATTGATAGGCAAAGGGGAACTGCGTGTACAGGTACACAGGTCATGAAATTGGCAATGCAGGTAGAGAAGGTAGTCAAGAAGGCATACGGCATGCTTGCCTTCATCGGCCGGGGTATTGAGGTTAAAAATTGGCAAGTCATGTTGCAGCTTTATCGAACCTTAGTTAGGCCGCACTTGGAATACAGTGTTCAATTCTGGTCGCCACTCTACCAGAAGGATGTGGAGGCTTTGGAGAGGGTACAGAAAAGATTTACCAGGATGTTGCCTGGTATGGAGGGCATTAGCTATGAGGAGAGGTTGGAGAAACTTGGTTTGTTCTCACTGGAGCGACGGAGGTTGAGGGGCGACCTGATAGAAGTCTACAAGATTATGAGAGTCATGGACAGAGTGGATAGTCAGAAGCTTTTTCCCAGGGTGGAAGAGTCAATTACAAGGGGGCATAGGTTTAAGGTGCGAGGGGCAAGGTTTAAAGGAGATGTACGAGGCAGAGTTTTTACACAGAGAGTAGTGGGTGCTTGGAACTTGTTGCCGGGGGAAGTAGTGGAAGCGGATACGGTAGTGACTTTTAAGGGGCGTCTTGACAAGTACATGAATCGGATGAGAATAGAGGGATATGGTCCCCGGAAGGGTAGGGGGTTTTAGTTGTCAGGCAGCATGGTCGGTGCAGGCTTGGAGGGCCGAAGGGCGTGTTCCTGTGCTGTAATTTTCTTTGTTCTTTGTTCTTTGTTCTTATCACACAGTCTGCATTATCTCGAACTTAAGACACAGATTTGACCCTGCTATATCTTTACAGTGCCAAGAATACAAGGTGGGTGTGAGGGTCTACCCACATTGCTTTTGGCCATGTGTCAAAATTAAATCCTGATCCTTAAAGAGCTTGAGAAGTTATCCTGACATTGGCAGTCTGGGAAAATATCATATGATTATGATTGGTGGTGGGTCTCTTTAATTTTGTTGGGGAGCCCGTTGTGTAGGTTGTGTGGCTTTTATCCTCAAAGGAGGGTGTAGTGTGAGTTTTCTTAAGTGGGAGAAGGTTGGCATGGCTTTGTTTCAGGGTGAGGGGTGCCTCAAACTGACAGAGGCAGTTTATCCTTATTCTCAATGAGATGGCTCGCTTCCTCTTGATGCTAAGGTTTCCCTGGTGGGGAAAAAAGTCCTGTTGTCTCCGTAGCCTAAACAAATAGTTTCCTGCAAGAAGTTGGACTTCACATTGTTTGACTTATTCCTACAAGGATCTGCGTAGGTTATGCGGCTCTGTCTCTATTACCCTGTAAGTGAGAGTGTGCACCTTTATGTCATGTACTCATGGCTTTATCTGTTATCTTGTCATTTGCCAATCTCTGAAATGCCCTTTCATTGTTTGTATCTATGGAGGCACCAGTGACAGTGAATAATGAATAATTTGAACCAACTGCACTGGTGTTTGTTTGTCTTTTCTGAATGTATATGTGGAAAAATTATTATGCTATAGTGTACCAATCCTTCGAGGTTTGTTGTGTTAATTGTAAAAATGGGAAGAATCTTCAATAAAAATATATTTTAAGAAGTTGTTGTTGAATCGGTTCAGTTAGAAGCTAATTGTTCAGTTCGAGGCTAATTGTTTGGCGAATGGTGTGTTAGAGGCTAATCTAATGATAGAGAGAAAGAAACACTTCTTTGGCTCGTGAGGTGGGGAACTTGAGTGCAGAAATATCCCAACTCGCCGGATTTGCCTCGAGAAAAAGTACACTGAATTACAAGATTTTCACTCAAAGGGCACCCGGTGCAGGATGGAATCAGGCCCACAAACCTTGGAACCAGATGTGGGGATGCTGATGCAAGTTGGTTAAACGGACTGCTCCAGTCCTCTGGGTCTTCATCCCACTTGTTTTCGAATATTTTAGGCCCTCCAGCCCCCACCTCTCACATCCCCTTTTCTCTCCTGTGCCAAATTCATGCAACTCATGCCCTCCACCCATCTCCATGCCCTTTCATACCCCCATGTCAACTCAATGCCAATTCACCCAGTATTCGCCATGGACAAACCTCAGGAGGCGTGTGAAGATAAAATGAACTTGTCAAAATCTAATATAGCTCTCAATATACAAACTCGATAATGTAAAAAAAAACATTTATGAAAGCATCAAAGTTTGTAACGTTCCTCAAGTGATTAATTCCTTTCAAAAAATATGCACATTTCTGTTCATGTTCCTTATCCTTGTCATCAAATTGTGAACTTAGAGTTCCCTGATCAGATAATTGTAGCTTTTGAAACTCAGCCAAACTTTCACAATGAATAGCCCTTGGGCAACAAATAACTGTTGAAACTGCACAGACAAATGATTTACAAACTGGCCTGTGAATTAAAGTAGAGGTTGTTGTTAACAATCACTGACAGCTACAGCCAGTTTTTTTACAGTCTAAAGAGCAGAGCATTTCAAACACTTCACATCATGACAGTTAAAGAGACCTCAGCTGCCTTTCAACATCTACTCCATCAATTTGTGACTCTCACACTGAAGTTTAATGCACTTACAACAGCCAAAATGGCATCTGTTTGACTCAGCACTAAGATCAAAGAGCCCGCTGAGTTTTTGTTCCCTGATTTTTTTGAATTACTCTCCTGTTGTCTTTTCCCTACCAGCCAAAATGAGATCTGTTGGTTATAGGGGCAGACCTTCCCCATCCAGGTCCCACCCGCCATTTGTAATGGTTAACAGAATCTTCCCAACACAATGAAAGGCCCTTTGATTCTACAACAACTCTCACTGCCTAAGGACATCGTAAAGTGCTTTACAGCCAAAGAAAACCTTTTGAAGTGTAATCATTGTTGTGGCTCAGGAAACAGAGTTGCTAATTTGTGCACATTAACATCCCACAAACAGCAATTAGATAGTGAACAGGAAATTTGTTTTGCTGATGTTGGTTGTGGATTAAATATGGACTCTGACACTGGGGAAGAACTCTCCTATTTTTGTTAGAAATAGTGCAACAGCTTCTTTTAAATCTACCTGAGAAAGCAGATGGGGCCTCGGTTTAACATTCATATGGGTGAAAGTTTTGGGGGTGCTGAATTCCTTCAGTACTGCATTGAAATGCACTACAATGTGATTATGATGAGATATGGTGGAGATTTAAATGATTGTTCAGCCTTACTAGCATTCGGGTCCATTATTTGTCATTGCACATTTTCCATCCCCACATTTCAGAGAATCATTTCTTGCTTCATGACAGGTTGAAGCACAGATGGCCTTGCCTTTGGTCAAGATCAGTTGGTAATATTTCTTTAAGTTCTCAGGAACCAGTGAACCACATTTATCTGTTGGCAGTAAAAAAGTACAAGTTGAAATTGGTCATTAACAGACTAAAAATCTTATCCCTGCACTCACTACCTGCCAGCTGTTTCCAATATCAATCTCATCAATGTTTGTACAAAGTGAGGCAAAAACCTGACAGCGGAAAGTACAGCTTTGTGAATAGCATGTGTATGCGGAGAAAAGGGTCAGAATTTTTAGCTTCCGATGGGGGTGAGCATGGAGGTGGGCGGACATCTAGCCAGTTTGCTGGCAGCATCCCGCTCTGGTCCATTTTCCTGTTGGTGGATTGGGTGACAGCAGGATAGCCATATAATGGATATTATAAACAAATTGAGGGTTATAGTCAGAAGCCAAGTGGAATTTTCCATTTGGCCTGCAGGCTTCCCGAGGCATCAGGGCCCAGGCCAACCGTCTGGAGTTGCCCCTCCGACCCCAGCAGCATATGAGGGCCAGGCTGGTACTAAGGCCCTCTCCCAATTTTCCCGTCTACAATGTTGGCCCTGTGCTTGGTGTGTATTTTACGTAAAAGTGTAAAAAGTCAGAGAGAGGGAACTTTCATCTTGAAATGTATCCTCTGCTGAACAGCAGGCTACTATTTTCTTCAAGCTGACAGGCTTTCTGTTGGAAAATCGCTCCCTGGTGTCCCACAAGCAGGATAAAGTTTATTTATTCGTGTCACAAGTAGGCTTACATTAACACTGCAATTAAGTTACTGTGAAAATCCCCTAGTCGCCACACTCCGGCACCTGTTCGGGTAACACTGAGGGAGAATTTAGCATGGCCAATGCGCCTAACCAGCACGTCGTTCAGACTGTGGGAGGAATCCAGAGGACCTGGAGGAAACCCACGCAGACACGGGGAAAATGTGCAGACTCCGCGCAGACAGTGATCCAAGTCGGGAATCAAACTCGAGTCCCTGGCACTGTGAGGCAGCAGTACTAACCACTGTGCCACCGTGGCCTCATTTGACCTTGACCTTGGGGTGCTGAAGCTCTTGGGGAAGATTCAGCCTAAGATTTTAAATATTTAATGGACTACTCATCTCCTGTCTGTACATTTAGAATCATGGAATCCTATATGACAGAAGGAGTCTCTTTGGCCGAATATGCCTTGAAAAGAGGTATCCAATTAGTCCCATTGACCAGTACTTTCCCCATAATGGTGCAAAGTTTTCCAGTTCAGGGAGTTGTACAATTCATTTATAAAGTTATGATTCAATCTGCTTCAGGTAGTGCATTTCAGATTGTAACTCGTTCAAACACAAAATAATAAATTCTCCTCTCTCTCCTCAGGTCTGTTTATCATTAATCTTAATTCTGCATCTTCTCCTTATCAATTCTTCCCATGAAGTGCCAAAAGTATTAACAAATATGTGTGCATAAATACATTTATATTCCTAACAAGTTATTCTACCAGCATTAATACTGCAGCAATAAATAACAAAACGTCCACCTCTTACCAATTATAACTGGTTTTTCAACCGTTGCGACGGAACTGTCAAATTGGAATCCAGTGCAGTTACCTGGCGTTTAAAATAAAAGATCATGTCAGTCACTGCTTATCACAAAATATTAGAAGATGATTCATAGTCTGTGCTGGATTGGGAGTTTTCTTTTCTGATTTTGGTGGTTAAACAGGTAAGGAATATTAGCACTGGGGAATGGAACACAGAAAAGTTCTCTCTGCACTGTGCGATCACACAGTCCCAGGGCATTCATAAAGAACAAAGAAATGTACAGCACAGGAACAGGCCCTTCGGCCCTCCAAGCCTGTGCCGATCCTGAGGCCCTAACTAAACTAAAAAAAACCTTCTGCCCTTACTCGGTCCATATCCCTCTCTTCCCTCCCTATTCATGTACCCATCCAGATGCCTCTTAAATGTTGCTAATGTGTCTGCTTCCACCACCTCCTCTGGCAGCACGTTCTGGACACCCACCACTCTCTGTGTGAAAACCTTCCCCCACACATCTCCTTTAAACTTTCCCCCTCTCACCTTGAACCTGTGCCCCCTGATAATTAACACTTCCACCCCAGGAAAAACCCTCTGACTATCCACCCTCTTGGGTTGGAGTAATGTAAAAGCTCCCTTTATATTGTCTCATCAAACGTTTCCAGTTTAGGAACTGCACAGGATACCAAGCAAAGCTCCTTTTTACACCAGCAGGTCCCAAACTATGGGTCACAACCCTAATTGTGAGACAGAAACAGTGAATGGAGTTGCAAAAAATGAAATCACGTTGCTCTCCCTCCCCTTTGTATTGACCAAACAGTGTGGGGTAACCAATCACAAGGTGGACTCCCAGTTTTGGACATTTGATTGGCTGCAATGTTCTAATCAGGTGTTCTGTAATGAAACTATGTGTCCATGTAAATATATCAAACGTTTCACGGAGTGGCAGTGATTGAGGTGGATGCTGATTTAGTGACCGGCAGCTTGGTCTCTGTGGGCCCTGGATTTTAACCGGAGATTTTCAGACAGGCACTCTTTTTACTATAATACCTGAATTTTAATATGATATACGTCTTTCTGTTGTCCTGTTGCTGTTTTGGTTTTGTTGGTGTTTCCAGTTAATTTTCAATGGGGGGACACGTTGGAAAGTAGTTTGGGAAATGCTGTTTCACACTGTGCCATTAAACACTCTTAGGGCATGTATGACAGGTATAGGCTTTTTTTAAACAAAGTAAAGTCTTTTCTACAATACTCCAGAAAACACTCCTAAGCCACACAAAGTACAGGATTAAATACAAAATAATATAGTACAGGATTAAATACAGAATAATACAGTATCGGATTAAATATAGAATAAACACTATCCCTATCAAACACTCCCAGGACAGGTACAGCACCGGGTTAGATACAGAGTAAGGCTCCCTCTACACTTCCAATCAAACACTCCCAGGACAAGTACAGCATGGGGCTAGATACAGAGTAAAGCTCCTTCTGCATTGTCCCCATCAAACACTCCCAGGACAAGTACAGCACAGGGTGAGATACAGAGTAAAGCTCCCTCTACACTGTCCCCATCAAACACTCCCAGGATAGATACAGTACGGGGTTAGATACAGAGTAAAGCTCCCTCTGCACTGTCCCCCATCAAACATCCCCAGGACATGTACAGCACGGGGTTTGATACAGAGTAAAGCTCCCTCTACACTTCCATCAAACACCCACAGGGAAGGTACAGTGCAAATTATATACAGAGCACAATTCCCTCTCTACTATCCCATCAGCAGTCCCAGGGCAGGTCTGATGACCAATGGCAGCCATTTGTCTCATGACGCAATGGTTTGTGCCTTGGTTTTATCACCGAATGTAGCTGAGGAGTCTCACACTGGCATGGCAGCCTCTGCTGCATTTGCTGCAGATGACGACAGTGAACTGAGAGGGTGCAGGACTCACTGGACTCTGCTTTCTCTGGACAGGTTCAACACAGATTAGAGACAGTAAAGCATCCTCTGCACTATACCATGAAATACAGCCAGAACATGGACAGCACAGTTTAGATAGAAAAATTCCTTATACAGATATTTTAAAGACCATCGCCCAATTCACTTGGGAGTTTCAGGTTTAACTCCTACCTCCTGCTGAATTGGTGCAATTTGTACTTTTCAGATTTTTTTCAATTTTTTTAGCGGTCTCAGCAAGATAGTCCGGAGAAAATTCTTCTGACTTAGTTATGACGATGATTACATCATGTTCAACAATGATGCTGCCCTTTCTATGGAAGAAAAAGGAAGGCAATTTAAAACCACTGAAATTTTAGCTGCCTGCCTTACAAACAATGAAGGGTAACTGCTGGGTAACTGTCGAAAAGTATTGCTTTTGTTGTATAAGGAGTGGAATGTTGGCTGGGATGAGGCTCTGGTTCTTCTTCAATGGTACCATAAGTCTTTCAATGTCAAGGGAGCTGCAATCTAAGCATAATATCTCCCACATTAAGCTCAACTTCAGTCTCTCATGTAATCCTCAACTTTGAATTCCAGGGTTTGAATTTTGATAAGCAGAGAAGGAGTTCTATGCTTTCATCAAAATGGCACCAGAGATCCGATTCTGGGAGACCCACCCCTGAACCTGTCATCCACCATGTTTGCCAGGGTGGGATGTACTTTGACCATCTCTGGTTCATTCAGGACACAGCATACCGAACAGTGCAGCTGCCTTCGAACAGAAGCAATTTCTGTGATTTCCAAAACATGGCTTGTGGAATTTAAACATTTGAGGAAAAGGTCTGATCCTGGTGGAGTTCTTTGAAGAGGTCAGTTATCCCTTTGGGAGAGGTTCGGTCCCTATAAGAGAGGTAAGGCAGCCCAGTGTGAGGGCCTTTGGATCTATTAAGAGTTGACATGTATATGTGTAAACAATGGATAAGGTTTGTGGAACTGTCAAGCTGTCAAGTCAACTACATTCCCAAGCCCTTTAAATTTTTGAAAGAAACTATCCAGCCTGCGGTGAAAAAAGGGGTGCTTGCAATTTACCATTTGTTGATGGAGGGATCGGTTTATCTGACTGCTTTCACAATTGACCATTATCACACGGGGGTGTCTGCAAGTTCACAGTTTGATCGACAGCTCCAAGTGGTTATAAAGACATTAGGAGTGGGATTTTACGGCCTCGCTTGAGTGAGACTGGAAATTTCCGCCCAGGATCAATGCACATTTCGTTGTCCGCCTCTCACCCGCTCCGATTCTGTGGCGGGCAGGGTGATAGAATTCTGGTGTCGCTGTCTTTGACGTGGAGCTATGAAGACAAATGCTTGTCTTCAAATAAGGGATTATGTAATTATGGAAATTTAATGTTGCCAATGAGTCTTTTTGAAATCTAGTGAAGTCTACAACAGATACTTAGAACTTTATTTTATTTCATTTCACCATGGCTCCTGAGGTCTTCTCATGGTAGGTACTGGGTGAGCTAGTATGGAGGATGTAAAGATAAAAGCTATGCGTGGGAGTCAAGTGAAAGGTGCAAGATATTACCAACTCTTTCCTTTTCTTTCCTGAGACCAGTTATGACAATGTGATCAAGGGGGACGATTCTCCGGGGCTGCCAGCCCCAGCCATGATTCCCAATGGCCCGTTGAAGAGGGTGAGAGGGCCAAATCAGGATTCCCGCCAGGCATCAAACCCGTTGCAATGTGTCCAAGCCCACTGGCGGTGATACCAGGTTGGCACTAGCAAGGGATGGCCTGAAGGGGGCAAGGCCTGACGGGGGGGCCTGAAGGAAATGAGCATTTACTACCCTATATTGGAGTGTTTCTCTTGTGCGGGGGCGGGGGGGGGGGGGGGGGGGGGGGTGGGTTGCGGGTGTGCATTTTACAACCAAAGTGTGATTGAATCCCATCTGGTTAGCACTGTCAGCACCAGCAGGAAACACTTCAGGGATGACCTTACCAAAAAAATTCCAAGTGCTGAACGAGTGTGAAAACGAGAGTTTCAGACCTGTTTATGCGGTGAAGGAAAAGATTAAATCTCATGACACTTAGTTCAAAAAATGAGGCACAATCTGATTCTCGCCAGCAGGGGTAGGGGACAGGGCCTAAGCTCGCCGGCAAGCTGGCTGCAGACTGTCAGAGGGAGCTATTGCACATGTGCCCTCATCTCCCAGTGCACTGTGTCAAGAGTACAAAGTGCATTGGGAGATTGTTGCTCATCCAATCCCTTCCCCCTGAACATGGCACCCCATCCCTTGATCCCCTCCCCTCCGATTCGGCCCCCCAATCACCTCCCCGATTTCCGCCTCTGGCAGTTCGCCACCCAAGTTCATGCCCCCTCCCCCTGATCATTCCTGATGCAGAGAGCGCAGCCCCCACATGCTGCATCCCCTTCAGGTCCCGCCCCGTTGAGGCCCTGCCCCTCCCCCTTGGCACTGCCCCTCCCCTTGGGTTCCGCCCCTTGGCACTGCCCGGTGCCCGGTGGGAAGTGTTAGGGTGCCCAGTGGGCAGTACCAGCATCTCAGGCTGGCAGTCGAAGGCTGGCATTGCCCAACTGGCACTGCTTGCCCCCGCCCCCAACCACTTGTCTGGCCTCAATGGCCTCCGGTCCCACTGGTGAGGCCATCATGTCAGGTCCCTGTTGCTGCGGTCTGTTAGTGATCCTCGCCGGTGAAGACCTCCACCGGCGAGCCCGTTAAGGTAAGTTAGCCCAGCTGAATCCGTCCCGGCCTCACTGAACATTAAAATGAGGTTATGAATATTAAAATCCGCCCCGCACACTTCTATGGCGATGAGGCTGATTACGCTGGTAGACGAGGGCTGGTTAGATCGCGAGAAGTGAAAAACGGGGCATGATCCAGGTTTTACACCTCTCGCATGATCTTACTGGCTCACCATGCCAATTGACCAGCGTGATGTGTTAATAAGATTGATAAAACCCTTCGGTTTTCCTGCTGACAGCAGCAGTTAGTTTTTAATTGGGAGAATCACACTCAAGGTTTTTTTTAAGTAGCTCAATAAGGTACAAACTGAAAGGATGTTACCTTATGCTTCTTATCTCCACTCCTTTGTACCCATCTATGTCTCTGTACATGACGTCCATCTTGAAAGAGAAGTAAAGACAGAGCATTGTGAATGTTGCTGTATTTAAATGTACATTGCATTTTACTAAAAGGAGTCAGGACAATGTTATGGCTGCTCAGAATTGATCAGAGGAATTAATATTTCCTCCCAACCTTAAAATAAAATCTACATCTTTGTGGAGATTCTGGGCAATGCTCTCAATCCCACCACCTCCTGCCTTCCTCATTGTGTCGTGCTCCTTACACTCATGAGACTGAAACTAACTTTCAGGGGTTGCAGTATAATATAACCCGAATAAAGCAAATCCAGCAGATTTCTGGTCTAAAACACCAGAAACATCTGAAACAGCTAAACCATCATAACTGAATGTCTTCCAATACAGCCAATAAGAAGTCTCACAACACCAGGTTAAAGTCCAACAGGTTTATTTGGTACCACGAGCTTTCGGAGCGCTGCTCCTTCATCAGGTGAGCCAATGTACTTAATGCAGCTGACAAGTGCCCTGAGAACCAACATGCAGGCAGTTCTTCTCCAAGATTCGAAAAGACCTCCTTCAGACTAAATTATCAGCTTAACTGAGAAGACATCAGATCTTCACTGACATGGAGATCGAGTTATAAATTGCATTTTTATAATTATGGCTTTAATATCTTTTGAATATGTGGTAGTGTGAGTGAGGTGAATAATTGCAATGTTGCATCTTAAGAATCCAGGGCAGGTGTGTGATAATAAAAGCCTTCTTTATTTTTAAAAACCACAAAGCCTGCTGCTGTAATTTATTTTAAATAAGGGAAAATCAGAGTGAGGGTAAGGAAAAACAGATGCCTGATGTACAAACATCCTTATTATGGACTGGAGGGAAACACCATTCTATTCATAACAATAGTGTGCTGGAGTTTCTGGGGAACCACTGTGGGAAGATCCCATCTGTGCCCATTTTTACACAGCGACACTGATGGCAGGTGCGGTTTGGGGACAGGAATTATACCAAAGAACAGGAGGGTGGCATAAGTTCAAGAAAGGAGCAAGCCATTATCTTGGTTGTGAGTAATTTTTAAGTCCGCAATACATTTGAGCATTTGAGAGGAATGAGGAAATTGAGAACACCTTGAACTTGGCCCCTGATTCACTTAATGATTAATAACTACATTTCTCCCCAAATCCCCACAAAACCACTGTGTGTGTGAATGGGTTGGATATTGTATCTGTAAATATTCAGAAGGCCACCTGAGAGAGATCAATGTGGGTTAAAGTCATTGATATTAACGGGGATAGAGTTGCATTGGTGGAGAGATGGCTTGAGACAAGTCGGGGAAAAGTAACCTTTTTTGAATACAAATCTATTGCTTTTCAAGAAAAAATATTTGAAGCGAGACACAAAAAGAATAATTTTAGAATATGAGATGAGCAAATTAGTTTCAAACAGAACAATGAATGATATGCTTAGATAGGTTATTGGATAGATGGATTGATGGCAACTAACATTCAATGTAGTGAAGCATGAAGTAGGACATCTTATTGAAGGAGAAAATTCAATGGACGATATTTCAGATCCTTCCCGCTGGTGGGATTTTCCGGTCTGGCCAAAGGCAACGCCCCGCAGTGGGATGGGTGAGCCATGGTAAGCACCATAGACATCGGCGGGTCTGGAAGACTCCATGGCAGCCAATGGTGAGCTGCCTCCGCCGCTGAAAAACATACCGCAGTGGCGGGTGGGGAGGCTGGAAAATTCATTCAATGCTAAATTATAAGATCCTTAATGGACTGGAAGAATTTAGACAGAAAAGGCTTTTAAAAGGTTAAGTGTGGTTGTGTACATATGGGCAATGCATGTGAAAACAGGAAGTAATGTGGGATTGATGCAAGATCACAGTTGGAATATCATGTGCAGTTCTGGGGACCAACCTGTTGTTTAAAGTCACGTGAAAAATTTTTGAATTCAACAGATGCGGTGTTTTTCAGCTTGTCAGAATACTCTTCACTTGTTATTCGGACAGAAACATCGACAGTGGCTTCAACACTTTCTGTAAAGCATCACAATACATTTTCAATCATCATTAATCAGGCAAAATCTTACCTGAAACCAAAAGAGAAAATGCTGGAAAATCTCAGCAGGTTTAACAAAGCTTTGTCAAAGGTTGTCTGGACTCGAAATGTCAGCTCTTTTCTCTCCTTACAGATGCTGCCAGACCTGCTGAGATTTTCCAGCATTTCCTCTTTTGGTTTCAGATTCCAGCATCCGCGGTAATTTGCTTTTATCCAAAATCTTACCTGAGATGGGTGATCAGGAGAATTGTTTTGACACAGAATTGGAATACAATGGCAGATAGACTAATAGAACCTGATTATATCGTAACTTGTGGTTTATACATGCAGTTGATTGTATTTTTAAAGTTGGGCTGTCAGGTAAAGAATAGGGGATTGGTTATATCTTACAAAGAGTTAGCACAACCATGATGGGCCCAATGGCCTCTGTTGTCAGCTTCTATGTTTTTAAACAAGTTCTGGCAGTAAAAATGACTTGAAAACTGACAGAACGGAGACTCAATCCATGACTTATTCTGGAAGTCCACACAATAATGTACCTCGAACATGTTTTTGTAACTTGTTGGTTGGAGGGATGACGTATTTTTGATACATGCTTAGTTCCCCTGTCTCTCCATGCTACAGCACTCTATCAGGAAGATTTGTTTTTGGATATTTGAATTTACCACAAGCTCAGTTTGTTTTCCTCCAGATGCTTTCTGATCAGATTGATATCACTGTTGAGCTGCAGCGCATTGCCTTGTATTCTGGAAGTCGTTGAAATGGAATTAAACGGACAAAACTCAGTTGGATCTTTGTATAATTATGGCCAACACTCATTCCAGGACTGAGGGAGTATTGTATTGTCAGAGATGCCTTCTTTAAGATGATATACTAAACTTTGACCCCATTTGCCTCCCTAATGGACGTAAACCAGTGCTGGGCAATCTTGTCTAGTGAGTGGGCCGCATGAGTGGCCGCAAAATTGAAATTGGGCTTTTTCACTATCTATGATCCGTGAATAAGATCGAATACATTTAATACACATTGAATATTTCACAAGTTATCAAAAGTGCTGAATCATTTATATATTTATAGAACTGTCATCAACTTCAAATGGTTAAAAGATAAATAAACATTTACGCTTGATTGGACGCAGAGGGAGCGCGCACTCTCACAATGAATGTTGTGAAAAATCAGCATTCACCTTGTTTCACGTGCCTTTACTTTACATGCACATTACTCCAAACATACTGCTCGGAAAAAAGCTACATGGATGGAAACCAGTGGAATGTGGCAATACTGCATCAGCAATGGCCAATAAAATGTCTCGTGGGCCGCACTCAGAGCCTCGATGGGCCACACGCAGCCCCCAGGCCACAGGTTGCTCACCACCGGTGTAAACCAAACCAAGGGACTATCTGGAGAAGAACAATGAGTTCTTCCAGTGTTCTGGTCAAATTTACCCTTCAGTCAACAGATATAACAGATGATTTGACCATTCATCCTATTGCTGTTTGTGAAAGCATGCTGTGTGCAATGGTCTACTCCTGTTCCTGAATAATTATACCTTCAAAGCACTTTATAAAACACATTGCAATGTCCTGAGGTTCAAAAAGGTGCTGATGGATTGCGAGTTTTCCTTTCCTTTATATTATTAAACCTGAAGGGGAATATTTTGGGTTCCTCATGTGCAAGGACCCAACTCTATATTTGATTCAGCAATATAAGCTGCTGAGAAATGTCAACCCAACTTTAGTTTCTGGAAATGTGGTCTTGAGTGTGCACTGTCTTCTTCAAAGGACACATCCCCTCACTTAACTAAACTCAGAGAACCTCCGACCCAAGTTGGCAAGAGGGGAACAGCAAGATATGGAGTATAAAGAGATCTTTGTAAAAATGCTTGAGAAAGTTGGACGTGTACAAACAAACAAAAAATATGAAACAGTGTTATCCACTATTAATTAACCAGTAGAAGTCAGAATGAAACCAGAGATTAGGGGCTTTAATTAAGTGAATAGGTCAGAGAAACTGCGATTAATCATTTTGGACGAGTGAAGGTTCCGCGAAGATTTAATAGACGTGGACAAAATTTTGAAGTTTTGATAGTCAAGTTAGGAAAGGGCCAATAACCAGTGGAGAGAGTCAAGGATGGGATGAGAATTTTTTTATTTGGAGAATTGTTATAATTTGGATTGCACTGCCTGAAATTGGGGGAGGAAACAGATTCAATCATAACTTATAAAAAACAATTTGAATTTAAAATTGAAAAAGAGAAAAGTTCAGGAGACTGAGATTAATTGGATAGCTCTCCCAAAGAGTCAGCACAGGCTCTTTATTCTCTGAAACATGATAAATTAGAAGTATTGGTGGTATAATGTAACATTAAAATGGAGACAACTTACCAAAGACATACCCTAGAGGGGGAGCCAGAGCACCACAGGGTAAATTGTAACTGCTTCAACAGAGCAGTCAAACTGCCAGTCAATGAAAGGAGTTTCTTGGAAAGCTGTTACTGATTACTAAATTAGGATTCACAATGGATCACAAAGCACAGGTGTAAATTTTTCCTGTAATTTGTAAGGGCGTACTAAGGGTATATATGGAGGATTTCTGTGACTGGACGAGTATCTTTTTAAAATTTATTCTTTCATGGGATATGGGTATTTCTGGCTGGGGCAGCATTCATTGTACATCCCTAATTGCCCATGAGAAGGTAATGATGAACTATCTTCTTGAACCACTGCAGTCCATGTGGTGTAGGTTGGCCCTGTTGGAGGGGGATTTAGGATTATGACCCAGCGACAGTGAAGGAACAGTGACATAGTCCCAAGTCAGAATGATGTGCAGCTTGGAAGGAAACTTCCAGGTGGTGCTCGCAGGCATATACTGCACTTATCTTTCTGGGTGGTAGGAGTCATGGGTTTGGAAGGTGCTGTCAAAGGAACTTCGATGAATTGCTGCAGTGGATCTTGTAGATGCTACACGTTGCTGCCACTGTGGAGGGAGTGAATTTTTAAGGTGGTGGATGTGCTGCCAATTAAGCAGGCTGCTTTGTTTTGAGCAATTGCCAGCCACACACTTGGTTTTGAATGTGGATAAGGCTCATTGGTGTCCTCAGCTTTCATTTATGCCTCCAAAAATCTGGTAATGCATACCAGCGGGCACACCCTGGCACCTTACCTCAGCTGGTGAACTGAAGTAAGTGAGGACATCGTCAGCTTTGTCTGATCAAGTGCATGAGGAGTCTGACCCGGTGATGGCACGGTGGCACAGTGGTTAACACTGCTGCCTCACAGCGCCAAGGACCCTGGTTCGATTCCAGCCTTGGGTCACTGTCTGTTTGGTGTCTGCGTGTTCTCCCCGTGTCTGTGTGGGTTTCTTCCGTGTGCTATGGTTTATCCCACAGTCCAAAGATGTGCAGGTTAGGTGGATTGGCCATGCTAAATTGCCCCTTTGTGTCCCAAGATGTGTAGATTTGGGGAAATGGCAGGGTAAATATATGGGGTTACAGGGATAGCGCAGAGGAAGGGTGAGGTGGGTGGTTAGTCCTGGATAAAATGCTCTGTCAGAGAGTCGGTGCAGACTTGATGGACTGACTGGCCTCCTTCTGCACTGTCGGGATTCTATGATTCTACGTGCATGAAGTCTGGAATGATGGTAAAATTGCATGATTGTCGTAGGATCTGTGGCTCTGAAGGTGGACACTAGCTAGGTCTGTGACACATCCAGGACTCTCTCCTTATGATGTGGGCATGTGGCCAATCATGTCAGAAAAGATTGGGACCCTGCCCAGTATCATCTCGTAGCCAGCATGAAACCTAGTTGCAATAATGCTGCTAACTGCAACTGTCACAACATTATATCCAACATCAAAAAGAGAAAAATGCCTGAAGGTGAAGAAGATTTAAGATGTGGGCAGCTGGAGTGCAAGCAAGGGAAAGTTGTGCCTCAGTTATTTAAATCCTAATTCTAGAGTCTGTGACGAATCCTGGTCAGTGAACTCAGGAAGAATATATTTATCTGGGTTGGGGATGCAATGCATTTGATCAGAACAATACTGGAGTTTTGCAGCTTAAATGATAGAGTCTGCTTTCAAAAACTTTCCTTGCAAAAACTGGAAGCAGTTTTTCAGTCAAGGATCATAGGAATCTGGAATAGTCTCGCGATGGGGTGGGGCGGGGGGGGGGGGGGGGGCGTGGTGGTGGTGGTGGGGGGGGGGGTTGGAGGGTATTGTGAAAACTGATACAGCTGTGTTTTATCAGGTAAAGATATCGAGGGAAATAGAGTAAACTCACAAAGCAATAGCATCAAAAAGTAAAATTAGTCTTAAACTCACCAACTTCAATGGTATCTTCCACAAACTGACACAAGTCCCCTTCATAGTTATCCAGGCAATCACATTCATCTCCATCCCAGCTCCCTCCATTCTGACATGGATTTGTTTCTTTATCAAGAGATAATAATAACGTTTCAAATTATACATGGGTTATTGAAAAGGTTCACGAAACAACAACGTTCAATATTTTTTATTTTCCGATTTCTGTCTCCCTCTGTTGCAGAAATGTATTTGTATTGGGGCCTTGCTCAGCGGCCACTCTCATCATTCTCTACTAACACTCTACTAACTCACCATTCTTCACAAATAAACTTGGACAGTGGCTTCAACTGGCATTTTGACACTGGAGGGTATCAGATGATGTAGGTCAAACTGGATAATAGAGGTCAAAATGATACAAACTGGATAATAGAGGTCAAAATGATACAAACTGGATAATAGAGGTCAAAATGATACAAACTGGATAATAGAGGGCAAGTTGATACATACTGGATAATAGAGGTCAAAATGTTACAAACTGGATAATAGAGGGCAAGATGGACAATGGATGGGAAACGACAGGAGGTCAAATGGAGAACAAGGTGAACTTGAATAATGGAGGGCAAACAGTATCATTGAGAATGCAGTGTATAATAGAGTGAAAGGAGGACAGGATAAATAATGGAGAACAAAATGAATTGTGGAGGTAAAACTGAATTATTGAAGGCAATCTAGATAATAGAGGCAGATAAGGATATTGGAGAGCAAAACAGTCTCTGGAAGTTAGGCATGCTAATGGAGGACAAACTGGATAATGATGGATAAAATTGACAATAGAGGTCGATCTGGATAATGGAGTTTAAACTGGCGACTGCAGATAAATTGGGATATTGGAGTTCACCATCGATAATTACGGACTTGCTGAGTAATGGAGTAGAAAATGAAATGTGGGGACAAAACTAGATAATGGAGATAAAATAGATAATGGAGGCCAGGACAGAAATGGAGGTCAAATTCGATGATAGCCAGCGAGGAGGGGGAGAGGAGAGGAGGGAGGGGGAGAGGAGAGGAGGGAGGGGGAGAGGCGAGGAGGGGAGGGGAGGGGGAGAGGAGAGGAGGGAGGGGGAGAGGAGAGGAGGGGAGGGGAGGGGGAGAGGAGGCCAGCAATTGGGGCTGGCCATCGGGGCCGGGGGTGGGGGGCGTTCAGCCTGCCAGCAGATCGGAGCTGAAGGCGGGGGCTGGTTCAGGACTGCAGTGGGGGTGTCCCACACTTTTGAGAGAGTGGTCGGAAGATTGAGGCTGCGGGGGTGGGTTTGACACTGCGGGGGGGAGATGGAGATCAGGCGGGCCGGGGGTGTGGGGGCACAGTCATGGCTGGGTCGGCCTGGGCATGTTTGGAGGGGCAGCAATCATGCCGTGATGGGGTGGAGTGGGAGGGTCAGCGATGCAGGTGTCTCAGGGCTGGCCAGCGATCGAGCTGGCCAGCGATTGGGAGGCCAGCAGACAGGGGCTACTGTGCATGCGCTGATTTTGGTGCTTACAGATCAGCGCATGCACAGTGGCCTGCTCAGTGCTATGCTGCCGGCCTCTACAGTGGGAATAGGCCCTGCCCACAGGTTTTCAGCGTAAATCACACGAGTCCACTCTGCAGCACACGGAGTGCAGGAGATTCATTTTGAAACTCCCGCTGAAAAAAACAGCGGGACTTACTCCAGTTTTTATGCAAATTTGACACTTCGAATTTTTTGGGGAAAATTGGAGGCGGTTCAGAGAAGGATCACTTGGATGATCACTGGTGTGAGGGATTATCTTATGAGGAAAGGTTAAACAGGTTGGTGATCTCATTAAAACATATAGAGGCTTGACAGGGTAAATGCTGAGAGGATGATTCCCCTCGTGGGAAAGTCTAGGGCATGTCTCAGAATAAGGAACATAAGAACATAAGAACTCGGAGCAGGAGTAGGCCATCTGGCCCCTCGAGCCTGCTCCGCCATTCAATAAAATCATGGCTCATCCTTTTGTGGACTCAGCTCCACTTACCCGCCTGCTCACCATAACCCTTAATTCCTTTGCTGTTCAAAAATTTATCTCTCCTTGCCTTAAAAACATTCAATGAGGTCGCCTCAACTGCTTCACTGGGCAGGGAATTCCACAGATTCACAACCCTTTGTGTGAAGAAGTTCCTCCTCAACTCAGTCGTGAATCTGCTTCTCCTTATTTTGAGGCTATGCCCCCTAGTTCTAGTTTCACCCGCCTAGGAAACAACTTCCCTGCTTCTATCTTATCTATTCCCTTCATAATCTTCTATGTTTCTATAAGATCTCCCCTCATTCTTCTGAATTCCAATGAGTACAGCCCCAGTCTACTCAGTCTCTCCTCATAAGCCAATCCTCTCAACTCCGGAATCAACCGAGTGAATCTCCTCTGCACCCCCTCCAGTGCCAGTATATCCTTTCTCAAGTAAGGAGACCAAAACTGTACACAGTACTCCAGGTGTGGCCTCACCAGCACCTTATACAGCTGCAACATAACCTCGCTGTTTTTAAACTCCATCCCTCTAGCAATAAAGGACAAAATTCCATAAAGGGGCATGAATTTAAGACAGATGAGGAGGAATTTCTTCTCTCAGAGGGCTGCTAGTCTTTGGAACTTCTGGCCACAGAAAGCTGTGGGGGGCAGAATTCTTGTGCATATTTAAGGCTGAGATAGATAGATTCTTGATCAGTAAGGAAATCAAGGGTTACAGGGAAAGCATTGGAAAGATTTATTATTTTTACACGTATTAGTATACAGTGAAAGGTATTGTTTCTTGCGCGCTATGCAGACAAAAACATACCGTTCATAGAGAAGGAAAGGAGAGGGTGCAGAATGTAGTGTTACAGTCATAGCTAGGGTGTAGAGAAGGATCAGCTTAATATAATGTAGGTCCATTCAAAAGTCTGATGGCAGCAGGGAAGAAGCTGTTCTTGAGTTGCTTGGTACATGACCTCAGATTTTTGTATCTTTTTCCCGACGGAAGAAGGTGGAAGAGAGAATGTCTGGGGTGAGTGGGGTCCTTTATTATGCTGGCTGCTTTGCTGAGGCAGCAGGAAGTGTAGACAGAGTCAATGGATGGGAGGCTGTTTAGCGTGATGGATTGTGCTACATTCATGACCTTTCGTAGTTCCTTCCGGTCTTGGACAGAGCAGGAGCCCATACCAAGCTGTGATACACCCAGAAAGAATGCTTTCGATGGTGCATCTGTAAAAGTTGGTGAGAGTTGTAGCTGACATGCCAAATTTCCTTAGTCTTCTGAGAAAGTAGAGGCGTTGGTGGGCTTTCTTCACTATAGTGTCAGCATGGGGGGACCAGGACAGGTTGTTAATGATCTGGACACCTAAAAACTTGAAGCTCTCAACCCTTTCTCCTTCGCCCCATTGATGTAGACAGGGGCATGTTCTCCTCTACGTTTCCTGAAGTCGATGACAATCTCTTTCATTTTGTTGACATTGAGGGAGAGGTTATTGTCACCGCATCAGTTCACCAGATTCTCTGTCTCATTCCTGTACTCTGTCTCGTCATTGTTTGAGATCAGTCCCATTATGGTGGTGTCGTCAGCAAACTTGAATTGTAGGGGAATTTGGCCACACAGCCTTGTAGAGCTTTACTCTTATCTTGCACTGATGTGCTGAGCTCCTCTATCATTGAGAATAGCGATATTGGTGGAACCTCCTCCTCCAGGGTTGTTTCAATGCCCACCAGCATTCACGGCTAGATGTGGCAGGACTGCAGAGTTTAGATCTGATCCATTGGTTGAGGGATTACTTAGCTCTGTCTATTACTTGTCGCTCATGCCGTTGAGCATACAATTAGTCCTATGTTGGAGCTTCACCAGGTTGAGTCTTCATTTTTAGGTATGCTTGGTGTTGCTCCTGGCATGCTCTCCTGCCAAGTTAGGATGGTGAATGACTTGAAGGGGAACTTCTAAATGATGGTGTTCCCAGGTATGTACTCTCTTGTTCTTCAATGTGGTATTGATTGTGGGTCTGGAAGGTGCTCCCTGAGGAGCCTTGATGAGTTCCTTCAGTGCATCTCGTAGATACACATTGCTGCCATTGTTTGTCAGTGATGGAGGGATTGATTTTTTATGGAAGGGATAGCAATCAAGTGGGGCTGCTTTGTCTTGGATGTTGTTGAGCTCCTTGAGTGTTGTTGATGCTGGACTCTTCCAGGCAAGTGTAGAGTGCTCCATCACACTCCTGACTTGTTGGAGAGGCTTTGGAGAGTCAGGAGGTGAGTTACTCGCTGCAGGATTCCTATCCTTTGACCTTCTCTTGAATCCACAATATTTATGGGGGAGGCAATGGCCTCATGGTATTATCACCAGACCAGAAATTCAGTGAATGTTCCGAGGACCTGGGTTCGAATCCCGCCACGACAGTTGGTAGAATTTGAATTCAGTAAAAATATCTGGAATTAAGAATCTACTCATGACCATGAAATCATTGTCGATTGTCGGAAAAACCTTTAGGGAAGGAAATCTGCCATCCTTCCTGGTCTGGCATACATGTGACTCCAGAGCCACAATGATGTGGTTGATTCTCAACTGCCCTCTAAACTAGGGATGGGCAATAAATGCTGGTCAGCCAGTGACGCCCATGTCCCATGAATGAATTTTTTAAAAAGTCCAATTCAGTTTCTGTCCAATGGTAACCCCCAGCATGTTGAGAGTAAGGGATTCAGTGATGGGAATATCATTGAATGTCAAGGGGCGGTGGTTCGATCCTCTCTTATTGGTGCTGGTCATTGCCGAGCACTCCTGTGGTGTGAATGTTACTTGCCACTTGTCAACCTAAGCCTGGATATTGTTCGGGTCTTGTTGCATTTGGTTATGGATTGTTTCAGTATCTGAGGAATCACGAATGGTGCTAACCATTGTGCAATCATCAGCAAACTTCCCCACTTCTGACCTTATGATAGGAGGAAAGTCATTGATGAAGCAGCTGAAGATGGTTGGGCCTGGGACACTCCCCTGAGGGACTCCTGGAGGTGAGATGATTGACCTCCAACCACCAAAAACTATCCTCCCTTGTGTGAGACATGACTCCAACCAGCAGAGGGCGTTCCCCCTAATCTCATGAAGACAAGTGGGTTGCTGTATGAGCAAATATGGTGCCCATACCTTCAAAACTGCCAGCTGACAGCAGGTGCATGAATCAGCTCCCGTCCTGCCGGACACTCGCTCGTGCATAATTAATAAATCTCAAAGCACTGAATCGGGCATGACATCACGCCATCCCAGCAAGAGGGAATGGTGCTGTCAGAACTTCACACAGCCACACTCAGGATAGAAAAAGAACAATTCCACCATACGTTTGGCTTTCCCACCCCACCTCCTCAGGCAGGTTACAAAACATCATAAAATACTGTCAAAGTACAAAAATTGATTGTACCTCTTATAAAGGTGGATGTAACCAGTGTTATTGCGCATTTTCATTCTGGTGATGATCAGGTATTGTGTCTCAGCTAAATCTCTTGCAATTCCATAAAAATACTCAAAATTTTATAAAATTCTACAACTCATAATAGAATAACATCAATAAAACAAATACTTTGGGACTGTCACTTTGAGTTAAACACATAATAAATAAGACGAAGGAAATACCTGTTGCAGCAGTTGTTGTAGATCGCATGGTGGTAGTTGTAAGAGTTGTCGGTCGAATTGTCGTAGCAGTTGTCTTGATCTGTTTAGTGGTAGTTGGTGTGGTGGTGGTCGGTGAGGTGGTCGTCGGTGTGGTGGTGGTCGGTGAGGTGGTCGTCGGTGTGGTGGTGGTCGGTGTGGTGGTAGTCGGTGTGGTGGTGGTCGGTGTGGTGGTCGTCGGTGTGGTGGTGGTCGGTGTGGTGGTGGTCGGTGTGGTGGTCGTCGGTGTGGTGGTGGTCGGTGTGGTGGTGGTCGGTGTGGTGGTGGTCGGTGTGGTGGTCGGTGTGGTGGTCGTCGGTGTGGTGGTGGTCGGTGTGGTGGTCGGTGTGGTGGTCGTCGGTGTGGTGGTGGTCGGTGTGGTGGTGGTCGGTGAGGTGGTCGTCGGTGTGGTGGTGGTCGGTGTGGTGGTAGTCGGTGTGGTGGTGGTCGGTGTGGTGGTCGTCGGTGTGGTGGTGGTCGGTGTGGTGGTGGTCGGTGTGGTGGTGGTCGGTGTGGTGGTCGGTGTGGTGGTCGTCGGTGTGGTGGTGGTCGGTGTGGTGGTGGTCGGTGTGGTGGTGGTCGGTGTGGTGGTAGTCGGTGTGGTGGTAGTCGGTGTGGTGGTAGTCGGTGTGGTGGTGGTCGGTGTGGTGGTAGTCGGTGTGGTGGTAGTCGGTGTGGTGGTGGTCGGTGTGGCGGTAGTTGGTGTGGTGGTGGTCAGTGTGGCGGTAGTCGGTGTGGTGCTGGTCGGTGTGGTGGTGGTCGGTGTGTTGGTGGTCGGTGTGGTAGTGGTCGGTGTGGTGGTAGTCGGTGTGATAGTGGTCGGTGTGGCGGTAGCTGGTGTGGTGGTGGTCGGTGTGGCGGTAGTCGGTGTGGTGCTGGTCGGTGTGGTGGTGGTCGGTGTGTTGGTAGTCGGTGTGGTAGTGGTCGGTGTGGTGGTGGTCGGTGTGGTGGTAGTCGGTGTGGTGCTGGTCGGTGTGGTGGTAGTCGGTGTGGCGGTAGTCGGGTTGGTGGTAGTCAGGGTGGTGGTAGTCGGTGTGGTGGTGGTCGGTGTGGTGGTAGTTGGTGTGGTGGTGGTCGGTGTGGTGGTGGTCGGTGTGGTGGTGGTCGATGTGGCGGTAGTCGGGGTGGTGGTAGTCGGTGTGGTGGTGGTCGGTGTGGTGGTAGTCGGTGTGGTGGTGGTCGGTGTGTTGGTGGTCGGTGTGGTAGTGGTCGTTGTGGTGGTAGTCGGTGTGGTGGTTGTAGGTGTGGTGGTGGTCGGTGTGGTGGTGGTCGGTGTGGTGGTGGTCGGTGTGTTGGTGGTCGGTGTGGTGGTGGTCGGCGTGTTGGTGGTCGGTGTGGTGGTGGTCGGTGTGGTGGTGGTCGGTGTGGTGGTGGTCGGTGTGGTGGTAGTCGGTGTGGTGGTGGTCGGCGTGGTGGTGGTCGGTGTGGTGGTGGTCGGTGTGGCGGTAGTCGGGGTGGTGGTAGTCGGTGTGGTGGTGGTCGGTGTGGTGGTAGTCGGTGTGGTGGTGGTCGGTGTGTTGGTGGTTGGTGTGGTGGTAGTCGGTGTGGTGGTTGTAGGTGTGGTGGTTGTAGGTGTGGTGGTGGTCGGTGTGGTGGTGGTCGGTGTGGTGGTGGTCGGTGTGGTGGTAGTCGGTGTGGTGGTGGTCGGTGTGGTGGTTGTAGGTGTGGTGGTGGTCGGTGTGGTGGTGGTCGGTGTGGTGGTAGTCGGTGTGGTGGTTGTAGGTGTGGTGGTGGTCGGTGTGGTGGTGGTCGGTGTGGTGGTGGTCGGTGTGTTGGTGGTCGGTGTGGTGGTGGTCGGCGTGTTGGTGGTCGGTGTGGTGGTGGTCGGTGTGGTGGTGGTCGGTGTGGTGGTGGTCGGCGTGTTGGTGGTCGGTGTGGTGGTGGTCGGTGTGATAGTGGTCGGTGTGGTGGTGGTCGGTGTGTTGGTGTTCGGTGTGGTGGTGGTCGGCGTGTTGGTGGTCGGTGTGGTAGTGGTCGGTGTGGTGGTAGTCGGCGTGGTGGTGGTCGGTGTGGTGGTAGTCAGTGTGATAGTGGTCGGTGTGGTGGTAGTCGGTGTGGTGGTAGTCGGTGTGGTGGTGGTCGGTGTGATAGTGGTCGGTGTGGTGGTGGTCGGTGTGTTGGTGTTCGGTGTGGTGGTGGTCGGTGTGGTGGTGGTCAGCGTGTTGGTGGTCGGTGTGGTAGTGGTCGGTGTGGTGGTAGTTGGTGTGGTGGTCGTTGGTGTGGTGGTAGTTGGTGTGATGTTGGTTGGTATGGTGGTAGTCGGTGTGGTGGTAGTCGATGTGGTGGTAGTTGGTGTGGTGGTAGTCGGTGTGGTGGTGGTCGGTGTGGTGGTGGTCGGTGCGGTGGTGGTCGGTGCGGTGGTGGTCGGTGTGGTGGTAGTGGGTGCGGTGGTCGTTGGTGTGATGGTAGTTGGTGTGATAGTGGTCGGTGTGGTGGTAGTCGGTGTGGTGGTGGTCGGTGTGGTGGTGGTCGGTGTGTTGGTGGTCGGTGTGGTGGTGGTCGGTGTGGTGGTGGTCGGTGTGGTGGTGGTCGGCGTGTTGGTGGTCGGTGTGGTGGTGGTCGGTGTGATAGTGGTCGGTGTGGTGGTGGTCGGTGTGTTGGTGTTCGGTGTGGTGGTGGTCGGCGTGTTGGTGGTCGGTGTGGTAGTGGTCGGTGTGGTGGTAGTCGGCGTGGTGGTGGTCGGTGTGGTGGTAGTCGGTGTGATAGTGGTCGGTGTGGTGGTAGTCGGTGTGGTGGTAGTCGGTGTGGTGGTGGTCGGTGTGATAGTGGTCGGTGTGGTGGTGGTCGGTGTGTTGGTGTTCGGTGTGGTGGTGGTCGGTGTGGTGGTGGTCGGCGTGTTGGTGGTCGGTGTGGTAGTGGTCGGTGTGGTGGTAGTCGGCGTGGTGGTGGTCGGTGTGGTGGTAGTCGGTGTGATAGTGGTCGGTGTGGTGGTAGTCGGTGTGGTGGTAGTCGGTGTGGTGGTGGTCGGTGTGATAGTGGTCGGTGTGGTGGTAGTCGGTGTGATAGTGGTCGGTGTGGTGGTAGTCGGTGTGGTGGTAGTCGGTGTGGTGGTGGTCGGTGTGTTGGTGGTCAGTGTGGTAGTGGTCGGTGTGGTGGTGGTCGGTGTGGTGGTGGTCGGTGTGGCGGTGGTCGGTGTGGTGGTAGTTGGTGTGGTGGTGGTCGGTGTGTTGGTGGCCGGTGTGGTAGTGGTCGGTGTGGTGGTGGTCGGTGTGGTGGTAGTCGGTGTGGTGGTGGTCGGTGTGTTGGTGGTCGGTGTGTTGGTAGTCGGTGTGGTGGTGGTCGGTGTGGTGGTGGTCGGTGTGGTGGTGGTCGGTGTGGCGGTGGTCGGTGTGGTGGTAGTTGGTGTGGTGGTCGTTGGTGTGGTGGTAGTTGGTGTGATGTTGGTCGGTATGGTGGTAGTCGGTGTGGTGGTAGTCGATGTGGTGGGAGTTGGTGTGGTGGTAGTCGGTGTGGTGGTGGTCGGTGTGGTGGTGGTCGGTGTGGTGGTAGTCTGTATGGTGGTAGTTGGTGTGATAGTGGTCGGTGTGGTGGTGGTCGGTGCGGTGGTGGTCGGTGTGGTGGTAGTGGGTGCGGTGGTCGTTGGTGTGATGGTAGTTGGTGTGATAGTGGTCGGTGTGGTGGTAGTCGGTGTGGTGGTCGTCGGTGTGGTGGTAGTGGGTGTGGTGGTAGTTGGTGTGATGATAGTTGGGGTGATAGTGGTCGGTGCGGTGGTGGTCGGTGCGGTGGTGGTCGGTGTGGTAGTAGTGGGTGTGGTGGTAGTTGGTGTGATGGTAGTTGGTGTGATAGTGGTCGGTGTGGTGGTAGTTGGTGTGGTGGTAGTCGGTGTGGTGGTGGTCGGTGTGGTGGTGGTCGGTGTGGTGGTGGTCGGTGTGGTAGTCGGTGTGGTGGTGGTCGGTGTGGTGGTAGTCGGTGTGGTGGTGGTCGGTGTGGTGGTGGTCGGTGTGTTGGGAGTCGGTGTGGTGGTGGTCGGTGTGGTAGTCGGTGTGGTGGTAGTCGGTGTGGTGGTAGTCGGTGTGGTGGTAGTCGGTGTGGTGGTAGTCGGTGTGGTGGTAGTTGGTGTGATAGTGGTCGGTGTGGTGGTGGTCGTTGCGGTGGTGGTCGGTGTGGTGGTGGTCGGTGTGGTGGTAGTCGGTGTGGTGGTAGTCGGTGTGGTGGTTGGTGATGTGGTTACGCTGCTTTCCGCGGTGCTTGGCGATGTGGTTACGCTGCTTGCCGCGGTGCTTGGTGATGTGGTTACGCTGCTTTCCGCGGTGCTTGGTGATGTGGTTATGCTGCTTTCCATCGCGCTTGGTGCTGTGGTCACGCTGCTTTCCATCGTGATTGGTGATGTGATTTTGCTGCTTTCTGCAGTGCTTGATGATGTGGTTATACTGTTCTCCACAGTGCTTGTTAATGGAGTTACACTGCTTTCCTTCATGCTTGGGGATGTGGTTACGCTACTTTCCACGGTCCTTGGTGATGTTGTTACTCTGTTTTCCGCGGTGCTTGGAGATGTGGTTTCACTGCTGTCCATCGTGCTTGGTGATGTGGTCATGCTGCTTTCCGTGGTACTTGGAGATGTGGTTTCACTGCTGTCCATCGTGCTTGGTGATGTGGTCATGCTGCTTTCCGTGGTACTTGGAGATGTGGTGACGCTGCTTTCCGCGGTGCTTGGTGATATGGTTACGCTGCTTTCCATCATGCTTGGGGATGTGGTTAGGCTGCTTTCCATGGTGCTTCGTGATGTTGTTACACTGCTTTCCGTGGTGCCAGGGGATGTGGTTTCGCTGCTTTCCGCTGTGCTTGGTGATGTGGTTAAGCTGCTTTCCACAGTACTTGGTGATGTGGTTACTCTGCTTTCCATCATGCTTGGTGATGTGGTTAGGCTGCTTTCCATGGTGCTTCGTGATGTTGTTACTCTGCTTTCCGCGGTGCTTGGGGATGTGGTTTCACTGCTTTCCATCGTGCCAGGTGATGAGGTTATGCTGCTTTCCACAGTACCTGGTGATGTGGTTACTCTGCTTTCCATCGTGCTTGGTACTGTGGTTACGCTACTTTCTGCAGTGCTTGGTGATGTGGATACTCTGCTTATCGCAGTGCGTGGTGATGTGGTTACACTGCTTTCAGCAATGCCTGGGGATGTAGTTACACTGATATCCGCGGTGCTTGCTGATGTGGTTACGCTGCTTTCCGCAGCTCTTGGTGATGTGGTTAGGCTTTCCGCAGCGCTTGGTGATGTGGTTATGGTGCTTTCCGCGGTCCTTGGAGATGTGGTTACGCTGCTTTCCGCAGTGCTTGGTGATGTGGTTAGGCTTTCCGCAGAGCTTGGAGATGTGGTTACGCTGCTTTCCGCAGTGCTTGGTGATGCGGTTAGGATTTCCGCAGTGCTTGGTGATGTGGTTACTCTGCTGTCCATCGTGCTTGGTGCTGAGGTTGCACTGCGTTCCACGGTGCTTGGTGATGTGGTTACGCTGCTTTCTATTGTGCTTCGTGAGGTGAATACGCTGCTTTCCATCATGCTTGCTGAGCTGGTTACGCTGCTTTCAGCGGTGCTTGGTGATGTGGTGATGGTGCTTTCCGCAGTGCTTTGCGATGTGGTTATGCTGCTTTCCATGGTGCTTGTTGATGTGCTTACACTACTTTCCGTCCTGCTTGGGGATGTGGTTCGGCTGCTATCCGTGGTGCTTCGTGATGTCGTTTTGCTGCTTTCCGCGGTGCCAGGGGATGTGGTTACGCTGCTTTCCGCGGTGCTTGGTGATGTGGTTAGGCTTTCTGCAGTGCTTGGTAATGCAGTTATGCTGCTTTCCGCAGTGCTTGGTGATGTGGTTACGCTGCTTTCTATCTTGCCTGGTGATGTGGTTACGCTGCTTTCCACGGTGCTTGGTGATGTGGTTACACTGCTTTCCGTGGTGCTTGGTGATGTGTTTTCGCTTGTTTCTGCAGCGCTTGGTGGTGTGGTTATGCTGCTTTCCATCGTGCTTGGTGATGTGGTTACACTGCTTTCCGTGGTGCTTGGTGATGTGGTAATGGTGTTTTCTGCGGTGCTTGGTGATGTGGTTACGCTGCTTGCCGCGATGCTGGGTGATGTGGTTTCTCTGCTTTCTATGGTGCTTGTTGATGTGGTTACTGTGCTTTCAGCTGTGCTTGGTGATGTGGATACACTGCTTTCTGCGATGCCTTGAGTTGTTGGCACGCTACTGTCCATCGTGTTTGGTGATGTGGTTATGCTGCTTTCTGTGGTGCTTGGTGATGTGGATCCAGTGCTTTCCATCGTGCTCGGTGATTTGGTTACACTGCTTTCCATCGTGTTTTGTACAGTGGTGACGCTGCTTTCCGCGGTGCTTGGTGATGTGGTTCCACTGCTTTCCGCGGTGCTTGGTGATGTGGTTACGCTGCTTTCCGCGGTGCTGGGTGATGTGGTTACGCTGCTTTCCGCGGTGCTGGGTGATGTGGTTACGCTGCTTTCCACGGTGCTTGGTGATGTGGTTACGGTGCTTTCCATGGTGCTTGGTGATGTGGTTACGCTGCTTTCCACGGTGCTTGGTGATGTGGTTACGCTGCTTTCCACGGTGCTTGGTGATGTGGTTACAGTGCTTTCCACGGTGCTTGGTGATGTGTTTTCGCTTGTTTCTGCAGCGCTTGGTGATGTGGTTACGCTGCTTTCCACCGTGCTTGGTGATGTGGTTATGTTGCTTTCCACCGTGCTTGTTGATGTGGTTACGCTGCTTTCCATCTTGCCTGGTGATGTGGTTACGCTGCTTTCCACGGTGCTTGGTGATGTGGTTACACTGCTTTCCGTGGTGCTTGGTGATGTGTTTTCGCTTGTTTCTGCAGCGCTTGGTGATGTGGTTATGCTGCTTTCCATCGTGCTTGGTGATGTGGTTACACTGCTTTCCGTGGTGCTTGGTGATGTGGTAATGGTGTTTTCTGCGGTGCTTGGTGATGTGGTTACGCTGCTTGCCACGATGCTGGGTGATGTGGTTTCTCTGCTTTCTATGGTGCTTGTTGATGCGGTTACTGTGCTTTCAGCTGTGCTTGGTGATGTGGATACACTGCTTTCTGCGATGCCTTGAGTTGTTGTCACGCTACTGTCCATCGTGTTTGGTGATATGGTTATGCTGCTTTCTGTGGTGCTTGGTGATGTGGATCCAGTGCTTTCCATCGTGCTCGGTGATTTGGTTACACTGCTTTCCATCGTGTTTTGTACAGTGGTGACGCTGCTTTCCGCGGTGCTTGGTGATGTGGTTACGCTGCTTTCCGCGGTGCTGGGTGATGTGGTTACGCTGCTTTCTGCGGTGCTGGGTGATGTGGTTACGCTGCTTTCCACGGTGCTTGGTGATGTGGTTACGGTGCTTTCCACGGTGCTTGGTGATGTGGTTACGCTGCTTTCCGCTGTGGTGGGTGATGTGGTTACGCTGCTTTCCACGGTGCTTGGTGATGTGGTTACGGTGCTTTCCACGGTGCTTGGTGATGTGGTTACGCTGCTTTCCACGGTACTTGGTGATGTGGTTACACTGCTTTCCGTGGTGCTTGGTGATGTGTTTTCGCTTGTTTCTGCAGCGCTTGGTGATGTGGTTACGCTGCTTTCCACCGTGCTTGGTGATGTGGTTATGTTGCTTTCCACCGTGCTTGGTGATGTGGTTATGTTGCTTTCCACGGTGCTTGGTGATGTGGTTACGCTGCTTTCCACGGTGCTGGGTGATGTGGTTACGCTGCTTTCCGCGGTGCTGGGTGATGTGGTTACACTGCTTTCCACGGTGCTTGGTGATGTGGTTACGGTGCTTTCCACGGTGCTTGGTGATGTGGTTACGGTGCTTTCCGCGGTGCTGGGTGATGTGGTTACGCTGCTTTCCGCGGTGCTTGGTGATGTGGTTCCACTGCTTTCCGCGGTGCTTGGTGATGTGGTTACGCTGCTTTCCGCGGTGCTGGGTGATGTGGTTACGCTGCTTTCCGCGGTGCTGGGTGATGTGGTTACGCTGCTTTCCACGGTGCTTGGTGATGTGGTTACGGTGCTTTCCACGGTGCTTGGTGATGTGGTTACGCTGCTTTCCGCTGTGGTGGGTGATGTGGTTACGCTGCTTTCCATCTTGCCTGGTGATGTGGTTACGCTGCTTTCCACGGTGCTTGGTGATGTGGTTACACTGCTTTCCGTGGTGCTTGGTGATGTGGTAATGGTGTTTTCTGCGGTGCTTGGTGATGTGGTTACGCTGCTTGCCGCGATGCTGGGTGATGTGGTTTCTCTGCTTTCTATGGTGCTTGTTGATGTGGTTACTGTGCTTTCAGCTGTGCTTGGTGATGTGGATACACTGCTTTCTGCGATGCCTTGAGTTGTTGTCACGCTACTGTCCATCGTGTTTGGTGATGTGGTTATGCTGCTTTCTGTGGTGCTTGGTGATGTGGATCCAGTGCTTTCCATCGTGCTCGGTGATTTGGTTACACTGCTTTCCATCGTGTTTTGTACAGTGATGACGCTGCTTTCCGCGGTGCTTGGTGATGTGGTTCCACTGCTTTCCGCGGTGCTTGGTGATGTGGTTACGCTGCTTTCCGCGGTGCTGGGTGATGTGGTTACGCTGCTTTCCACGGTGCTGGGTGATGTGGTTCCACTGCTTTCCGCGGTGCTTGGTGATGTGGTTACGCTGCTTTCCACGGTGCTGGGTGATGTGGTTACGCTGCTTTCCGCGGTGCTGGGTGATGTGGTTATGCTGCTTTCCACGGTGCTTGGTGATGTGGTTACGGTGCTTTCCACGGTGCTTGGTGATGTGGTTACGCTGCTTTCCGCGGTGCTGGGTGATGTGGTTACGCTGCTTTCCGCGGTGCTGGGTGATGTGGTTACGCTGCTTTCCACGGTGCTTGGTGATGTGGTTACGCTGCTTTCCACGGTGCTTGGTGATGTGGTTACACTGCTTTCCTTGGTGTTTGGTGATGTGGGTACGCTGCTTACCGCTGTGCTTGGTGATGTGGTTCCACTGCTTGCCGTGGTGCTTGGTGATGTGGTTCCACTGCTTGCCGTGGTGCTTGGTGATGTGGTTCCACTGCTTTCCGTGGTGCTTGGTGATGTGGTTCCACTGCTTGCTGTGGTGCTTGGTGATGTGGTTCCACTGCTTTCCATGGTGCTTGTTGATGTGGTTACACTACTTTCCGTCCTGCTTGGGGATGTGGTTACGCTGCTTTCCGCGGTGCTTGGTGATGTGGTTAGGCTTTCTGCAGTGCTTGGTAATGCAGTTATGCTGCTTTCCGCAGTGCTTGGTGATGTGCTTACGCTGCTTTCCATGGAGCTTGGTGATGTGTTTTTGCTGCTTTCCGCAGTGCTTGGTGATGTGGTCATGCTGCTTTCCATCTTGCCTGGTGATGTGGTTACGCTGCTTTCCACGGTGCTTGGTGATGTGGTTACACTGCTTTCCGTGGTGCTTGGTGATGTGTTTTCGCTTGTTTCTGCAGCGCTTGGTGGTGTGGTTATGCTGCTTTCCACCGTGCTTGTTGATGTGGTTACACTGCTTTCCGTGGTGCTTGGTGATGTGGTAATGGTGTTTTCTGCGGTGCTTGGTGATGTGGTAATGGTGTTTTCTGCGGTGCTTGGTGATGTGGTAATGGTGTTTTCTGCGGTGCTTGGTGATGTGGTAATGGTGTTTTCTGCGGTGCTTGGTGATGTGGTTACGCTGCTTGCCGCGATGCTGGGTGATGTGGTTTCTCTGCTTTCTATGGTGCTTGTTGATGTGGTTACTGTGCTTTCAGCTGTGCTTGGTGATGTGGATACACTGCTTTCTGCGATGCCTTGAGTTGTTGTCACGCTGCTGTCCATCGTGTTTGGTGATATGGTTATGCTGCTTTCTGTGGTGCTTGGTGATGTGGATACACTGCTTTCTGCGATGCCTTGAGTTGTTGTCACGCTGCTGTCCATCGTGTTTGGTGATATGGTTATGCTGCTTTCTGTGGTGCTTGGTGATGTGGATCCAGTGCTTTCCATCGTGCTTGGTGATATGGTTATGCTGCTTTCTGTGGTGCTTGGTGATGTGGATCCAGTGCTTTCCATCGTGCTCGGTGATTTGGTTACACTGCTTTCCATCGTGTTTTGTACAGTGGTGACGCTGCTTTCCGCGGTGCTTGGTGATGTGGTTCCACTGCTTTCCGCGGTGCTTGGTGATGTGGTTACGCTGCTTTCCGCAGTGCTGGGTGATGTGGTTACGCTGCTTTCCGCGGTGCTGGGTGATGTGGTTACGCTGCTTTCCGCGGTGCTTGGTGATGTGGTTACGGTGCTTTCCACGGTGCTTGGTGATGTGGTTACGCTGCTTTCCGCTGTGGTGGGTGATGTGGTTACGCTGCTTTCCACGGTGCTTGGTGATGTGGTTACGGTGCTTTCCATGGTGCTTGGTGATGTGGTTTCACTGCTTGCCACGGTGCTTGGTGATGTGGTTACGCTGCTATCCGCGGTGCTTGATGATGTGGGTCCGCTGCTTTCTGCAGATAATACAATACATGATTATTGCTCATTATTGTGTTCCAACAGGATGGGAGGACTGAGCAGTTTAATGGGAGGCAGTAAGTTATTGATCCTATTACTGGACTAAGGATCTGGAGACCAGGGGATCCGGGTTCGAATCTCATCATAGCAGATGACAAAATTTCAATCCAAGGAAAGCTATTATTAAAAGCCTGATGATAACCTCAAAAATATTGTTGATTGTTGTATAAACCCATCTTGCTGGATGTCCAGCTGCAGCTCCTCACAGACCGCATTGTTCGGTTGGAGAAGCAGCTTGAATGCACTGCGGAGCATATAGGGGGCAGAGAGTGTGATAGACACGAGTTACAGTGAGATTGTCACACCGCAGGTTCAGTCAGGTAGATGGCACGCAGGTAGTGCAGGAGTCTCCTGTGGCTATTCCCCTTTCAAACAGGTATACCGCTTTGGATACTTAAAACTAAAGTTTTGGGGGAAAAGTATTCCCCCAAAATCTAACATAATTCCATTAGTTTTGCATACCGTTGAGGGGGATAGTCTCTCAGGGGAAAATACCAGCAGCAGCCAGACCTGTGGCACCATACCTGGTTCTGCTGGCGATCAGCAGTAATAGGGGACTTGCCAATTAGACAGGAGTTTCTGTAGCCACGATCGAGACTCCAGGATGGCGTGTTGCCTCCCTGGTGCCAGGGTCCAGGACGTCTCTGACTGGTTGCTGGACATTCTTAAGGGGGGAGGGTGAACAGCCAGAAGTCGTTGTACATATTGGTACTGACAACATAGTCAGGAAAGGGATGAGGTCCTGAAGTGTGAATATGGAGAGTTAGATAGAAGGCTAAAGTGCTGGACCTCGAAGGTAGTAATTTCTGGACTACTACCGGTGCCATGTGCTAGTGGGAATAGGAATAGAAAGATTAGGTAGATGAACCCGTGGCTTGAGAGCTGGTGCAGGGGGCAGGGATTTAGATTTTTGTATCATTAAGATCTCTTGTGGGGAAGGGGTGACCTGTTCAAGAGGGACGGGTTACACCTGAACTGGAGGGGGACTAATATCCTGGTGGGGAGATTTGTGAGAGCCACTTGAGAGGGTTTAAACTAGTTTGGCAGGGGGGGTGGGATCCAAAGCAGCTGGGAGACAGAAGAGAAGGTTGAGGACGGCATAGAAGTTAAAGAGAGCACATTAAGTAGTAAAGGCAGTGTCAGTAATCCTAGTACTCGACAGATCAGGCAAAAGGAAGACAGAGAACAAGGGAATTCCAGATTAAATTGCATCTATTTCAATGCAAGAGGCCTGACGGGCAAGGCAGATGAACTCAGGGCATGGATGGGTACATAGGATTGGGATATTATAGCTATTACTGAAACTTGGCTAAGGGAAGGACAGGACTGGCAGCTCAATGTTCCAGGGTACAGATGCGACAGGAAAGATAGAACAGGAGGTAAGAGAGGAGGGTGAGTTGCACTTTTGATTAGGGAAAACATCATGGCAGTATTGAGAGGGGATATATCCGAGGGTTCGCCCACTGAGTCTATATGGGTAGAACTGAGAAATATGAAGAGGGAAATCACTTTGATAGGGTTGCACTACAGGCCCCCAAATAGTCTGCAGGAAATTGAGGAGCAAATATGTAAAGAGATTACAGATAGCTCCAAGAAAAATAGGGTGGTAATAGTAGAGGATTTTAACTTTCCCAACATTGACTGGGACAGCCTTAGTATTAGAAGCTTGGATGGAAAGAAATTTGTTGAGTGTATTCAGGAGGAATTTCTCATTCAGTATGTGGATGGCCTGACTAGAGAGGGGGCAAAACATGACCTCCTCTTGAGAAATAAGGAAGGGTGGGTGACAGAAGTGTTAGTGAGGGATCACTTTTGGATCAGTGACCAAAATTCCATTAGTTTTAAGATAGCTTTGGAGAATGATAGGTCTGGCCCCAAAGTTAAAATTCTAAGTTGGGGCAAGGCCAATTTTGATGGTATCAGGCAGGAATTTTCAACAATTAATTGGGGGAGTCTGTGGGAAAGCAAAGGCATGTCTGGTAAGTGGGAGGCTTTCAAAAGTGTGTTAACCAGGGTTCAGGGTAAACACATTCCTCTTAGAATGAAGGGCAAGGCTGGTAGAAGTAGGAAACCCTGGATGTCTCGGGATATTGAGGCCCTGGTCAAGAAGAAGAAGGAGGCATATGACATGCATAGGCAGCTGGGATCAGAGCAGAGTATAGGGGGTGTAGGAGTAGAGTTAAGAGAGAAATCAGGAGGGCAAAAAGGGGACACAAGATTGTTTTAGCAGATAAGGCAAAGGAGAATCCAAAGAGCTTCTACAAATACATAAAGGACAAAAGAGTAACAAGGGAGAGAGTCGAATCTCTTAAGGGTCAACAAGGTCATCTTTGTGCGGATCCACAAGAGGTGGGTGAGATCCTAAATGAATATTTCTCATCAGTATTTACTGTTGAGAAAAGCATGGATGTTAGGGAACTTGGGGAAATAAATAGTGATGTCTTGAGGACTGTACATATAACAGAGAAGGAGGTGCTGGAAATCTTAAAGTACATCAAGGTAGATAAATCCCTGGGACCTGATGAAGTGTATCCCAGGACATTGTGGGAGGCTAGGGAAGAAGTTGCGCATCCCCTAGCAGAGATATTTGAATCATCGATAGTCACGGGTGAGGTGTCTGAAGATTGGGGGGTGGCAAATGTTGTGCCTTTGTTTAAAAAGGGCTGCAGGAAAAATCTTGGAAACTACAGGCCTCTGAGCCTCAAATCTGTAGTGGGTAAGTTGTTAGAAGATATTCTGAGAGACAGGGTCTGCAGGCATTTAGAGACGCAAGGACTGATTAGGGACAGTCAGCATGGCTTTGTGAGTGGAAAATCATGTCTCACAAATTTGATTGAGTTTTTTGAAGGGGTAACCAAGAAGGTAGATGAGGGCAGTGCAGTTGATGTTGTCTACATGGACTTTAGCAAGGCCTTTG